>NC_136312.1:3825087-3847587 GCF_964198595.1 Lampetra fluviatilis | reverse complement strand
GAGCACCCGGTGTGGTGTGTAAAAATCGCCAATGGGGAGACAAAGGCGGCCGGGCGTGGTTGCTGGCCACCCACCCCCTCGTGTGCCGTTCCGGCCTTCATAGGTGCTGATCGCTAACAGCACTTGCCCCAACAGTCTGCTAAGGCTATACGGGGGATCTTTGTTTTTGTCCGCCTGGTGCCGCGCAGAGACAGCTGCCACTGGGGGAAGGGGGGGTGCCCTGTCGGTTTGTGTTGCTATGCGATGCGAGCCCCAGGTGTAGGTGAGGCTCGATCAAAAACAAACCATCACCATCATCATCTGCTGCTGATGATGATCGTCATCATGGTGATCGTCGTCATGGTGATCGTCGTCATGGTGATCGTCGTCGAGTCGGACCGACCTTCGAAGATGCTGACGATGTGCGGGTGGTGGAGGGACGACATGATCTCGATCTCGCGACGGATCTGACCCATGTCCTTCTCGTTCTTGATCCTCTCTTTGCTGATGAACTTGATGGCAACCTGCAAACGATCCACAGCACCGCTCAGCACGTGGTAGGCCTGCGTCCAGCGACGCTCCGGTGTTATTGTGTCGTCAGGGAGAGGCCCTCCACCACCCGACTGGAGCCAAAACAAGCGTTTGACGGCGCACGCTGATTGTTGTCAGCGTCGCTTCAGCTCGACTTACCCATCCACTCACTAACTCACCCACCCACCCACTCACCAACTCACCCACCCACTCACCCACCCACTCACCAACTCACCCACCCACTCACTCATTCACCCACTCACTCACCAACTCACTCATCCACTCACTCACCAACTCACCCACTCACTTACCCACTCACCAACTCACCCACTCACTTACCCACTCACCAACTCACCCACCCACTCACTCATTCACCCACTCACTCACCCACCCACGATCCACTCACTCACCCACTCACCAACTCACCCACCCACTCAACAATTCACTCACCCACCCACCAACTCACTTATCCAGCCACCTACTAACCCACTCACTCATTCACCCACCCACTCATCCACTCACTCACCCACTCACCCACCCACTCACCAACTCACTCACCCATCCACCAACTCACTCACCCAGCCACCCACTAACCCACTCACTCATTCGCCCACTCACTCACCCACTCACTCACCAACTCACCCACTCACTTACCCACTCACCAACTAACCCACCCACTCACTAACTCACTCACCCATCCACTCAACAACTCACCCACCCACCCACTCATTCGCCCACTCACTCACCCACTCACTTACCCACTCAACAACTCACCCACCCACTCATTCGCCCACTCACTCACCCAGCCACCCACCCACCAAACTCACTCGCTGACCGCTCGTGAGTTGGAGAGCGACTCTCGCAGCCACACTCAGCGACCACACACATTGATTAGTACGGTTATTACGGCCGGTACAAATGTGACAGCAAATGTTCGACTGTATCTTCCACAGAAATCGGATTATTTACTCTTATAAGCTGTGAAGGAATAGAGCGAGAGAGAGAGAGACGGGGGTTGTTGTGGATGTGACCGCATCTCCAGACGCTGCACGGACAGCGAGCACGTGGATTGTAAACAGAGTGGTGGAGAGTGGTAGTGTAGCAGCAGTTAGTGCACTGCGCTACGAACCAGGCAACCCGAATTCGATTCCCGCTCACAGCAAACACCAGTGGTGATTATCTGAACCAGTCATGGGCCTCCACTGGGTCGACTCAGCCTCAAAAGGACAATGTATAAACATTGCTTCTAGGGAGACAAAGGGGGTCGGGTGTGGTGCTGGTCACCAACCCCCTCTTGTGCCATGCCGGCCTTAAAACAGCACTTGCCTCAAACATCTGTTAAGGCTAAACGGCGGATCTTTGTGTCTGTGTGTGTAGAGCAGTGACGCAATAGTTAACGCACTCATGTTCCATTCCCTCTCATCACCAATAACTGGGCCTCCCCTAGGTCGACTGGGCCTCAAATAAGTACCGTACTGTTTCGGGTGCGGTGTTTAAACATCGGCACTGCGTAGAAGATCCAATATGAATGATCCAATGTGAATGCTCTAATGTCAATGATGCAATGTCAATGATGCACTGATAATGATTCAATACGATTGATCCAGTAACAATAATCCAATATCAGCGATACAACGTGAATGATACAATGTGAAGAATCCATTGTCAATGATCCAACGCGAATCATGCGACATCAATGATCAAATTTGGATGACCCAACATGACGCGAGTCAATCAAAACTAGCAATTCAAAGTGTCCCGTAAATGGGGGCCCAATGGCTCAACATCCGCCGTTGTATCCTTATCAAGTGTACGGATTGCGAAAGCTCTGCAGCATTCATTCTCAGTGAAACTTCCCGGCTGAACGGGGCCTTGTTCGGCCGGGCTATTTTTAATCCCGGTTCTAATCTAGGAAACGTGTCGAGTTGCAAAATGCTTTTTTTTTGTACACAGCTCATGTTTTTTTTTTGTTAAACACAAACACTTCGCTTCATTCATAATGATGATGATTTTCTTTTTGATGGAGGGGGGCGGGGGGAGGGGCTTCAGAACGCCTTGTGAGAGTAAAGTTTCTGTGTCGTACGCACCCTCCTCCACCCGACACGGATAATTATAATTAAACACGGTGGTCACGTGATGAGCAAACACGGCCCCGTTTGTGAGTGCTCCAGCAGCACCCCGCTGGTGGTGTGTTCCTAGAGAGAACACCACCGGTGGTGTGTTCCTAGAGAGAACACCACCGGTGGTGTGTTCCTAGAGAGAACACACCACCGGTGGTGTGTTCCTAGAGAGAACACCACCGGTGGTGTGTTCCTAGAGAGAACACCACCGGTGGTGTGTTCCTAGAGAGAACACCACCGGTGGTTTGTTCCTAGAGAGAACACACCACCGGTGGTGTGTTCCTAGAGAGAACACCACCGGTGGTGTGTTCCTAGAGAGAACACCACCGGTGGTGTGTTCCTAGAGAGAACACCACCGGTGGTTTGTTCCTAGAGAGAACACACCACCGGTGGTGAGTTCCTAGAGAGAACACACCACCGGTGGTGTGTTCCTAGAGAGAACACACCACCGGTGGTGAGTTCCTAGAGAGAACACACCACCGGTGGTGAGTTCCTAGAGAGAACACACCACCGGTGGTGAGTTCCTAGAGAGAACACACCACCGGTGGTGTGTTCCTAGAGAGAACACACCACCGGTGGTGAGTTCCTAGAGAGAACACACCACCGGTGGTTTGTTCCTAGAGAGAACACACCACCGGTGGTGAGTTCCTAGAGAGAACACCACCACCGGTGGTTTGTTCCTAGAGAGAACACACCACCGGTGGTGTGTTCCTAGAGAGAACACACCACCGGTGGTTTGTTCCTAGAGAGAACACACCACCGGTGGTGAGTTCCTAGAGAGAACACACCACCGGTGGTGTGTTCCTAGAGAGAACACACCACCGGTGGTGTGTTCCTAGAGAGAACACACCACCGGTGGTTTGTTCCTAGAGAGAACACACCACCGGTGGTGAGTTCCTAGAGAGAACACCACCACCGGTGGTTTGTTCCTAGAGAGAACACACCACCGGTGGTGAGTTCCTAGAGAGAACACACCACCGGTGGTGTGTTCCTAGAGAGAACACACCACCGGTGGTGTGTTCCTAGAGAGAACACACCACCGGTGGTGAGTTCCTAGAGAGAACACACCACCGGTGGTTTGTTCCTAGAGAGAACACACCACCGGTGGTGAGTTCCTAGAGAGAACACACCACCGGTGGTGAGTTCCTAGAGAGAACACACCACCGGTGGTGTGTTCCTAGAGAGAACACCACCACCGGTGGTGTGTTCCTAGAGAGAACACACCACCGGTGGTGTGTTCCTAGAGAGAACACACCACCGCTGTGTTCCTAGAGAGAACACACCACCGGTGGTGAGTTCCTAGAGAGAACACACCACCGGTGGTGTGTTCCTAGAGAGAACACACCACCGGTGGTGTGTTCCTAGAGAGAACACACCACCGGTGGTGTGTTCCTAGAGAGAACACACCACCGGTGGTGTGTTCCTAGAGAGAACACCACGGGTGGTGTGTTCCTAGAGAGAACACCACGGGTGGTGTGTTCCTAGAGAGAACACCACGGGTGGTGTGTTCCTAGAGAGAACACCACGGGTGGTGTGTTCCTATAGGGCAGCACACTGTACACGATTAACCAATCGGGTCTGAACTTGGGCCTGAAATCGGTGTCATCGATGTGGCGATTGCCTGATGATGCTGCTGCCGGCTGCGACTACCAGAGAAACGTCCGGACCTATCGTTACACGGGTTCACATCCCTACAGGACACAGTAGTGGTGGAAATTCCACATTTCTACAGCGGGGACGAGTACGGATATTCACGGGACAACCGCGGTTGTTCAAATTATCCACAAAGCGATGCCCATTTTATCGACCCCCCCCCCCTCCCCCCCCGGAGGGAAGGGATGGATGATGGGCTGAGTCAACCATGCCACCACCACCACCACCACAACCACCATAAAACGACGATGATGGTTGTTGAGTCGACCTAGGGGAGGAGGCCCAGGGCCGCTTCAGACACAATCGTCACCGGTGGTGTTGGCCGTGAGCGGGACGCGAACTCGGCTCGCCGGGTTCGTAGCGCGGCGGTGCGCTTACCGCTACGCCGCCCGAACGCGCACCCGCACGCGGGTCGCGTTCACTCATCGGCGACCCTCAGCGACAGCGGATATTCTACGCGACGGGAGATGTCGTGCCGTGACGCTGGGGCATCTCTGTTTAGCGGCGCGCGGCGCGATCGCTCGCTCAGTCGGTCGGTCGGTCGGTGTGGCCCCGGCACGCGACGTGGGGGAGCCGTGCAGATGGATCCCCCGAGCGAGCCGGAGCGGTGGCAGCAGCAGGAGGCTGCCGGGGCGAGGCTCAACAGCAGTACATCCCGTGGGGCATACACGACCTCCATTCTGTGAGTGCCGTACCAGTGCAATAACACTTTATAATACTTCACAAGCGAAACTCACAACCCCTCTGGACATTCAATTCAGTGTCTCATCGGCAGCAGCAACTCATCTGGCTGTCGCCTGATGATGCTGGTGGTAATTACTGGCGAAGCGTTGTCAATGTTTGTGGATTTGCTCTCCAACACACAAGCGGTGTGGTGCTGAAGCAGTAGCGAATTGGCCACGTTCTGTTTAGGTGACAAACCTTTCTGATTGGCTGTGTCGGGTGGTGGCGGGCTTAACGACGCATTTATACATTGACGCAATCTCACCCCCAAAAACCGTCCGCAGTAAGGACATGGGGCTAGTGAGGAGGAGGAGAAGCAGAATGATTTGCCACGTGCCGAGAGCGAGAGAGAAGAGACGCGTCAAGAAGCATCATTGGCCCTTTAGATTCCTGTCGGGGCATTTTGACCCACCGTTTGTTAAGCTGACACGCATACAAACAAACACACATACAATGAAAAAGATCCCCCGTATAGCCTTCACGGACTGTTGGGGCAAGTGCTGTTAGCGAGTAGCACCTATGTAGGCCGGCACGGCACACGGGGGATGTGGGTGGCCAACACCACGCCCGACCGCCTTTGTCTCCCTAATGGCGATGTTCACACATAACACCAGGTACCTATTTGAGGCTGAGTCAACCTAGGGGAGGCCCAGGAGCCGGTTCAGATAATCGTCACCGGTGATGTTGGCCATGAGCGGGAATCGAACCTCTACACTACCGCTCCCCACAATCAACAAAGACAAAAATCCCCAATATAGCCTTAACAGACTGTAGGGGCAAGTGCTGTTAGCAGCACCTATGAAGGCCGGAACTGCACACGAGGGGTGAGTGGCCAGCACCACGCCCGACCGCCTTTGTCTCCCCAGTGGCGATGTTTACACACCGCACCAGGTACTCATTTGAGGCTGAGTCGACCTAGGGGAGGCCCGGGACCGGTTCAGATAATCGTCACTGGTGTTGGCCGTGAGCGGGAATCGAACCCTGGTCGCCGGGTTCATAGCGCAGCGTAGCGCTAACCGCTGCACCACCGCTCCCCACAATCACACACAGACACACACACGCGTACAAAGACAAAGATCCCCCGTGCAGCCTTCACGGACTGTTGGCGCAAGTGCTGTTAGCGAGTAGCACCTATGAAGCCCGGCCCCGGCACGCGAGGGGTGTGTGGCCAGCACCACGCCCGGCCGCCTTTGTCTCCCCTCCGAGTGCTCATGTTTACACACCGCACCAGGTGCTCATTCGAGGCTGATGTGATGTAAGGGGGAGGGGGCCCAGGACCGGGTCCAGAACTCCGCTGTCACCGGCGTTGGCGGTCGTGGCGCAGCGCGCTAACCGCTGCACCACCGCCACCACCACCACCACAGTCATCTTCACCACCACCACAGTCATCTTCACCACCACCACCACAGTCATCTTCACCACCACCACAGTCATCTTCACCACCACCACCACAGTCATCTTCACCACCACCACCACAGTCATCTTCACCACCACCACTGTCATCTTCACCACCACCACCGTCAGTGTGTGTTTGTGAGTGTGTGTTTGTGAGTGTGTATGTTTGTGAGTGTGTGTTTGTGAGTGTGTTTGTGAGTGTGTGTGTTTGTGAGTGTGTGTTTGTGAGTGAGTGTGGATGTGTTTGTGAGTGTGAGTGTTTGTGAGTGTGTGTGTTTGTGAGTGTGTAAGTGTGTGTGAGTGTGTGTGAGTGTGAGTGTTTGTGAGTGTGTGTGTTTGTGAGTGTGTAAGTGTGTGTGAGTGTGTGTGAGTGTGTGTGTGAGTGTGTTTGTGGGTGTGTGTGTTTGTAAGTGTGTAAGTGTGTGTGAGTGTGTGTGTTTGTGAGTGTGTGTGTTTGTGAGTGTGTGTGTTTGTGAGTGTTTGTGAGTGGCCTGGCACAAGCGTCGTGGTGGCGTCACCGCCACTTAGTGGCGAATAGCGGTTGTTGTTGTGTTTGTGAGTGTGAGTGAGTGTGGATGTGTTTGTGAGTTTGAGTGTTTGTGAGTGTGTGTGAGTGAGTGAGTGTATGTGAGTGTGTATGTGTTTGTGAGTGAGTGTATGTGAGTGTGTGTTTGTGAGTGTGTGTTTGTGAGTGTGTGTGTTTGTGAGTGTGTGTGTTTGTGTGTTTGTGAGTGTGTGTTTGTGAGTGTGTGTTTGTGAGTGTGTGTGTTTGTGAGTGTGTGTGTTTGTGAGTGTGTGTTTGTGAGTGTATGTGTTTGTGTGTTTGTGAGTGTGTGTGTTTGTGTGTTTGTGAGTGTGTTTGTGAGTGTGTGTGTTTGTGAGTGTGTGTGTTTGTGAGTGTGTGTTTGTGAGTGTGTGTTTGTGAGTGTGTGTGTTTGTGTTATTTTCTGTCCGTCTGCTCCAGCAGAGGTGTAGGGAATTCCAAAAAGACCTACATCCCTGCTTTATTGACCTGGTCAAGGCCTATGATACCATCAGTAGGACTGGGCTCTGGGTTGTTCTTCGTGCTTTCGGAGTCCCTGACCCTCTGCTCACGATCATTAAGGACCTTCATGATGGTGAGCGGGCCCGGGTAAAACTACGTGGCCGGGAGTCGGAGCCTTTCCCTGTACACCTTGGGGTGCGACAGGGATGTCCTCTGGCTCCCACATTATTTAACATCTATTTCGACTGCGTAGTTCGTGAAGCCTTCAATAGCTGTACCGGGGGAATTACCATTTGGTACAGATATAATGGGAGGCTGATCGACGCCCGGGTGCGATCAAGGGATGGCTCCCTATTGGTCAACCACGTTATGTATGCCGATGATTTGGTAATAGCTGCTCATTCAGAAGAGGAGTTGGAGACGCTGCTGCTGAGACTGGAGCGTGCCACTAAGAGGTGGGGCCTTACCATCAGCCCCACCAAAACTAAGCACCTGCCTGGGTATTTTGTACCATCGGGCACTCCACCCCCACAACTCCCAATCGGTGATGGGGCAGTTGTGGAGAGAGTGGAGAGTTTCCCATACCTGGGCAGTGTGCTTATGACCGGCTCCAGTTTATCAGCAGAGGTCTCACTCCGAATCAGTCGAGCGGCAATATCTTTTCATCGGTTGCGTAACGCTGTGTGGAAGCTACCTGGTCTGTCGCTCCGCACGAAGCTTCAGGTCTTCTCGGCCACGGTCATTCCCTCCCTTCTCTACGCTTGCGAAACGTGGACCCCCCTAGTGGAGCATCTTCGCCGGTTGGAAACATTTAGGCTGGCCTGCCTACGATCCATCCTGGGTTTAACCAGGCTGGATTGTGTGAGGAGCTCACAAGTCCTTGAAAGATCTGGGCAAAGTCCCATCAGTGAGCTCCTCCGGCAGGCAAGGCTGCGTTGGCTGGGTCATGTAGCCCGCATGCCCAGCCACCGCATGCCTAAACAGCTTTTGTTCGGCCGGATCGAGGGGGCTAAACGGGCGCGGCACGGGCTAGAGAAGAGATGGAGTGATGTGGTACAGGAGGACGTGGAGCTGAGTGGACTTGCCGATGACTGGTACCAGCGGTGTCAAGATCGGCCTCAGTGGAGGAGGCTCGTGAAGGACGCTACTGGGCAGTTGGAGGCAGTCGCCCTCCAACAACAACGGAGGGCGGAGGAGCGACGCTCACAACAACGAGCGGAGCGCCGGGTGGCTAAAGCACAGCAAGTTGGCACAGTAGGGGGCACAGGTGGTGCATCAGCCAGTCATCTCGGTCATCTCGGTCAGTCGACCCGTGGCACCTGGGTCTGCCCCGTGACCTCCTGCCAGCGGGCGTTCGACACTTCACGTGGCCTCAGGGTGCACATGGCCTGGCACAAGCGTCGTGGTGACGTCACCGCCACTTAGTGGCGAATGGCGGTTGTTGTTGTTGTTGTTGTGTTTGTGAGTGTGTGTGAGTGAGTGAGTGAGTGTGTGAGTGTGTGTGAGTGTGTATGTGTTTGTGAGTGTGTGTGTTTGTGAGTGTGTGTGTTTGTGAGTGTGTGTTTGTGAGTGTATGTTTGTGAGTGTGTGTGTTTGTGTCGTTGTGAGTGTGTGAGTGTGTGTTTGTGTGTTTGTGCGTTTGTGAGTGCGTGTGTATGTGTCGTTGTGAGTGTGTGTGTTTGTGAGTGTGTGGGTTTGTGTCGTTGTGAGTGTGTAAGTGTGTGTTTGTGTGTGTGAGTGTGTTTGTGCGTTTGTGAGTGTGTATGTGTCGTTGTGAGTGTGTGTGTTTGTGAGTGTGTGTTTTGTAAGTGTGTGTGTGTGTTTGTGAGTGTGTGTGTTTGTGAGTGTATAAGTGTGTGTTTGTGTGTGAGTGTGTGTGTTTGTGAGTGCGTGTGTGTTTGTGAGTGAGTGTGTTTGTGAGTGTGAGTGTTTGTGAGTGTTTGTGAGTGTTTGTGAGTGTGTGTGTTGTTAAGTGTGTGTTTGTGAGTGTGTGTGAGTGTGTGTGTTTATGAGAGTGTGTGTTTGTGAGTGTGTGTTTGTAAGTGTGTGGCTATGAGTGTGTAAGTGTGTGTTTGTGTGTTTGTGAGTGTGTGCGTTTGTGAGTGTGTGTCGTTGTGAATGTGTGTTTGTGTGTGTTTGTGAGTGTGTGTGTTTGTAAGTGTGTGTGTTTGTGAGTGTGTGTTTGTGTGTGTTTGTAAGTGTGTGTGTGTTTGTGAGTGTGTGTTTGTGTGTGTTTGTGAGTGTGTGTGTTTGTAAGTGTGTGTGTTTGTGAGTGTGTGTTTGTGTGTGTTTGTAAGTGTGTGTGTGTTTGTGAGTGTGTTTGTGTGTGTTTGTAAGTGTGTGTGTGTTTGTAAGTGTGTGTGTGTTTGTGAGTGTGTGTTTGTGTGTGTGCATGGGGGAGCGATAGCACAACGGTTAGCACGCTGCATTGGGGAGACAAAGGCGGCCGGGCGTGGTTTTCGGCCACACCACCTCCTCGTGTGCCGTTCCGGCCTTCACAGCCTCTACCTCGAGAACGGCACTTGCCTCAACAGTCTGCCAAGGCTATACGGGAGGGGGTGGGATCTTTGTCTTTGCCTTTTGTAATGTGCCCAGAAACAAACACAGACGCAATTAGGGCGATCCGATCTCAGTAGGAACACACAGCGCACCGCACGTATCGCATGGAGGGACCCCTCTGAGTAAGTTTGTCCCAAGCAAAGTGGATCCTCACAGGCCGCCGACAACATTCTCGATGTTCTTGGTTCTTTCGGTAAAGTCACGTCGAAGGGAATTTTACGATGTTTTATATTTGTATTGTTTTATTATTTCCCTTCTACGTGACTTTACCGAAAGCACCAAGAAGATGAATCCCTGCGGTCACGAAAGCTTTAAATCGAAACATTCACGATGTCTCTCTCCCGACAACCGACAAACACTTTCAGTGACTCCACAATACATGTTTTTGGGTTAAATCGCATAAATATAAAAATGCGAGAATAGGTTTTCCCCTTTTTTCTGGCAACAAAACAGCTGTGTTAAGATGTTAAAACCCCAAACTGAAACCTTTTACAAGGAATCACGTCTGCATTAACCACAATACTTGTGATCAGAATGCAAACAAAAAACACGCTCTGATAGTATGATGCGTTGTCTTTGAAACTGATTGGTCCACACCAGAGACAGCTTTCTTTAGAGCCTCGTCTCAAACGTCGTACTCTGATTGTAAATGTCGTGGCTTGGCCCTTCAACACAGCGGTGTTGCTGTACTAGTACACTACACTATACACTACACTACACACTATACTATGCACTACACTATACACTACACTATACACTACTATACCACTACACTACTATACACTACACTATGCACTACTATACCACTACACTACTATACACTACTATACACTACACTATACACTACTAGTACACTACACTATACACTACTATACACTACACTATACACTACACTACTATACACTACTATACACTACACTATACACTACTATACACTACACTATACACTACTATACCACTACACTACTATACACTACACTATACACTACTATACCACTACACTACTATACACTACTATACACTACACTATACACTACTAGTACACTACACTATACACTACTATACACTACACTATACACTACACTACTATACACTACACTATACACTACTATACCACTACACTACTATACACTACACTATACACTACTATACCACTACTATACTATTACACTAATATACACTACACTACTATACACTACACTATACACTACTATACCACTACACTAATATACACTACACTACTATACACTACACTATACACTACTATACCACTACACTACTATACACTACACTATACACTACTATACCATTACACTAATATACACTACACTACTATACACTACACTATACACTACTATACCATTACACTAATATACACTACACTACTATACACTACACTATACACTACTATACCACTACACTAATATACACTACACTACTATACACTACACTATACACTACTATACTATTATGCTAATATACACTACACTGCTATACACTACACTATACACTACTTATACCACTACACTACTATACACTACACTATACACTACTATACCATTACACTAATATACACTACACTATACACTACTATACCACTACACTGCACTATGCATTAGTGCTGTACTAGTGACGAATTGGCCACGTTCTGTTGACGTGACAACCCTCACGAGTTGGCTGTGTCGGGTGGTGGCGGGTTTGACGACACGTTTGTTTATATTTACGCGTTCTAACCCAAAAAAACACCTCTATCATGGATGACATTGGTCGCGAAAGCCTCCTCCTCCTCGGTGTTAAACTCTCAATGACTTCTTGAGCTTCCCTATGACTTGTCGCACTTTCATCCCACCAGCCCGTGAAGGCTGACACGGTGGGGGGGGGGAGTGGGGGGCAAAGTCACGTTCATTTTATTGACCCCCCAGAGAGGAGGGTTGATGATGGGCTGAGCCAACACCACCACCGCCACAAAAACGACGACGCTTAGAACTCCATCGCTGCGATGGAGTTCGCATTTAAGAAAGCCGCCTCGAGATTGTTTGGATGAGTGCGCTGCTTTGAATGTCCACGTGACGAGCCGCCTCGCTGAGCTGTCATCTGTGAGGAAGCGAATATCTGGGGAGACAAAGGCGGCCCGGACGTGGTGCTGGCCACCCGCCCACCCCTCGTGTGCCGTGCCGGCCCCTAGCTGCTGCTCGAGTCGCCCTTGCAAAGAGAGCTCAGCTCGGCTCAAGGGGTTTCACTCGGCACAAAGATAAAGATCCCCCGTATTGCCTTAACAGACTGTAGGGGCAAGTGCTGTTAGCGAGCACCTATGAAGGCCGGAACGGTACACGAGGGGGTGGGTGGCCAAGCACCACGCCCGACCGCCTTTGTCTCCCCAGTGGCGATGTTTACACACCGCACCAGGTACTCATTTAAGGCTGAGTCGACCTAGGGGAGGCCCAGGACCGGTTCAGATAATCGTCACTGGTGTTAAGCCGTGAGCGGGAATCGAACCCGGGTCGCCAGGTTCATAGCGCAGCGCGCTAACCGCTACACCACCGCTCCCCTCACTCGGCACACACACTCCTGAACACACGCAGACAGCACTTGCCCCCAAAAGGTCTGCTCGAGGCTATACGGGTGGCCTTTGCCTGTGCCCGTGCCCGTGCGCGTCGCTCACCTTGCGTCCCGTCGCCCTCTCCACCGCCCTCTTCACCTTGCCGTAGGTCCCCCTGCCCAGCGTCTCCTCGAGCTCGTAGCGGTGCTTCAGGTTGTGCTTGTGACGGTGTCTCTTCACGCCTTGCCTCCTGCTGCTGCTGCCCGCCTCCAGCACCTCGGTCGATCCACCACCACCAACACCACCACCGGCACCACCACCACCACCACCACCGGCACCACCACCAGCAGCCGCTGCTACTGCCCCAGTTCCCACCGTCATCTTCTCCCCCGGCCGGACATCTCTGCCGCCGGCTCTGAGCTCCTCGGGCGGGTGGCCGTGGGCTCTGTGCTGAGCCGCTGGGCAGAATGCGCCCGGCAGGGACCAGCGGACGCCCTGACGGACCGTGCTGAGCATGGCTCCGGGGGTCCTCCACGTGTCCCGGGGTGCAGCAGCAGCAGCAGCTACAGCGGCAGCAGCTACAGCGGCAGCAGCTACAGCGGCAGCAGCAGCAGCGGCAGCAGCAACGCGTGGGGACGTCGCTCGCTTCTCTCTCTCTAGCGCTCAGCTCAGATCAGCTCGTCCGGGACACCCACTTTCAATTCGACTTTCCTCCGTCTCAAGCCGCCACGAATGGCTTGGAGCCTCGGCTCACACCCAGCTCGACTCGCCTCTAGAGGCACAGGGCACCCCCCCCCCCCGGAGTCAGCCCTCGCGACACTGCACGTGAACACGCTGCACGTGAACAACGATGCACGTGCCCCCCCCCTCCACGCGTGTGTGCCCGGTGCTGTTCACGCGAGACAGCAGCGCGTGTGCGGATGTTGTTGACGCAACACCCCTCCCCCCTCTACCCCCCCACCCCCCCCCACCGTGTAGCCTTAGCAGACTGTTGAGGCAAGTGCTGTTAGCGAGGTGGTGGTGGTGGTGGGTGGCCAGCACCACGAGCCCCGGGCCGCCTTCGTCTCCCCGGCGGCGATGTTCACTTCACAGCCTCGAGTCGTCCTTGCCACGCGCCTCGCACCGATTGTGATGCACGCGGGGCTCCGTACGGCGACACAGAAACTCTTCCCCCCACCCTTCTACCCCCTTCTCCCCCCCACTCTCCCCCCACCCTTCTCCCCCCCACTCTTACCGCCCTTCTCCCCCCACCCTTCTCCCTCCCACCTTTCTCCCCCCCCACTCTCCCACCCTTTCCCCCCCCACCTTTCTCCCCCCCCACCCTTCTACCCCCCCACCTTTCTCCCCCCACCCTTCCCCCCCACCCTTCTCCCCCCCCCACTCTTCTCCCTCCCACTCTTACCCCCCCCCACCCTTCTCCCCTCCCCACTCTTCTCCCACCCACTCTTCCCTCCACCCTTCTCCCCCCCCCCACTCTTCTCCCTCCCACCCTTCTACCCCCCACCCTTCTCCCCTCCCCACTCTTCTCCCACCCACTCTTCCCTCCACCCTTCTCCCCCCCCCACTCTTCTCCCTCCCACCCTTCTACCCCCCACCCTTCTCCCCTCCCCACTCTTCTCCCACCCACTCTTCCCTCCACCCTTCTCCCCCCCCACTCTCCCCCGTCGTTCTCTTAACCCCGCCCGCGTCACCTCTCGCTGCCTGCTGCGAGGGGAGCGTTCTCCGACATTCGAGTGGTGGCGGTTGGGTTGGGTTGGGCTTTCGGGGCGTTTAGTGGGATTGGTTTTTGTAAACCTCTCGCAGGAAAACGTGGCGGGGCGTGTGTGTGTATGTGTGTGTGCGTGTGTGCGTGTGTGTGTGTGTGCGCGCGTGTGTGTGTGCGTGTGTGTGCGCGCGTGTGTGTGTGCGTGCGTGTGTGTGTGCGTGCGTGTGTGCGCGCGTGTGTGTGTGCGTGTGTGCGTGTGTGTGTGTGTGCGCGCGTGTGTGTGTGCGTGTGTGTGCGCGCGTGTGTGTGTGCGTGTGTGTGCGCGCGTGTGTGTGTGCGTGCGTGTGTGTGTGCGTGCGTGTGTGCGCGCGTGTGTGTGTGCGTGTGTGCGTGTGTGTGTGCGTGTGCATGTGTGTGTGCGTGTGTGTGTGTGCGTGTGTGTGTGTGTGCGTGTGTGTGTGTGCGTGTGTGTGCGTGCGTGTGTGTGTGCGTGTGTGTGTGCGTGTGTGTGCGCGCGTGTTGTTCGTCTGTCTGGTATGTAGTGGCGAGCGGTGGCGCAGAGGTTAGCGCATCGCGCGGCTACAATCACGCGGCGAACCCGCGTTCGATTCCCGCTCACGGCCAACACCGGTGGCGATTGTCTGAGCCGGTCCTGGGCCTCCCCTAGGTCGACTCAGCCTCAAATGAGTGCCTGGTGCGGTGTGTAGTAAACATCGCCACTGGGGAGACAAAGGCGGCCGGGCGTGGTGCTGGCCACCCACCCCCTCGTGTGCCGTGTCGGCCTTCATAGGTGCTCGCTAACAGCACTTGCCCCAACAGTCTGTTAAGGCTATACGGGGGATCTTTGTGTTTGTGTCTGTGAACTCGACGTGACTTCTGGGATAGAGCACTCGATTGAATGAAGTGAAAAATAAGTAAGTCTCGATTTAACACTTTCGTAAGTCTCGATTTAACACTTTCGTGACTGCAGGAATTCATATTCTTTGGTTCTTTCGGTAAAGTCACGTAGATAGAAAATAATAAAATAAAAATAATCAAAATAATAAAATAACATTTGTATTTTGGTTTTCATGAAATTTGAAAAAAGATGTTATTTTTTAAAAATTACTTTCTATCTACGTGACTTTACCGAAAGAACCAAAGAATGTAATAAGTAAGTCCGCTGTTGGACTGCACTTCCATGGCGCCGCCTTCAACCAAGCCCGGCGTTGACCCGTGTGGTGAAGTATGGTCAAACAACCCTCAACCACGACCCGCACGGCGTGGAGAGGAGCCATTCATCCAGCAGTGGTTTGGCAAATGGCTGTGGCGAGATGTTAACTACCTCGCCTGGTCTGCTAGAGGTCCAGGGTGGCCCGGTTACTTCTGAAAAATAAACGAATCGCTCAGATGGACTTTGCCTGGTAAGATTGAAAAAAAAAGAGTTTAGTTTAATTTATATTTTTTAAAGTGATTTGTTTAACGTTTCTATACTTTGCACTCCGATCGTGTTGTGTGTATTGTCTGTTGTTGTGACGTTCTGACCACGTGCCCCTCCTGGACATCTGTGGAAAAAAAAGCTTCATAGGTCATCGGATTTCTCCGGTATAAATGCATTTTCTGAGTCTGTCTCCAGTTCCAGCTGCAGGAGGGTACGAGTGTGACCCTCCCCGGGGTTTCCCCGCTGTTCCTGGTGTCTGCGACACAGCACATTCACACGCGGTGTTCATTCAGTTGGCCCAATGTAGGACCGCAGAGCTTGGGAAATTGTTGGTGGGCGCCGGTTCTGGCTGCCTTCCCGCTTGTCTGGGATTCAGCGCGCCTCTTACGTGATGTTCTCTCTCCCTCTCCAAATCATTCCTTTGAATCATTCGCTCTCGCCCTCTGAATCATTCCCTCTTTGAATCATTCTTTCTCGCTCTCTGATTCATTCCCTCTCTTTCCGAATCATTCCCTTTCCCTCTGAATCATTCCCTCTCTCACTGACTCATTCCCTCTCTCACTGACTCATTCCCTCTCTCACTGACTCATTCTCCCTCTGAATATATTCCCTCTCTCTCTGACTCATTCTCTCGCTCACTGACTCATTCTCTCTCTCACTGACTCATTCTCTCGCTCTGAATCATTCCCTCTCTCTCCGAATCATTCTCTCTCTCACTGACTCATTCTCTCACTGACTCGTTCCCTCACTGACTCATTCTCTCTCCCTCTCTCTAAGAGTGAACGAGAACTGCAGTGCGTTACAGACTCTCTCGAGATCAGCTCAAGCCTGCCGTGCATCACGTGACCTCTGTGGGCCCACCCCCTACTCTGAACCCCTCCCCTCTCCCCGCCCACTGTGAAAACAGACTCCGCTCCTCCCACTCCGTACAACAGCAGCAGCGTCGAGGCATTGCTGCTGCTGCTGCTGCCTCCTGCCTCTCCTCGTCTCCCCAAACCTCTCCGCTCCTTCTCCTCTCACTCCCCCTCCGTTCTCCTCTCTCTCTCTCTCTTTGTTTTTACGATCAGAGGAAACAAGAAGATGCTCGGTGTGGTCGGCACTTTGCTTCGTTCATCATTTAGTTTTTTTTAATACTTTGCTTTATGTAAACCCCCCCCCCCTCTTTTGTAAATGAAATATATTTGACAAAATATTTCACGCTCTGCTCTCCTTCTCCCCCTCTCTCTCTACCCCCCCCCTCTCTCTACCCCCTCTCTCTCTACCCCCTCTCTCTACCCCCTCTCTCTCTACCCCCTCTCTCTACCCCCTCTCTCTCTACCCCCTCTCTCTACCCCCCCTCTCTCTCTACCCCCCCCCTCTCTCTCTACCCCCCCCCCCCCTCTCTACCCCCTCTCTCTACCCCCCTCTCTCTCTACCCCCTCTCTCTCTACCCCCTCTCTCTCTCTCTCTACCCCCTCTCTCCCTACTCCATGTCTATGTTCCCCCGATGTTTTCTATGTCTCTCTCTTCCCTCTCCCCGTCCCTCCCTTTTTGCCCCCTTCCCTGCGCTGGTGCCAGCGGTAGTTTGCGAGCTCCATGAAATAACGGCGCGATCCACCGCGCACGCAAAGCAGCCGGTTGTAAGGAGTCGCTTGCAACGTGGAATGTCTCTCGACCAAAAACGATTCATTGAAGCCACTTGGGGGCCACGCGGCGAGACGGCGCTCTATAGAAGTGTAGCCCTCTCTGCCAACAAAGCGTAGACGCCACGAGCCCGGACCACGCGCAGGAGCTTCGGCGTACCGCGTGCCTCGTGCGTCACGTGGCGTGCGAGCTCAGAGCGGCTATCCGATTGGCACGCGTCTTACACGCGGCGCCAACCGCAGCGCCACCGCTCCTCGCTCCCCCCTCTCTCTCCCCCCTTCCACACACCTGTGAACCCGGTCCAATCTGAGTGTTATTGCTGTTCGAGGGGACGAATATCTGTACTCGGTCCTGAGTGTCCCCTAGGTCGACTCAGCCCCAAAATGAGTACTTGGTGCGGTGAGTTAAATCATCGCCAATTGGGAGACAAAAGCGGCCGGGCGTGGTACTGGCCATCGCACCCCCCTTCACCCTTGTGTCGTGCCGGCCTTCATAGGTGCTCGATAACAGCACTTGCCCCAACAGTCTGTTGAGGCTATAGGGGGGATCTTTGTGTATGTGTGTACACGTGCCATAATCACGTGTTCCTGCATGTCAGTTGACTCCCTGGACTCCCTTGCAAATGAGTTGTGTGTATGTAACCGTATATGTATGCGTGTATATGATTAATCACTCACCCACCCATGCACCCATGCACTCACCCACCCACTCGAACACTCACACATGCTAACTCACCCACTTGGGAACTTAAACATCCTCACTCACTCATTCACTCACTCATCCACGCACCCATTCACTCACCTACTCACTCGAACACTCACACATGCTCACTCACCCACTTGGGAACTCACATATGCTCACTCACCCACCCACTCACCCACCAACTCACTAACTCTCCCACTGACCCACTCACTCACCCACTCACTCACCCACCTACTCACCCACTCACCCACTCGGAAACACACACATGCTCACTCACCCAATCACTCACTCACCCACCCACTCACTCACTCTCCCACTGACCCACTCACTCACCCACCCACTCACTCACCCACTGACCCACTCACTCACCCACTCACTCACTCACCCACCCACCCACTCACCCACTCACCCACCCACTCACCCACCTACTTACCCACTCACTCACCCACTCACTCACCCACCCACCCACTCACTCACCCACTCACCCACCCACCCACTCACCCACCCACTCACCCACCCACTCACCCACCCACTCACCCACCTACTCACCCACTCACCCACCCACTCACCCACTCACCCACCCACTCACTCACCCACTCACCCACCCACTCACCCACCCACTCACTCACCCACTCACTCACTCACCCACCCACCCACTCACTCACCCACTCACTCACTCACTCACCCACCCACTCACCCACTCACGCACCGACTCACTCACCCACCCACCCACTCACCCACCCACCCACTCACTCACTCACCCACCCACTCACTCACTCACCCACCCACCCACTCACTCACCCACCCACTCACCCACCCACTCACTCACTCACCCACCCACCCACTCACTCACTCACTCACCCACCCATTCACCCACCCACCCACCCACTCACCCACTCACCCACCCACCCACTCACTCACCCACCCACTCACCCACTCACCTACCCACTCACTCACCCACTCACCCACCTACTCACCCACTCACCCACCCACACTCAGGATCCCCCTAAAGCATCCGCGGGGTGCGCTGTGGCCATGGGATCCCCCCCCTAGGAGGGGCAGGTCACGGGCGAGGCCGCGTCCCGCAGAGAGACAGCGACGCTCCGACTCGAGACCACTCGAGTCAAAGACGGGGAACCTTCTGGGTGGGAGCGGGGTGGGGGCGAGGGGTAAACAAAAACTTCGTTCGTAATTTAGGGGTGTTGAAGGGGGGGGGGTGTCACATCGCGTAAATATATAAATGTGTCGTTAAACCCGCCACCACCCGACACAGCCAATCAGTAAGGCTTGTCGCGTCAACAGAACGTGGCCAATTCGTCACTAGTTCAGCACCACACCGGTGTGTTGGAGAGCAAATCCACAACAATTACAATCTGAGTTCGACGTTTCGCCGGTAATTACAAGCGGCATCATCAGGCGGACAGCAGCCAGATGTGTGTAGAAGTCCTCCTGTCGAGATCAACATTCTCTCTCTGTTCGCGACAGCGAGGGCTGTCGCTGCTGCTGCCTCCCTGTGCTGCCCCCTCCTCCCTGCGCCGCGTCACTTCGCAGAAACCTTCCGAGGTCACCGCTCCTCAGGCGTGGGCCGCTGGGCCATTGTTCAGACATCGTCCAGACGGCCGTGGCAGATACTCTCCATTGGGGCTGGAGGAGGAATCCGATGAGCTACGAAGCTCATCGTCGGCGCAATGTGCCCTGTCCAGTGACGCGGCTTGTGGTGGTGGAGCGCTACGAACCCGGCGACCCGAGTTTGATTCCCGCCCACGGCCAATGCCGGTGACGATTTTATGAACCGGCCCTGGGCCTCCCCTGTGTTGACTCAGCCTCAAATGAGTGACCTGGTGCGGTGTGTAAACATCGCCACTGGGGAGACAAAGGCGGCCGGGCGTGGTGCTGGCCACCCACCCCCTCGTGTGCCGTGCCGGTCTTCATAGGTGCTTGCTAACAGCACTTGCCCCTATAGTCCGTCAAGGCTGCACGAGGGAGGGAGATCGTCGTCTTTGTTGTGAAGCCCACGTGGCTTACTGCGCGGATGCACGCGCGGCGGCTACGCTTTGCACGTGGCGTGTGAGGGTTGGTGGATCACGCACAGACGTTGGTGTCAAACTTCCTTCACGTGGGCGGGCACACGAGTAGGAGCCGTGCGCTGGCTGTGCCAGGAGAAGGCGGCACAGCAACGTGTGGACCCGTCTCCACCCGCGTCTCTCAGCACCCGAGGCACGCGTGGGGTTCCTACAGGTGCTCCGGCTTCCGCCCACGTGTGATTCTAATTGGCTGAAGACATCTGCATATAAATAGAGGACCGCGGAGCTTGGGGAATCGTTGGTAATGCCAGGTCATTGAGTATATGGCCAGTGCTGAGTCTATGGTGCAGTGCTGAGTCTATGGTGCAGTGCTGAGTCTATGGTGCAGTGCTGAGTCTATGGTGCAGTGCTGAGTCTATGGTGCAGTGCTGAGTGTATGGTGCAGTGCTGAGTCTCTAGGCAGTGCTGAGTCTATGGTGCAGTTCTGAGTCTGGTGCAGTGTTGAGTCTATGGTGCAGTGTTGAGTCTATGGTGCAGTGTTGAGTCTCTGGATAGCAGTGTTGAGTCTTTTGGGCAGTGTTGAGTCTGTGGTGCTGTGTTGAGTCTATGGTGCAGTGTTGAGTCTATGGTGCAGTTTTGAGTCTATGGTTGCAGTGCTGAGTCTATGGGGCAGTGCTGAGTCTATGGTGCAGTGCTGAGTCTATGGGCAGTGTTGAGTCTATGGGTAGTCTTGAGTCTATGGGCAGTGTTGAGTCTATGGGCAGTGCTGAGTCTATGGGCAGTGCTGAGTCTATGGTGCAGTGCTGAGTGTATGGTGCAGTGCTGAGTGTATGGTGCAGTGCTGAGTGTATGGTGCAGTGCTGAGTCTATGGTGCAGTGCTGAGTGTATGGTGCAGTGCTGAGTCTCTGGGCAGTGCTGAGTCTATGGTGCAGTGCTGAGTCTATGGTGCAGTGCTGAGTCTATGGGCAGTGTTGAGTGTATGGTGCAGTGTTGAGTCTATGGTGTAGTGCTGAGCGTATGGTGCAAGTGTTGAGTCTATGGTGCAGTGCTGAGTGTATGGTGCAGTGTTGAGTCTATGGTGCAGTGCTGAGTGTATGGTGCAGTGTTGAGTCTATGGTGCAGTGCTGAGTGTATGGTGCAGTGGTGAGTGTATGGTGCAGTGCTGAGTCTATGTGTAGTGCTGAGTCTATGGTGCAGTGTTGAGTCTATGGTGCAGTGCTGAGTTCATGGTGCAGTGCTGAGTCTATGGTGCAGTGCTGAGTCTATGGTGCAGTGTTGAGTCTATGGTGCAGTGCTGAGTCTATGGTGCAGTGCTGAGTCTATGGGCAGTGTTGAGTCTATGGTGCAGTGCTGAGTGTATGGTGCAGTGGTGAGTGTATGGTGCAGTGCTGAGTCTATGGTGCAGTGCTGAGTCTATGGTGCAGTGTTGAGAAGATCGGCAACGAAGAGGAGGACATGGGACATAAAGAGACGAGAGGAGCGAGACGGAGTGTGGCGAGACCATGGAGAGATTCATGGACGAGTGCAGTGTCATCAAAGCGGACGCCAGTGAAGGTAAAAGGGTTTCCATCGATACAGGCTTTTTATTCATTTATATCCTCTACATGTATAACAGGTTGCTTTAGGATGCTTGCTAGGATACGTTGTAATAATAAATAATGCATTTTGCACTTATATAGTGCTCTTGATGGATGACAGAGCGTTGTACACAATATGCATTAAAAGAACACAATCCAGTGAGCATGAAAACGTATCAATTCTGAGCCGTATAAATAGTAAAGTGCGGCTAAAGTCTATTGTTGCACTGTACTATGCCTCCATGGCTCCTTCGCCCCCTTCATCAACCTGCACCTGAAGTTTGGCCAAGGAGAGGCACCGTCGAAACGATGCTGGGGCATGAATATTCTTTACACGTGGCCTGATAAGCGGCCAGATGTTAACTAACTCGCCCGGTGTGCAGGAAGTCGCGGATTCCACCCCGACCCTGACGCCTACTGCTGTATAGTTGGAGCTCGCGGTGTCTCTGTCCCCCTTGTTCGCGTGGATTTAAACCTCCTGGTCCTCCGGTTTTCCCCTTTCACGTTTAGAATCAACGTGAAGGCGATTAGAGTATTTGACTACTGCTATAAATGTCTACATGATAAGCCACTTCGTTGAGCTATCATTCGTGATGGACACGTGGCTTCTGAGAGAAGCGGTCTGGTTGGTCACAGAGCTCCGTGGGCCTGACCGGTCAAATCATCGTCACAAATCGTGGAGCGAACAGCAAAGGCGTGGGTGCACTGCCCTCTGCTGCCTCTGAGGGCAAATAGAAATCGATGCAAAAGCAAGCAACAACACTCAGCAATACACAACAATACACAACAATACACAACAACAATAACAATACACACCAATACACAACAACAACAATGTACAACAATACACAACAACAATACACAACAACAACAATACACAACAACTCAACAATGCACAACTAGAAACACTCAACAACAACACTCAACAACACTCAATAAGACACAACAATAACACTCAACAACA
>NC_136312.1:3652609-3824887 GCF_964198595.1 Lampetra fluviatilis | reverse complement strand
GTGGTGGTGGTGGTGCTGGTGCTGGTGGTGCTGGTGGTGCTGGTGGTGGTGCTGGTGGTGGTGCTGGTGCTGGTGCTGGTGGTGGTGGTGCTGAGGCTGGTGCTGGTGGTGCTGGTGGTGGTGCTGGTGGTGGTGCTGGTGGTGGTGCTGGTGGTGCTGGTGATGCTGGTGGTGGTAGTGGTGGTGGTGATGGTGCTGGTGGTGGTGCTGGTGCTGGTGGTGGTGGTGGTGCTGGTGGTGGTGCTGGTGATGGTGGTGCTGGTGGTGGTGCTGGTGGTGGTGGTGGTGCTGAGGCTGGTGCTGGTGGTGCTGGTGGTGGTGCTGGTGGTGGTGCTGGTGGTGCTGGTGATGCTGGTGGTGGTAGTGGTGATGGTGCTGGTGGTGGTGCTGGTGCTGGTGGTGGTGGTGGTGCTGGTGGTGGTGCTGGTGATGGTGGTGCTGGTGGTGGTGCTGGTGGTGGTGCTGAGGCTGGTGCTGGTGATGCTGGTGGTGGTGCTGGTGGTGCTGGTGGTGGTGCTGGTGATGCTGGTGGTGGTGATGGTGGTGGTGCTGGTGGTGCTGCTGGTGGTGGTGGTGCTGGTGGTGGTGGTGCTGGTGGTGGTGCTGCTGGTGGTGCTGGTGGTAGTGATGGTGGTGGTGCTGGTGATGATGCTGGTGCTGCTGATGATGCTGCTGCTGGTGGTGCTGTTGATGATGCTGGTGGTGCTGGTGGTGGTGCTGGTGGGGTAGAGTATTGGTGCCTCTCGCGGCATCACCGCTGTGGGCAGCTTGCCGTGGCTTCGAATGACTCGGTGGTGAATGGGCACCGGTGGCCCCATTTGCTGTGTCGCTGCTTCTGTTGTTTTGTTTTGTGCGCCTAAAACGCAGTTCGTGACACGGGATTTCGCCGCGCTCTGCGGTGCGAACTCACTCAGCTGCGGCTACGCGGTCGAACGTGGGACAACGCTGTGGACTGGGATACAAAAAGATCCCCCGTATAGCCTTAACAGACTGTAGGGGCAAGTGCTGTTAGCGAGCACCTATGAAGGCCGGAACGGTACACGAGGGGTTGGGTGGCCAGCACCACGCCCGACCGCCTTTGTCTCCCCAGTGGCGATATTTACACACCGCACCAGATACTAATTTTAGGCTGAGTCGACCTAGGGGAGGCCCGTTCAGATATTCGTCACTGGGTGTTGACCGTGAGCGGGAATCGAACTCGGGTCGCCGGGTTCATAGCGCAGCGTAGCGCTAACCACTGGGATACACACACTCACTCACACGTAGAGATACATACAGACAGACATACACACAGGGATACATACACACACGTAGAGATACATACACACACACGTAGAGATACATACACACACGTAGAGATACATACATACACACAGGGATACATACACACACGTAGAGATACATACACACACACGTAGAGATACATACACACACAGGGATACACACACGTAGAGATACATACACACACACGTAGAGATACATACACACACAGGGATACACACACGTAGAGATACATACAGACAGACATAGACACACAGGGATACATATACACTCACACACACGTAGAGATACATACAGACATACACACACAGGGATACATACACACACACGTAGAGATACATACATACACACACAGGGATGCACACACACAGACACGTAGAGATACATACAGACATACACAGGGATACATACACACAAATACACACGTAGAGATACATACATACACACACAGGGATACATACACACACGTAGAGATACATACATACACACACAGGGATACACACCACGTAGAGATACATACAGACATACACACACAGGGATACACACACAGAGGCACGGCATTGCGTGTGTACTGGACAGGTAGCTGTGCAGTCGCGCAAATCTCTAGAACAGATTGTTCTCTTTGGTTCTCTTGCCGCGCCTCTGCTGAGCACGTTTGGCTACGTACGGCGCGAAGGAAGTTCAACGTACACACAGAGATACAAAGACAAAGATTCCCCCGTATGGAATTTAACAGACTGTTGGGGCAAGTGCTGTTACACGAGGTGATGGGTGACCACCACCACCACCACGCACGGCTGCCCGTTCCTTCACCACCGCGTCACAGCCTGGCCCGCGGCGCTTCGGAACAAACGTCACCGTGACCCCCGTGACCCCTGTGACCCCTGTGACCCCCGTGACCCCCGTGACCCCCGTGACCGCCCGGCTCGTCCCGGAACGTCCACGCGCTGTGCACGAGCGGCCTCCCCCGCTTGGACACCTGGAAGAGAACGCAGCGCGGCCGCTCGGCCTCCACCCACGACTCGACGAGCAGCGAGTCGCCGGCGAACGCCTCCCCCGCGAAGATCAGCGACAGCTTCTCCAGCCGCGCCGTGCTCCACGCGCCCGCCCCTACGCCTCCACCACCACCACCACCGCCACCAACGCCGTGACCTTCACCACCGCCGTGACCTCCCTCCTCCGCCTTGGCCAGCCCAGCCGCCAGAGCGTCGGCGCACAAGCGAGCGTACTCGCTGTGGTTCACGTGCTGGTACTCGTCCAGCTGACTCGCCGCCACCGTGACCTCGTAGCGGAACGGGCTCGCTGGTTTCCCGTCGCCACCACCACCAGCACCACCTCCACCACCTCCACCACCACCACCACCACCACCACCTCCACCACCACCTCCACCACCACCACCACGGCCGAACGGCTGCGGGAACTCTGGAGGCGCCTTGCCGACCAGGTGACGGTAGGTGTGGATTACCGCCGCGGGCAGCCGAGTCGCCCGCTTGGTGCGGGCGTCCACGTGAATCACGAGGCTCCTGTAGGTCGCCAGAGGCTCACGGGCGACACCGCACGCCTCCTCCTCCTTCTTCCTTTCGAAGACCCCGGAGAACACGAGCGAGGAGGTGCCCAGGTGGGAGAGGGACACGCTCATGTCGATGGCGATCGGAGTCACCATGGTGACTTCCTGCCAGAATTGCGGCGTGAACGACAGCTCCTGGCACTTGAGGAACATGAAGTTGCCTTCCTCCTGCTGCTGTGCCTGGCGGCGTGGAAGCTCGCGGTGTTTGAAGGACACTCGGTCTCCGAACGCCATCATGTCGAGGTGCTTCCAGCTGTACTCCACCAAGCGGAGCAGTTTCCACACCGCGGCCCGACCTGGAATCGCGAGACAAGTTGAGTTGTTGGGAAATACTTGCGGCACGTGATTGGCCGCAGAAGTAGTAGCAGTAACCACCACAGCTCTTAGCGAGAGAGGAGACAGACTGGACGTGATGACGTAGTAGCAGTAACCACCACAGCTCTTAGCGAGAGAGGAGACAGACTGGACGTGATGACGTAGTAGCAGTAACCACCACAGCTCTTAGCGAGAGAGGAGACAGACTGGACGTGATGACGTAGTAGCAGTAACCACCACAGCTCTTAGCGAGAGAGGAGACAGACTGGACGTGATGACGTAGTAGCAGTAACCACCACAGCTCTTAGCGAGAGAGGAGACAGACTGGACGTGATGACGTAGTAGCAGTAACCACCACAGCTCTTAGCGAGAGAGGAGACAGACTGGACGTGATGACGTAGTAGCAGTAACCACCACAGCTCTTAGCGAGAGAGGAGACAGACTGGACGTGATGACGTAGTAGCAGTAACCACCACAGCTCTTAGCGAGAGAGGAGACAGACTGGACGTGATGACGTAGTAGCAGTAGCCACCACAACTCTTAGCTAGAGAGGAGACAGACTGGACGTGATGACGTAGTAGCAGTAACCACCATGGCTCTTAGCGAGAGAGGAGACAGACTGGACGTGTGTCTGTGTGCGTGTCGGACTTCTTTCACGCGACCGTACGGAGCCAACCGTGCTCATCGAAGGTTGCGGGGGTGGGGGAAGGTCAACGAAGCAAAACACAAATACAACTTCGAGTGAAATGGGGTTCGCAATCGGGCCGCGTGGTGTGTGTGCGCGTGGTGCGCGCGTGTCCCCGGCCAGGGAGTGAGTCGAGGTCCCTTCCTACCCGTGTGGTCAAAGAAGTCGGGCAGCAGTCGCTCCACGCCGATGCAGAGTCCGTGGTCGTGGTGCGCGCTCATGGCGGAGAGGCGTGATGGGGCCGCGTGGCAGTGAACGAGGACGCGTGCAGGGACGGCCGTAGGGGAGTCGTGTCGGGGTCTTGTGGGTTCCTGTGGGGTCCTGTGGGGTCTTGTGGGTCCTGTGGGGTCGTGTGCCGTGACTTGGGCACCAGACGCGCATCTAGGAACTGGCGGTGGCGAGTGCGGTCCAGAAACGTAAAAGTTCTTTAAATAGAGCCTCAGACAAAGACCCCCCGTATAGCCTGGACTGACTATGAGGGCAAGTGTTGTTCGCGAGTAACACATATGAAGGGCGCCAGGGTGACCGATGTGGTGAACTTCGACAACACCGTACAATGTCGAAGGGTCGGAGTTCGTCGGTTGGGCGAACTGAGAGTGTGGAGGGGGGGTGGGGACTGACTGATCGCGTTCATTTCTCGGCATTATAATCGGCAGGAGAATCCTTCCCCACCATCCTCTCCCGCTCTCCTGGCTCTCTCTTTTTTATTGGGACGCCACGGTGGCTAGGATATGTTAACTACCTCGTCTGGTGTGCAGGAGGTCGTGGGTTTGATCCCGACCCTGACGCCTGCTGTATATTTGTAGTTTGCGTGTCTCTCTCTCTCATCATCATCAGGGTGGCTAGGAGATGTTAACTACCTCGCCTGGTCTACAGGAGGTCGTGGTTTTGATCCTGACGCTGATGACGCCTGCTGTATATTTGTAGTTTGCGTGTCTCTCTCTCATCATCATCAGGGTGGCTAGGAGATGTTAACTAGCTCGCCTGGTAGGCAGGAGGTCGTGGGTTTGATCCCGACCCTGATGACGCCTGCTGTATATTTGTAGTTTGCGTCTCTCTCTCTCTCTCATCAGCATCAGGGTGGCTAGGAGATGTTAACTACCTCGCCTGGTAGGCAAGAGGTCGTGGGTTTGATCCCGACCCTGGTGATGCCTGCTGCTGTATATTTGGAGCTTGCGTGTCTCTCTCTCATCATCAGCAGGGTGGCTATGAGACGTTAACTACCTCGCCTGGTGTGCAGGAGGTCGTGGGTTTGATCCTGACCCTGATGACGCCTGCTGTATATTTGTAGTTTGCGTGTCTCTCTCTCATCATCATCAGGGTGGCTAGGAGATGTTAACTACCTCGCCTGGTCTACAGGAGGTCGTGGGTTTGATCCTGACCCTGATGACGCCTGCTATATATTTGTAGTTTTGCGTGTCTCTCTCTCATCATCATCACGGTGGCTAGGAGATGTTAACTAGCTCGCCTAGTTCTCTCTCTCATCATCATCAGGGTGGCTAGGAGATGTTAACTAGCTCGCCTGGTATGCAGGAGGTGGTGGGTTTGATCCCGACCCTGATGACGCCTGCTGTATATTTGTAGCTTGCGTGTCTCTCTCTCTCTCTCATCATCATCAGGGTGGCTAGGAGATGTTAACTACCTCGCCTGGTATACAGGAGGTCATGGGTTTGATCCCGAGCCTGATGATGCTTGCTGCTGTATATTTGGAGTTTGCGTGTCTCTCTCTCTCATCATCAGCAGGGTGGCTATGAGATGTTAACTAGCTCACTCACCCACTCACTCTTCCACTGACCCAATGACCCACTCACTCACTCACTTCCCCACCTACTCACTCACTCACCCACCCACTCACTCACTCACCCACCTACTCACTCACTCACTCACTATCCCACTGACCCACTGACCCACTCACCCACTCACTCACCCACCTACTCACCCACCCACCCACTGACCCACCCACTCACCCACCCACCAACTCACCCACCACTCTCCCACCCACCCACCCACTCACCCACCCACTCACTCACCCACCTACTCACCCACCTACTCACTCACCCACTGACCCACTCACTCACCCACCCACCCAGTCACCCACCCACTCACCCACTCACCCACCCACTCACTCACTCACTCACCCACCCACTCGGGAACTCACATACCCAATCACTCACCCACTCACTCACCATACTCACTCACTAACTCACTAACTCTCCCACTGACCCACTCACCCACTGACAAACTCACTCACCCACTCACTCACCCACTCACTCACCCACTCACTCACCCACCCACTCACCCACTCACTCACTCACTCACCCACCTACTCACACACCTACTCACTCATTCACCCACTGACCCACTCACTCACCCACTCACCCACTCACCCACTCACTCACCCACTCACCCACCTACTCACTCACTCACTCACCCACCCACCCACTCGGGAACTCACATACCCAATCACTCACCCACTCACTCACCATACTCACTCACTAACTCTCCCACTGACCCACTCACCCACTGACACACTCACTCACCCACTCACTCACCCACTCACTCACCCACTCACTCACTCACCCACCCACCAACCCACTCACCCACTCACCCACTCACCCACCCACTCACCCACTCACTCACTCACCCACCCACCCACTCGGGAACTCACATACCCAATCACTCACCCACTCACTCACCATACTCACTCACTAACTCACTAACTCTCCCACTGACCCACTCACCCACTGACACATTCACTCACCCACTCACTCACCCACTCACTCACCCACCCACCCACTCACCCACCCACCCACTCACCCACCCACCCACTCACCCACCCACTCACCCACCCACCCACCCACCCACTCACCCACCCACTCACCCACCCACTCACCCACCCACTCACCCACCCACTCACCCACCCACTCACCCACCCACTCACCCACCCACCCACTCACCCACCCACTCACCCACCCACTCACCCACTCACTCACTCACCCACTCAGGAACTCACATACCCAATCACTCACCCACTCACTCACCATACTCACTCACTAACTCACTAACTCTCCCACCGACCCACTCACCCACTGACACACTCACTCACCCACTCGGGAACTCATATATGCTAACTCACCCACCCAATCACTCTCCCACTCACTCACTCACCCACTCACTCACTCACCCACTCACTCACTCACCCACTCACTCACTCACCCACTCACTCACTCTCCCATTCGGGAACTCACATAGGACATCACATTGACTCTGACGAAAAGTAGGCACACGTACGGATGTAACAGCTGCACGTACACGCTGCACTTGTACAACGCTGCTGTGTCAATCATCGTCGGTCTTCTATAGAGATTTGCGAACACATTTACAACTAAACGGTCATTTCCAAAACACTAAACGAGGCCGAAGATGATGTTTTCTTATTCACTACGGAGATGGATTTGTCTGGGATATAAAAAGGAATCAAAAATCAACCCGTAAAAACAAAGTTTTTCACTATAAATCCTTTATATGCGTGGCATCGGTTATATTTCATTATTCATTTCTGTTTTTCTTGAGTAAGAGTTTCATTTTTATCACATTGGTATTTTAAACTAAATATGAATATTTTTTTCCTTAAAAGTGGTAAATTTAGGAAAAAAAATTTCACGAAAATAAATTGACACGCACAACGAGTCTGTGTGCAAAATGTCAGCTCGATTGGATCACGGGAAGTGGGTTAAAAAACGACCGAAAGATTTGCACGGTCGTAAGCGCGCAAGCAAGCAAGTGAACTTAATAAAAAGGATTTAAAAATCGAGCCCGCTGCCGTGTCTTTGTCGCCACAATGCCGTGACTCGGATTCGAACCGAGGTTGCTGCGGCCACAACGCAGAGTACTAACCACTATACGATCACGGCGAGCTACGCGGGCTCGCAATTACGGACGCGCCAGGAGCCCCTTTTATAGCCGGGACCAGCTTGACACGTGGTGCTCAGTGGAGTCACCCAGGTCACGTGGAGCCCGTGGGGCTATGGAGGAGGGCAAAGACGGCGGTCGGGTGGTTGAGGGCTCGCAGACGCAGAGCCGGCAGATGTGTGGGAAGTTGCATGGGTTCGCATTTGTGTTTCAACAAACGGCCAGCCGTGATAGAACCGGGTTCCCGGGTGCAGTGAGGTCATGGTCTCAGCCCAGTTGACAGTGATACACAACATAGACACCCATAGACTTACATGGAGTCTCATAGACTCACATAGAGACACATAGACTCACATAGAGACACAGGCGGAGGCAACTTGAGCAGTAGGCGGGGCTACCTGAATATTGGGCGGGGCTACTTGCGTAGTGGGCGGGGCCTACCTACGTCCCAGGCGGGGCTACCTGTCTAGCGGGGTCCCGGCTATCCCGTAATTGCGAGCCGGCGTAGCTCGCCGTGATCGTATAGTGGTTAGTACTCTGCGTTGTGGCCGCAGCAACCTCGGTTCGAATCCGAGTCACGGCATTGTGGCGACAAAGACACGGCAGCGGGCTCGATTTTTATTAATTTGAAGGTCATACAAATCCATTGCCGATGTGCATTCAGAAAATCACGTAGTTTAACGTAGAACAGGGGTGGGTAACGTTTCAAAGAAGAAGATGAAGCCATTGTTTAGTCTTCGACTGAAACAGTTGGAGTGCCACACCACACGCAGAGCCACCTGTACACAGACACAGCAGCAGCAGTTATACAGCAGCAGCAGCCGTTATACAGCAGCAGCAACCGTTATACAGCAGCAGCAGCCGTTATACAGCAACAGCAGTTATACAGCAGCAGCAGTTATACAGCAGCAGCAGTTATACAGCACGTGACAACCAGAGCCACCTGTACACAGCAGCAGCAGATATACAGCAGGTGACAACCACCACAGTCTGACTGAAATAAAATAGCTGATGGCATAAACTGCATCTATTTCGTCCCCCCTCCCACTAGCTATTTTTAACAAGATAGTGTCACTGTACACTTTGTTGTCACCAACACATTTCATAGTGACCCATGCCCTGCCATATTTAATACATTCTTTCTAGATTTGAAGCTTTCGTTACTGCAAGGAATCATATTCTTAGGTTTTTTCGGTAAAGTCACGTAGGTAAAAGATCAAAATTAATGAAAATAAAATAAAACAAAAATCACGACGTTTCGGAGGCAACACAATATTAATACATTCTCTTTACGTTCATTTATGTTAAAGGTTTCCATCTTTTTAAAACGGCTGCCCGCAAAGGGGCAGCCAAAGAGTCGCCTGCGGCTTCCAGGAGCAGGTTGTCGACCCCTGGTCTACAACTCGTCACGAATGACTATTTGAGAGTAGTTTGGAGTGCTTTGGGACAGGGGCGGTTTCTTCATTAGGTCGATTGGGCGACGCACCACCAAAGTGTGAAAGGGACTTTTCAATCACATTCAAAATCTCATTCAACCAGAGTTACGCTAGCCGTTACTGTGCCTCTGGATATAGTCCAATCAGCGTCATGTCACGTTCTGTGGAGTACCGCCTCTTTTTGGGCGATTTCACTCTGGCTGAGAATCGCCCAGAGTGTTCCCATAGACTTACATTCAAAGATTTTTTTTTCGAACGGCAGGCGCTGCAATGCATTCTCTATGGCTTCCGGGAGGGCTCGCACTAACGTGCTTACGTCATCATACGTAAGCACGTTTCAGTCAACAATATTATTTATCGCCACCTAGTGGAATCTTTAATAAAAGAAACTGAGTGGATTGTAATAATAGTAAGTATAGAAACAAACAAGGAGATGTATTGTAAGAGTCACTTTATTTTTCATTAATATTAAAGTAGTGAAGTTGCCTTTACATGCTCAAGCTGTTAATTTAGCCATTGCATGGGTGGACCTTATCCTTATCAATCATCCAGACATTTGCCCCCCCTGAGAGATTTTGCAGGAGCCGCCACTGCTTTGGGTAGCCTGAAAATTATCGTTCATGTGCTTTGAAGAACAACCATTCACCGTAACTTCACCTTTTCATTCTAAAGGCGCGCCTTGTTGTTGACGATTGTGCTGAGTTGTCTGTTATTTGTGCCTGGGCACCAATGCCATCGCATCACCACAAATTCATTGTGATGATGGAATACGAAGAGCCAACGTGCCGGATACAGAACAATGTTTACGGTCGGTGAATAGCACTACCTGCTGTGTCACGTGATGCACGAACACGCGGTCATTCGTGACACTAAACATGCGCAGAGAAGCACTGAGAGACGCAGAGAGGAAGCCGTGGATGAGACGACACGTGCAGGTGAATGAGGTCATGACACCTGGTGAGAGAGGTGAGGCTTGGGCAGGACGCGTCACGGCCAGAAGGGACGATGGCGGTGGTCAGCAATTATAGCGGAGTGGCAGCCACGGAATGGAACGCGTCCGAGAGGATGTGCACCGAGGAGATGGAGCGATGAAATCGGTCGAGGACATCACATTGACTCTGACAAAATTTAGGCACACGTACGGGATGTAATAGCTGCACGGACACGCTGCATCTGTACAACGCTGCTGGGCCAATCATCGCCGGTCTTCTCCAAATATTTGCGAACACATTTACAACAAAGCGGTCATTTCTAAAACACTCATTCACCACGGAGATGGATTTGTCTGGGATATGAAAAGAAGGAATAAAAATCGAGCCCGCTGCCGTGTCTTTGTCACCACAATGCCGTGAATCGGATTCGAACCGAGGTTGCTGCGGCCACAACGCAGAGTACTAACCACTATACGATCACGGCGAGCTACGCGGGCTCGCCATTACAGAGGCGCCGGGAGCCCCACTTATAGCCACTCACCCACCCACTCACTCACTCTCCCACTGGCCCACTCACTCACCCACTCACTCACTCTCCCACTCACCCACTCACTCACTCTCCCACTGACCCACTCACTCACTCACCCACTCACCCACCCACTCACCCACTCACCCACCCACCCACCCACTCACTCACTCTCCCACTGACCCACTCACTCACCCACTCACTCACTCGCTCACTCTCCCACTGACACACTCACTCACCCACTGACCTGACCCACTCACTCACCCACACATTCACCCACTCACTCACCCACCCACTCGGGAACTCACATATGCTCACTAACCCACTCACTCACTCACCCACCCACTCACTCACTCTCCCATTGACCCACTCACTAACCTACTCACTCAGGCACTCACATGCTCACTCACTCATTCACTCACCCACCCAATTGGGAAGTCACGCACTCACTCACCCACTCTCTCACTAACTTTCCCACTCACTCACCCACTCACCAACTCATCGCCCACTCACCCACTCACTCACCCACTCAAACCCCACTCACTCCCCCACTCACCAACTCACTCCCCCACTCACCCACCCACCCACTCAGCCAACCCACCCACCCACCCACTCACTCTCCCACTGACCCACTCACTCACCCACCCACTCGGGAACTCACATACCCACTCACTCACCCACTCACTCACCCACTCACTCACCCACACACTCACCTACTCACTCACCCACTCACTCACCCGCTCACCCACTAACTCTCCCACTGACCAACTCACTCACCCACTCACTCACCCACCTACTCACCCACCTACTCACTCACTCTCTCACTGACACACTCACCCACTCGGGAACTCATATGTGCTAACTCACCCACTCACTCACTCACCCACCCACTCACTCACCCACTCACTCTTCCACTAACCCACTCACTCACCCACTCACTCACCCACCTACTCACCCACCTACTCACTCACTCACTCTCCCACTGACCCACTGACCCAATCACTCACTCACTCACTTTCCCACCTACTCACTCACCCACCCACTCACTCACTCACCCACCTACTAACTCACTCACTCTCCCACGGACCCACTGACCCACTCACTCACTAACTCACCCACTCACTCACTCACCCACCTACTCACCCACCCACCCACTCACCCACCCACTCACCCACCCACCAACTCACCCACCACTCTCCCACCCACCCACCCACCTACTCACCCACCTACTCACTCACTCACCCACTGACCCACTGACCCACTCACTCACCCACCCACCCACTCACCCACCCACTCACCCACCCACTCACTCACTCACTCACCCACCCACCCACTCGGGAACTCACATACCCAATCACTCACCCACTCACTCACCATACTCACTCACTAACTCACTCACCCACCCACTCACCCACTCACTCACTCACCCACCCACCCACTCGGTAACTCACATACCCAATCACTCACCCACTCACTCACCATACTCACTCACTAACTCACTCACCCACCCACTCACCCACTCACTCATTCACTCACCCACCCACCCACCCACTCGGGAACTCACATACCCAATCACTCAACCACTCACTCACCATACTCACTCACTAACTCACTAACTCTCCCACTGACCCACTCACCCACTGACACACTCACTCACCCACTCACTCACCCACTCACTCACCCACTCACTCACCCACCCACCCACCCACTCACCCACCCACTCACCCACTCACCCACTCACACACTCACTCACTCACTCACCCACCCACCCACCGACTCGGGAACTCACATACCCAATGACTCACCCACTCACTCACCATACTCACTCACTAACTCACTAACTCTCCCACTGACCCACTCACCCATTGACACACTCACTCACCCACTCAACCACTCACTCACCCACTCACTCACCCACTCACTCACTCACTCACCCACTCACTCACCCACTCACTCACCCACTCACTCACCCACTCACTCACTCACCCACTTACCAACTCACTCACCCACTCGGGAACTCATATATGCTAACTCACCCACCCACTCACTCTCCCACTTACCCACCCACTCACTCACCCACTCACTCACCCACTCACTCACTCACTCACCCACTCAACCACTCACTCACTCACTCACCCACCCACCCACCCACCCACTCACTCTCCCACTGACCCACTCACTCAATCACTCACTCACTCACTCACCCATTCGGGAACTCACATAGGACATCACATTGACTCTGACGAAAAGTCGGCACATGTACGGATGTAACAGCTGCACGTACACGCTGCACCTGTACAACGCTGCTGGGCCAATCATCGCCGGTCTTCTCTCGAGATTTGCGAACACATTTACCACAAAACGGTTATTTCCAAAACACTAAACGAGGCCGAATATGTTTTTCTCATCATTCACTACGGAGATGGATTTGTCTGGGATATAAAAAGAAGGAATAAAAATCGAGCCCGCTGCCGTGTCTTTGTCACCACAATGCCGTGACTCGGATTCGAACCGAGGTTGCTGCGGCCACAACGCAGAGTACTAACCACTATACGATCACGGCGAGCTACGCGGGCTCGCGATCACGGGGGTGCCGGGAGCCCCTCTTATAGCCACTCACTCACTGACCTGACCCACCCACTTACCCACTCGCTCACTCTCCCACTGACACACTCACTCACCCACTGACCTGACCCACTCACTCACCCACACACTCACCCACCTACTCACCCACTCACTCACCGACCCACTCGGGAACTCACATATGCTCACTCACCCACTCACTCACTCACCCACTCACTCACCCACTCATTCCCCCACTCACTCACCCACTCATTCCCCCACTCACTCACCCACTCATTCCCCCACTCACTCACCCACTCATTCCCCCACTCATTCCCCCACTCACCCACTTACTCCCCCACTCGGGAACTCATATATGCTAACTCACCCACTCTCCCACTGACCCACTCACTCACTCACCCACTTACTCACCCACTCACTCACTCACTCACCCACCCACCCACTCACTCTGCCACTGACCCACTCACTAACTCACCCACCCACTCGGGAACTCACATAGCCAGATGTAATAACGCTCACGACTCGTTCACACCGGAGTTGGAGGCACACTTGTTTATTTAACACCAACGTTGTGACATACACAATTGAGGGGGTATCGGCCCCCTCACCCGTCTATCTGAGGACACACCTCTCTAGCTAACCCTAGCCTGCCTCTGAGTCCTCCACTAATGGGCTAGGGGAGGCTATCTTGGCCCGACACTGGTCAGTCGGGCCCGGTACCCAGAGTCCAGACCAGCACTGGCTCTGGCTCTGGTACCACGCCACTGGCTCGAGCCTGCGCGGTCCTGATAAGGACGGCGTACCAGGGGGAGTCCAGGGCTCTATCTCAGACGTCTTCCGCCTCCTCTTCTTTAGCTAAACATCACTCTCGAGCCCTTCGATACATTCCCCTTTTATACCCAACCCCTCCCTGAGGGGTGGGGCCCCGGGGGATCATAACGACCGAATCGACCCCCCCAGGGTGTCTGGCGCGGACGTCGCAGAGGGCACCTGCTTGTGCACACATGTAGCCCCGCCTACTGTGTTTGTTTACCATAGGCTGCCATGCATAACGGGCTCTCTCTCTAACACCCCTACATCACTCCCCCCCGCATAGCATGCAGCCGTCCCGGCTGCCAACATACAAAAATTTGACAATAAAGGTGCCTTCACCCCCTGACCGCGCGTGTGCCTCACTATTTTTGAACAATAACAGGAACCAGAACAAGAACGCAACAACAAGATGAGAAACAACCCGACGCACCCCCCCCCGAATAAATACGAATTCCGTAAAAAAAACAGCCTATATACAATCAGCAGGGAACCCACCACGCACACACAACACACGGTGAACCCAACATATGTACATCCGAGGAGCGGGGAACACACCACCCACACAACACCCAATAAACACAACAGCTATGTACACATTTTCCGGCCTCACAACAGTTTGCGCATTTTAGCGCGCGTCCTTGCAGCGGGCCCCTCGCACGGGATAACCCCGCGTGGCGGACCATCAGGTGGCGACTGTCCGTCTTGGGGTGAGCATTCATCCGACTCCGCGTGACCCTCGGTATCCGCAGGAGGGGTGATCGGGCGTGAGCCCGTCACTCCCGATGCTCCTGAAGGTGGCACAGCCGGCAAGGCATTAGGTGAGAGCGACGGAGACGGACCCAGCGAGTCGGCCGACCCCCCACACGTTTGGCCACGCGCGTGTGAAGTGGGATTGTGTACCGCTGCGAAGGGTTTCAACCTAGAGGGGTGCACGAACCATCTCCGCTTCCCCCACTTTATGCGCACGCACTGCGGACGTAACACCTCCACCACTTCCACAGGGCCCCGCCACGGCCGCACCAGTTTAGAGGAGGTTGCCAGTGGCACCTGGGGGCAGTGCAACCATGCCTTGTCCCCCGGCTTCCACTGCAGTATGTGCGCTCGACTCAATCTGAGGCGCTCATTCGCCTTCTGACGGAGGTCAGAGTTTTGCATTGCAGCATCCCGTGCCTCGGTCAATTTGTCCAGATTAAATTTAACATGGTCAGCCAGATTAGTTTTTCCCTGCGGCACGGGGATCCGCAACTGGGCACGAACAGGCGGGTCTGGTTCTCGGCCGTACATGAGGTAAAAGGGAGAAAACCCCGTAGCTGCATGGGGTGCCATCCGGTACGCCGCCAAGACCCCCTGAATTTGTAGGTCCCAATCCGTTTGCGAGTCCGAAACTTGTTGTGATAACATGGACGAGATGGTGCGATGCAAACGTTCGACCATCCCGTCAGTTTGTGGGTGATATGGGGAGGTCCGAATTTTCTTTGTGCCCAGGAGATCGCAGACTTGTCTGAGTAGTTTACCGGAAAAATTTCTGCCCTGGTCGGTCAGCAACCTCTCCGGAGCACCTTTGTCCAGGACATAACCCTGAACAAAGGCCTCCACGATGGCTGCTGCCGACTGGTTGGCCAGAGGCCAGGCCATAGGCCAGCGTGTAAAATACTCGACACCAGTCAACAAATATCTATTCCCCCTGGGGGTGGCGGGGAATGGTCCCAAAATGTCCAGAGCGACCAGCTCGTTTATCCTGGACACTTTGATCGATTGCAAAGGCGGGTTAGACTCCCGTGCCGGCGGTTTGCGTTGTGCACATTGAGGGCATGATCCCAACAAATCCCCAACATCCCTCGTCATGCCAGGCCAATAAAAATCAAGTTGCAACAAGGCGAGAGTCTTTTGGGTCCCCAGGTGTAGGAGGCGCTCATGAGCGGCCCATACCACCCTACCCCGCAACCCAGTAGGGACCACCAGCCGATGTCGGCGTGACTTCCCGTCCCAATGCATCAGCAGACCTTGGCACATTTCCCATGCGTCGGAACCACCTCTTTTTCCCCCCGCCGCACCGCCAACGCGACGTCGCCACCCGAGGAGGGAGACATCCTCCATCTGGAGGCGCCCCCATTCAATGACGGGCAACCCCAACAGGGAATCTTTGCCCTGTTGTTCGATCGAATTAGGAACCACTGCATCGTCGTCGTTGGCGGCCGCCAAGACAGGTAGCGATGTGTCCCCTGGAGGCCTGCAACGTCCAGACCCCAGGAGGCATGCACACTCGGAGGCGGTTGGCAAGCGTGACAGAGCGTCCGCGTTGGTGTGGCGAACGCCCTTACGGTATGTGGTTTGGAAATCGTAATCCTGGAGGACCTCCAACCATCGGGACAATTGTCCCGATGGCTGTTGAACCCTCAGGGCGTACTGCAGTGCCGCATGATCTGTGCGGACGGTGAAACGCCGACCGTACAGATATGGGCGATACTGTTGGATGAAATGGACAATTGCCAACAGTTCCCTACGGGTGACACAATATCGTTGCTCCGCTGGAGACAACACCCGACTGCCGTACGCAACCACATGTTCCACGCCGTCAACCACCTGGGAGAGCACGCCCCCAATACCCGTGTTGCTCGCATCGGTGTCGAGCAAGAACGGTTTTGAAAAATCAGGGTAAATCAGGGGAGGAGCGTTTACCAAAGCATCCCGAAGGGAGCAAAAAGCAGCCTCCTCCTCCTGACCCCAGCAAAACCGAACCCCTTTAGATGTTAAAGCATGTAGGGGTTTGGCGATAGTCGCAAAATTAGCGACGAAGCGTCTATAATACGACGCAAACCCAATAAAACTCCTAACCTCTCCCACTGAGGTGGGAGTCGGCCAGGAGCTTACACACTGCGTTTTGGCGGGATCGGTAGAAATACCTGAGCGCCCCACGATGTGCCCCAAATAACGCACCGACTCGCGTAACAAATGGCATTTTTGGGGCTTAAATTTCAAATTAGCAGCCCGCATCTTTAGGAAAACCGCCCGCAACCTCTGGAGATGTTCCTCAAAAGTTTTGCCAAAGACAATGACGTCATCCAAATAAATCAGGCACGACTCCCATTGCAATCCAGCCAAAACCAATTCCATCAACCGCTGGAAAGTTGCCGGCGCTGAGTGTAAGCCCATCGGCAACCGGTTGAATTGAAACAGGCCGTGCGGAGTACGGAAAGCAGTTTTAGGCTTTGAATCATCGTCCAGAGGAAGCTGCCAGAATCCCGAAAGTAAGTCCAATGTGGAGAAGAATCGCGCTCCCGCCAAGGCGTCAAGCGATTCGTCCATCCGTGGGAGCGGGTATGCGTCGGCAACCGTAATTTTATTAAGGCGCCGAAAGTCAACGCAAAACCGCAACGAACCGTCCTGCTTCTTAACCAGGACGATCGGCGCTCCCCAAGGGCTGTTGGAGGGAGAAATTATGTCGGCGGCTAGCATGTCATCAACAGCCGATTTGACATGGTCCTTTTCGGCGGGACTCAACCGAAAAGGATTTTGGCGTATTGGCGCGCTGTCACCCGTATCAATATGGTGACGCAGCAGATGAGTGCAGCCCAAATCGTATTTATCCCGACTGAAAACGTCGGAAAATTCCCTCAGTAGTGTCTTAAGACGTTGGCGCTCTAAATTTGACAGGTCCGTCGATCCCGCGCAAAGCGCCTCGAGCCACCCTTCATCGCTGTCTGAATGTGGTCGCGGTGCAGGGGCAGCGCCGACATGACTCGCGACGGGTTCCTCACAGGGCACCGGCGTTGCGTGAGCAAGCACGGTCCCCTGTGGGACCACCACCGTCTGCGAGCCCACATTGAGGACCGCGATGAAGGGTTCTCCATCCCCTCTCACTATGGTCTGGGCCGGGAGTAAATTAGGTCCACTGACCCCGGCCCTAGACGGTCCCAGCAAAACCCCTTGAGCCCCAATGCCCTTAGCGAAGGGCCGCCGAAGTCTCAAAGGAATTAACATTTGCGCCCCCGGAGGAACGCGCACCGTTCTATCTACGAACGCCGGCACCGTCGCGAACGCCGTCCGGCTCGTAGCGGGGGATGGCAAAAACGCCATGCGTCGGCCCGATGGGAGCTCAATGCATCCCTGGTCGATTAATATCCTAATCGGCATTTTGGCCAGGAAATCCGTCCCCAGCAGGCACGGAACCGCCAGCGAGGAGGAAACAAAAATCGGCCCAGATAATTTAATATCCCCGACACAAATTTGGGCTCGAATTTGTCCGATGATGCCAAGTGAACCCCCGTTAGCAGCAAAGAATGGCACGTTAACAGGCATCAAAGGACGGCTTTGGGCAGGGAGAATGTTATAAATCAACTCCGAAATAATGGTCGCCGATGCTCCTGTATCGACCAGGATGCGCACCTCGACCCCATCGATGTGACCCACAACGGCCGACGACCCTGACGACGCGGCTACAACCCGATGGGCCAACACGGACCACTGGCTGGGTTCAATCTGAGTACCCAGAGCGGTGCGTGTTGGTGCCATGGTACGCGATATTGGCCCCCCCTTCGCTGCGGTGTTTAAGTGTGCGACGGGCGTGTGCGTGGGCCAAACGTGAGGGGTGCCGCGACTCGCCGGATTATGATGGTGGAGCTTGTGACGAGGGCCGGCGTCCCGTTGAGGTGTCGTCCTGCGCTGCCCAGGAGAGCGGCACCCCGAGGCGACGTGGCCCCGGATGCCGCAGTTGTAACAGCGTGGAAGCGCTGGTGACGACGATGGATGTTGTAGACGGCTTGAACCGGCCCGGTCCTCCCGTACTCCCGCTCCATGCTGCCGTTGATGGTCGATGGCGCAAACCTCTTCCGCCGGGAGGGTGGCTGCAGCGACGGCACGCCCGCTCGCCGCCTTGCTGGCCTTCCGTCGTTGAGAGGACAGGTTTGCGTGGAGAAGACGGGCCGCTTGGAGGGAGCACATCTCTGCATCGTCCTGTGCGACAATGACGATGTCTAAGTCGTCCGCCAGCAAAAGTATCTTCTCTGTCACCATGGCGTCGACACCCTCGTCATCCATTCGTGGAAAGGCCTCCTTCGCCAGTGCCAGGAGGCTTGTGCGGTACGCCAGGGGCGACTCCTTCGTCCCCCGCTGGCGATCGTAAAAAAGTTGGCGACAGTCCGATGGTGGACCATATACCGCCGACAGCACCTGCATCGCCTTCCGCAGCGTGGAGCGCCTCTCCTTCGAAGCCGATGTTAGAGTGGCGAGGGCGTCGCTGTCGAGAAGTGCTGGCAGCGCGCGGAGAGCCTCGGCGTCTGTCCACTGTGCCATCTCCTGGTGAGCGAGGAAGCGCCGCTGGAAGCCGCCCCAGTCGCCATCCTCGCCCACAAATTCCTTGAGTGGAGGTAGCCGCTGATGTAAGGCAGCGGCTGCAGAGGAAGAACGCACTCCCTCGTCCGCCTCACTCAACTCAGCGTCGGCACGAACCAGCGATGGCATCGCCGGTCGCACCCGTGGTGACGTTCCGCCCGTTGGTGGTGACGCGGCAGGTACTGTACTCCCGCCGTTGGACGCGATGCTTAGAGCGGCCACGCCCTCAACAGCAGCTGCAGCGATGGCGGGAGTTTCAAAATGTTGCTCCGTGGAAATGGCGGGAAGGCGCTGTGATCGTCGGCTGCCGTTGCCCCGTGGCGGTCCCGCAGCCCCCAGCTGCGTGATGGTGTCGAGCATGGCGGCTGCGGCGTACAGCAGCTCGGTCAGCTTCGCGTGCGCCTCCCTCAGCCCCTCCATCGACGGCTCCCCTTCCTCCAGCTGCTGTGGCGTGGATGCGCCCAGCCCCGGCTGGTCGATGGCATCTTCAGCCGTCTCGGGCCCTCCGACTGCAGTGGTGTCTTCTGCCTCTGGTACCCCGACTCGAGTCGTCCGGCGTGTATCCATGTTCGTACTTTGTTTCACTTCTGACGCCAGATGTAATAACGCTCACGACTCGTTCACACCGGAGTTGGAGGCACACTTGTTTATTTAACACCAACGTTGTGACATACACAATTGAGGGGGTATCGGCCCCCTCACCCGTCTATCTGAGGACACACCTCTCTAGCTAACCCTAGCCTGCCTCTGAGTCCTCCACTAATGGGCTAGGGGAGGCTATCTTGGCCCGACACTGGTCAGTCGGGCCCGGTACCCAGAGTCCAGACCAGCACTGGCTCTGGCTCTGGTACCACGCCACTGGCTCGAGCCTGCGCGGTCCTGATAAGGACGGCGTACCAGGGGGAGTCCAGGGCTCTATCTCAGACGTCTTCCGCCTCCTCTTCTTTAGCTAAACATCACTCTCGAGCCCTTCGATACATTCCCCTTTTATACCCAACCCCTCCCTGAGGGGTGGGGCCCCGGGGGATCATAACGACCGAATCGACCCCCCCAGGGTGTCTGGCGCGGACGTCGCAGAGGGCACCTGCTTGTGCACACATGTAGCCCCGCCTACTGTGTTTGTTTACCATAGGCTGCCATGCATAACGGGCTCTCTCTCTAACACCCCTACACAGTGTATGCTCACTCACCCACTCATTCACTCACTCACCCACTCACTCACCCACCTACTCATCCACCCACTCACTCTCCCACTGACCCACTCACTCACTGACCCACCTACTCACTCACCCACCCACTCTCCCAGTGACCCACACTCTCACTCACTGACCCACCCACTCACTCATCCACTCACTCAAGCACTCACCAATTGACTCACTCACTCACCCACCCATTCGAGAACTCACATAGGAGATCACATTGACTCTGACGAAAAGTAGGCACACGTACGGATGTAACAGCTGCACGTACACGCTGCACCTGTACAACGCTGCTGGGCCAATCATCGCCGGTCTTCTGTAGAGACTTGCGAACACATTTACAACAAAGCGGTCATTTCCAAAACACTAAACGAGGCCGAATATGATGTTTTCTTATTCAATAAGGAGATAGATTTGTCTGGGATATAAAAAGGAATAAAAATTGAGCCCACTGCAGTTTCTTTGTCACCACAATGCCGTGACTCGGATTCGAACCGAGGTTGCTGCGGCCACAACGCAGAGTACTAACCACTATACGATCACGGCGAGCTACGCGGGCTCGCGAGCACAGGGCGCCGGGAGCCCCTCTTATAGCCGAGACCCCGCTGGGTACGTGGTGTCCGGTGTTGTCACCCAGACCACGTGGAGCCCATGGGGTTGTGGAGGGCAAAGACGGTGGTCGGGTGGTTGAGGGCTCGCAGACACAGAGTCGGCAGATTTGTGGGAGTCTGCATGGGTTCACATTTATTTTTCACAAGACGGGTAACCGTGATTGAACCAGTTTCCCAAGCGCAGCGTGTTGATGGTCTCAATCCATGCGGCAGCAATGCAAATCGACTTACAAAGAGACCCACAGAATCACGGAGACCTACAAACTCACACAGAGACCGATAGACTGACAGAGACCCACATAGACCATACATAAAACATATACCAAAAGCCTCACGTAGACACCCATAGACGTACAGACTCACACAAAGATCCACATATCCACACCAGAGACCCATATAGAATCTCAGAGCCACGCAGAGACCCATAGATGGGCAGGGCTACCTGCTTAGTGGGCGGGGCTACCTGGGTAATGGGCGGGGCTACTTGCGTAGTGGGCGGGGCTACCTGCCCAGCGGGGTCCCGGCTATAAGAGGGGCTCCCGGCGCCCCCGTGATCACGAGCCCGCGTAGCTCGCCGTGATCGTATAGTGGTTAGTACTCTGCGTTGTGGCCGCAGCAACCTCGGTTCGAATCCGAGTCACGGCATTGTGGTGACAAAGACACGGCAGCGGGCTCGATTTTTATGGTTTGTGTTATTTATTTGTTGTTTAATGTAGAACCGGGGTGGGTAACGTTTCAAAGAAGAGCCCATTGTTTCGTCTTTGACTGAAACAGTTGGAGAGCCGCACCACGCGCAGAGCCACCTGTACACAGACACAGCAGCAGCAGCAGGTATACAGCAGGTGACAACCACCACAGTCTGACTGAAATAAAATAGCTGATGGCATAAACTGCGTCTATTTCGTCCCCCCCTCCTAGTTATTTTTACAAATATAGTGTCACTGTAAACTTTATTGTCACCAACACATTCTATAGTGACCCATGCCCTGTCATATTTAATACATTATTTATACGTTCATTTATGTTAAATATATTTTTATTTTTAAAACAACCAAAGAGTCGCCTGCGGCTCCCAGGAGCAGGTTGTCGACCCCTGGTCTACAACTCGTCACGAATGACTATTTGAGAGTAGTTTGGAGTGCTTTGGGAAGCTTGAAAATGATCGTTCGTGTGCTATGAAGAACAACCATTAACCGTAACTTAACCTTTTCATTTCAAAGCCGCGCATTGTTGTTGACTCTGATGAAAAGTAGGCACCTGTACGGATGTAACAGCTGCACGGACACGCTGCATCTGTACAACGCTGTTGGGCCAATCATCGCCGGTCTTCTATAGAGATTTGCGAACACATTTACAACAAAACGGTCATTTCTAAAGCACTAAACGAGGCCGAATATCTTTTTTCTACTCACTCACTACGGAGATGGATTTGTCTGGGATATAAAAAGAAGGAATAAAAATCGAGCCCGCTGCCGTGTCTTTGTCACCACAATGCCGTGACTCGGATTCGAACCGAGGTTGCTGCGGCCACAACGCAGAGTACTAACCACTATACGATCACGGCGAGCTACGCGGGCTCGCAATTACGGGGGCGCCGGGAGACCCTCTTATAGCCGGGACCCCGCTGGGCAGGTAGCCCCGCCCACTACGCAAGTAGCCCCGCCCACTACTCAGGTAGCCCCGCCTACTGCTCAAGTTGCCTCCGCCTGGGTCTCTATGTGAGTCGTTGGGTCTCTACGTGAGTCTATGAGACTCCATGTAAATCTATGGGTCTCTATGAGAGTCTATGGGTCTCTATGTGAGTCTATGAGTTTCCATGTACGTCTATGGGTCTCTCTGAGAGTCTATGGGTCTATAGGTGAGTTTATGAGACTCCATGTAAGTATATGGGTCTCTATGTGAGTCTATGGGTCTCTATGTGAGTCTATGAGTCTCCATGTACGTCTATGGGTGTCTATGTTGTGTATCATTGTCAACCGGGCTGGGACCATGAACTCACTGCACTAGGGAACCCGGTTCTATCACGGCTGGCCGTTTGTTGAAACACAAATGCGAACCCATGCAACTTCCCACAAATCTGCCGGCTCTGTGTCTGCGAGCCCTCAACCACCCGACCGCCGTCTTTTCCCTCCTCCATAGCCCCACGGGCTCCACGTGGTCTGGGTGACTGCACCGGGCACCACGTGTCCAGCGGGGTCCCGGCTATAAGAGGGGCTCCCGGCGCCCTGTGATCGCGAACCCGCGTAGCTCGCCGTGATCGTATAGTGGTTAGTACTCTGCGTTGTGGCCGCAGCAACCTCGGTTCGAATCCGAGTCACGGCATTGTGGTGACAAAGACACGGCAGCGGGCTCGATTTTTATCTTTTTTGGTTTGTGTTATTTATTTATTTGCTGTTTAATGTAGAACCGGGGTGGGTAACGTTTCAAAGAAGAGCCCATTGTTTCGTCTTTGACTGAAACAGTTGGAGAGCCGCACCGCACACAGAGCCACCTGTACACAGACACAGCAGCAGCAGCAGGTATACAGCAGGTGACAACCACCACAGTCTGACTGAAATAAAATAGCTGATGGCATAAACTGCGTCTATTTCGTCCCCCCCTCCTAGTTATTTTTTACAAATATAGTGTCACTGTAAAGTTTCACACGTAGGCTTTCGCGAGCGATGTTATTCATAATCAACGTTTTTGGGTTTAGATCGCGTTATTTATAAATGTGTCGTAACCCTCCACCACCCGACACGGCCAATCAGTAAAAATGTGTCACTTTGACAAAAGACAAATAGTTCACTGCTTTAGCCCACCGGTGTGTTGAAGCCACAACATTTACAATTTGAGTACGACGTTTCGCTGGTAATTGCATCCAGCATCATCGGGCAATTCGCCAGAATGGGCGAATTGCCCGATGATTCGCCAGAATGGGCGAATTGCCCGATGATGCTGGATGCAATTCCCAGCGAAACGTCGTACTCAAATTGTAAATGTTGTGGCTTCAACACACCGGTGGGCTAAAGCAGTGAACTATTTGTCTTTTGTCAACGTGACACATTTTTACTGATTGGCCGTGTCGGGTGGTGGAGGGTTACGACACATTTATAAATAACGCGATCTAAACCCAAAAACGTTGATTATGAATGTCACTGTAAACTTTGTTCTCACCAACACATTCCATGGTGATCCATGCCCTGCCATATTTAATACATTATCTATACGTTCATTAAAGATGTTTTTCTTTTTAAAACAGCCAAAGAGTCGCCTGCGGCTCCCAGGAGCAGGTTGTCGACCCCTGGTCTACAACTCGTCACGAATGACTATTTGAGAGTAGTTTGGAGTGCTTTGGGAAGCCTCAAAATGATCGTTCACGTGCTATGAAGAACAACCATTAACCTTAACTTCACCATTTATTTTAAAGCTGCACTTGTTGACGAATGTGTTGAGTTGTCTGTTATTTGTGCCTGGGCACCAATGCCATCGCATCACCACAAATTCATCGTGATGATGGAATACGAAGAGCCAACGTGCCGGATACAGAATGTTTACAGTCGGTGCATCACGTGACACCTGCTGTGACACCTGCTGTGTCACGTGATGCACGAACGTGATGCACGAACACGTGACACACAAAACGCGCAGAGAAGCACTGAGAGACGCAGAGAGGGAGCCGCGGATGAGACGACACGTGCAGGTGAATGAGGTAATGACACGTGCTGAGAGAGGTGAGGCTTGGGCAGGACGCGTCACGGACAGAAGGGGCGATGGCGGTGGTCAGCAATTATAGCGGAGTGGCAGCCACGGAATGGAACGCGTCCGAGAGGAAGTCCACCAATGAGATGGAGCGATGAAATCGGTCAAGGACATCGCAATGATTCTGACGAAATTTAGGTACACGTACGGATGCAACAGCTGCACGGACACGCTGCATCTGTACAGCGCTGCTGGGCCAATCATCGCCGGTCTTCTATAGAGACTTGGGAACACATTTACAACAAAGCGGACATTTCTAAAACACTAAACGAGCCCGACTATTTTTTTCTTGTCATTCGCCACGGAGATGGATTTTTCTGGGATATAAAAATCGAGCCCGCTGCCGTGTCTTTGTCACCACAATGCCGTGACTCGGATTCGAACCGAGGTTGCTGCGGCCACAACGCAGAGTACTAACCACTATACGATCACGGCGAGCTACGCGGGCTCGCAATTACAGAGGCGCCGGGAGCCCCTCTTATAGCCACTTACTCACTGACCTGACCCACTCACTCCCCCACCCACCCATCCACTCACCCACTCGCTCACTGACCCACTCACTCACCCACTCACTCACTCTCCCACTCACTCACCCACTCACTCGCTCACTCACTTACCCACTCACTCGCTCACTCTCCCACTGACACACTCACTCACCCACTGACCTGACCCACTCACTCACCCACACACTCACCCACCTACTCAACAACAACAACAACCGCCATTCGCCACTAAGTGGCGGTGACGTCACCACGACGCTTGTGCCAGGCCATGTGCACCCTGAGGCCACGTGAAGTGTCGAACGCCCGCTGGCAGGAGGTCACGGGGCAGACCCAGGTGCCACGGGTCGACTGACCGAGATGACCGAGATGACTGGCTGATGCACCACCTGTGCCCCCTACTGTGCCAACTTGCTGTGCTTTAGCTACCCGGCGCTCCGCTCGTTGTTGTGAGCGTCGCTCCTCCGCCCTCCGTTGTTGTTGGAGGGCGACTGCCTCCAACTGCCCAGTAGCGTCCTTCACGAGCCTCCTCCACTGAGGCCGATCTTGACACCGCTGGTACCAGTCATCGGCAAGTCCACTCAGCTTCACGTCCTCCTGTACCACATCACTCCATCTCTTCTCTAGCCCGTGCCGCGCCCGTTTAGCCCCCTCGATCCGGCCGAACAAAAGCTGTTTAGGCATGCGGTGGCTGGGCATGCGGGCTACATGACCCAGCCAACGCAGCCTTGCCTGCCGGAGGAGCTCACTGATGGGACTTTGCCTACTCACCCACTCACTCACCCACCCACTCGGGAACTCATATATGCTCACTAACCCACTCACTCACTCACCCACCCACTCACTCACTCTCCCACTCGCTCAACCACTCACCCACTCACTCTCCCACTCACCCACTCACTCTCCCACTCACCCACCCACTCACTCTCCCACTGACCCACTCACTCACCCACCCACCCACCACTCACTAACTCTCCCACTGACCCACTCACTCAATCACCCACTCACTCACTCACCCACCAACTCACCCACACACTCACCCACTAACTCTCTCACTGACCCACTCACTCACCCATTCGGGAACTCACATAGGACATCACATTGACTCTGACGAAAAGTAGGCACACGTACGGATGTAACAGCTGCACGGACACGCTGCATCTGTACAACGCTGCTGTGTCAATCATCGTCGGTCTTCTATAGAGATTTGCGAACACATTTACAACTAAACGGTCATTTCCAAAACACTAAACGAGGCCAAAGATGATGTTTTCTTATTCACTACGGAGATGGATTTGTCTGGGATATAAAAAGTAATCAAAAATTAACCCGTAAAAACAAAGTTTTTCACTATAAATCCTTTATATGCGTGGCATCGGTTTTATTTCATTATTCATTTCTGTTTTTCTTGAGTAAGAGTTTCATTTTTATCACATTGGTATTTTAAACTAAATATGAATATTTTTTTCCTAAAAAGTGGAAAATTTAGGAAAAAAATTTTCACGAAAATAAATTGACACGCACAACGAGTCTGTGTGCAAAATGTCAGCTCGATTGGATCACGGGAAGTGGGTTAAAAAACGACCGAAAGATTTGCACGGTCGTAAGCGCGCAAGCAAGCAAGTGAACTTAATAAAAATGATTTAAAAATCGAGCCCGCTGCCGTGTCTTTGTCGCCACAATGCCGTGACTCGGATTCGAACCGAGGTTGCTGCGGCCACAACGCAGAGTACTAACCACTATACGATCACGGCGAGCTACGCGGGCTCGCAATTACGGACGCGCCAGGAGCCCCTCTTATAGCCGGGACCCGCTAGACACGTGGTGCTCAGTGGAGTCACCCAGGTCACGTGGAGCCCGTGGGGCTATGGCAAAGACGGCGGTCGGGTGGTTGAGGGCTCGCAGACACAGAGCCGGCAGATGTGTGGGAAGTTGCATGGGTTCGCATTTGTGTTTCAACAAACGGCCAGCCGTGATAGAACCGGGTTCCCGGGTGCAGTGAGTTCATGGTCTCAGCCCAGTTGACAGTGATACACAACATAGACACCCATTGACTTACATGGAGAGTCATTGACTCACATAGAGACCCATAGACTCACATAGAGACCCATAGACTTACATGGAGTCTCATAGACTCACATAGAGACACAGGCGGAGGCAACTTGAGCAGTAGGCGGGGCTACCTGAATATTGGGCGGGGCTACTTGCGTAGTGGGCGGGGCCTACCTACGTCCCAGGCGGGGCTACCTGTCCAGCGGGGTCCCGGCTATAAGAGGGGCTCCCGGCGCCCACGTGATCACGAGCCCGCGTAGCTCGCCGTGATCGTATAGTGGTTAGTACTCTGCGTTGTGGCCGCAGCAACCTCGGTTCGAATCCGAGTCACGGCATTGTGGTCGCAAAGACACGGCAGCGGGCTCGATTTTTATTAATTTGAAGGTCATACAAATCCATTGCCGATGTGCATTCAGAAAATCACGTAGTTTAACGTAGAACAGGGGTGGGTAACGTTTCAAAGAAGAAGATGAAGCCATTGTTTAGTCTTCGACCGAAACAGTTGGAGTGCCACACCACACGCAGAGCCGCCTGTACACAGACACAGCAGATATACAGCAGGTAACAACCACCAGTCTGACTGAAATAAAATAGCTGATGGCATAAACTGCATCTATTTCGTCCCCCCTCCCACTAGCTATTTTTAACAAGATAGCGTCACTGTAAACTTTGTTGTCACCAACACATTCCATGGTGATCCATGCCCTGCCATATTTAATACATTATCTATACGTTCATTAAAGATGTTTTTCTTTTTAAAACAGCCAAAGAGTCGCCTGCGGCTCCCAGGAGCAGGTTGTCGACCCCTGGTCTACAACTCGTCACGAATGACTATTTGAGAGTAGTTTGGAGTGCTTTGGGACAGGGGCGGTTTCTTCATTAGGTCGATTGGGCGACGCACCACCAAAGTGTGAAAGGGACTTTTTCAATCACATTCAAAATCTCATTCAACCAGAGTTACGCTAGCCGTTACTGTGCTCTGGATATAGTCCAATCAGCGTAATGTCACGTTCTGTGGAGTACCGCCTCTTTTTGGGCGATTTCACTCTGGCTGAGAATCGCCCAGAGTGTTCCCATAGACTTACATTCGAAGATTTTTTTTTTCGAACGGCAGGCACTGCAATGCATTCTCTATGGCTTCCGGGAGGGCTCGCACTAACGTGCTTACGTCATCATACGTAAGCACGTTTCAGTCAACAATATTATTTATCGCCACCTAGTGGAATCTTTAATAAAAGAAACTGAGTGGATTGTAATAATAGTAAGTATAGAAACAAACAAGGAGATGTATTGTAAGAGTCACTTTATTTTTCATTAATATTAAAGTAGTGAAGTTGCCTTTACATGCTTAAGCTGTTAATTTAGCCATTGCATGGGTGGACCTTATCCTTATCAATCATCCAAACATTTGCCCCCCCTGAGAGATTTTGCAGGAGCCGCCACTGCTTTGGGTAGCCTGAAAATTATCGTTAATGTGCTTTGAAGAACAACCATTCACCGTAACTTCACCTTTTCATTCTAAAGGCGCGCCTTGTTGTTGACGATTGTGCTGAGTTGTCTGTTATTTGTGCCTGGGCACCAATGCCATCGCATCACCACAAATTCATTGTGATGATGGAATACGAAGAGCCAACGTGCCGGATACAGAACAATGTTTACAGTCGGTGAATAGCACTACCTGCTGTGTCATTCGTGACACTAAACATGCGCAGAGAAGCACTGAGAGACGCAGAGAGGAAGCCGTGGATGAGACGACACGTGCAGGTGAATGAGGTAATGACACCTGGTGAGAGAGGCGAGGCTTGGGCAGGACGCGTCACGGCCAGAAGGGACGATGGCGGTGGTCAGCAATTATAGCGGAGTGGCAGCCACGGAATGGAACGCGTCCGAGAGGATGTGCACCGAGGAGATGGAGCGATGAAATCGGTCGAAGACATCACATTGACTCTGACAAAATTTAGGCACACGTACGGGATGTAATAGCTGCACGGACACGCTGCATCTGTACAACGCTGCTGGGCCAATCATCGCCGGTCTTCTCCAAATATTTGCGAACACATTTACAACAAAGCGGTCATTTCTAAAACACTCATTCACCACGGAGATGGATTTGTCTGGGATATAAAAAGAAGGAATAAAAATCAAGCCCGCTGCCGTGTCTTTGTCACCACAATGCCGTGACTCGGATTCGAACCGAGGTTGCTGCGGCCACAACGCAGAGTACTAACCACTATACGATCACGGCGAGCTACGCGGGCTCGCAATTACGGGGGCGCCGGGAGCCCCTCTTATAGCCGGGACCCCGCTGGGCAGGTAGCCCCGCCCACTAAGCAGGTAGCCCCGCCTACTGCTCAAGTTGCCTCCGCCTGTGTCTCTATGTAAGTCGTTGGGTTTCTATGTGAGTCTATATGTAAGTCTATGGGTCTCTATGTGAGTCTATGAGACTCCATGTAAGTTTATGGGTCTCTATGTGAGTCTATATGTAAGTCTATGGGTCACTATGTGAGTCTATGAGTCTCCATGTAAGTCTATGGGTCTCTATGCAAGTCTATGGGCTTGTGTGAGTCTATGGGTCTCCATGCAAGTCTATGGGTCTCTATGTGAGTCTGAGTCTCTATGTGAGTCTATGAGTCTCCATGTAAGTCTAAGGGTCTCTATGTAAGTCTATGGTTCTCTATGTGAGTCTATAGGTCTCTATGTGAGTCTATGAGTCTCCATGTAAGTCTATTGGTCTCTATGTGAGTCTATGGTTCTCTATGTGAGTCTATGGGTCTGTATGTGTCTATGAGTCTCCTTGTAAGTCTATGGGCCTCTGTGTGAGTCTATGGGTATCTATGTGAGTCTAAAAGTCTCCTTTTAAGTCTATGGGTCTTTATGTGTATCATTGTCAACCGGGCTGAGACCATGAACTCACTGCACTCGGGAACCCGGTTCTATCACGGTTACCCGTCTGTTTAAAGATAAATGCGAACCCATGCAACTTCCCACAAATCTGCCGGCTGTGTCTGCGAGCCCTCAGCCACCCGACCACCGTCTTCGCCCTCCTCCATAGCCCCACGGGCTCCACGTGGTCTGGGTGACTGCACTGGGCACCACGTGCCCAGCGGGGTCCCGGCTATAAGAGGGGCTCCCGGCACCCTGTGATCGCGAGCCCGCGTAGCTCGCCGTGATCGTATAGTGGTTAGTACTCTGCGTTGTGGCCGCAGCAACCTCGGTTCGAATCCGAGTCACGGCATTGTGGTGACAAAGACACGGCAGCGGGCTCGATTTTTAAATCCTTTATATTAAGTTCACTTGCTTGTGCGCTTACGACCGTGCAAATCTTTCGGTCGTTTTTTTTACCCACTTCCCGTGATCCAATCGAGCTGACATTTTGCACAGACTCGTGCGTGACAATTTATTTTGGTGAAATTTTTTTTCAAAAATTTTACACTATTTAGGATTTTTTTTTTTATATTTAATTACCAATTGCTTAATGGTGGCAGGCAATCATCTGATCCATAGGTGGCAGCCATCTCAAGCCAGATGACGAGAGGACTCTAGCCGCCACGCATATAAAGGATTTATAGTGAAAAACTTTGTTTTTACCGGTTAATTTTTTTTTTATTTGAAGGTCATAGAAATCCATTGCCGACGTACATTCAGAAAATAAAGTTGTTTAACGTAGAACAGGTGTGGGTAACGTTTTCCAACAAGGGTTTTGCCACCAAGTACTAAGTCATGTTTTGCAGAGGGGTCAACTACTTATTTCCCTCATTAAAATGCAAATCAATTCATAACATTTTTGACATGCGTTTTTCTGGATTTTGTTGTTATTGTCTCTCACTGTTCAAATAAACCTACCATTAAAATTATAGACTGGTCATTTCTTTGTCAGTGGGCAAACGTACAAAATCAGCAGGGGATCAAATACTTTTTTCCCTCACTGTAGCACCCTTGTCCAATAGTAGACTGAACAATGGGCTGTGTACGCACGCTTGCTGGCAAGGAAAGAAAGGATGTTTATGTCGTGTTAATACTTAAGCGATCCAGGGCTATAAATACCCAAGGGATCCCAGGTTGTTGTTAAAGATGACGTCACGGACAAAAAAGAAGGCGGGGCGTGAGAGAAAGGGAACGCCCAGGAGGGGAGTGAGCTCGTGTGGAAAATAAAGAGGAGTGTGTCATCTCAATTTTCGTCTGGTGAAATTATTTCTGAAGGGAGCCTCCTGCGTTGGATTCATGGCAGAGGCATCAGGGGTCTGATATGGCGTCTCGTGTCTCCTCCTGCGCAGCGCTGTCCGACATTCAGATGATTCATATTCTTGGTTCTTTTGGTAAAGTCAAGTAGAAGGGGAATAATAAAATAATACAAATATAAAACAATAAAAATTCTCACGACGTTTCGACTGCAACACAAGCAATCATCTTCAGGTGTGAAATCAAAATTCAGAGGATGTGGTACAGGGCACCGGAAGCCATCCTGGGCCTAAAGAGCAGCAGCCCGATGGACATGTGGTCGCTGGGCTGCATCATCGCCGAGCTGTACTCTGGGGATATTCTTTTCCCAGGCCACCACGATGCCCACCAGCTCGCCCTCATCATGGAGGTGAGTGTCACTCGTGAGTCAGGCTGAGGCAACCTAGCGGGAATCTGAGAATGAAAACAAACAGAACGGATAGATCAGTGGCAATCGTGGTTGATATTCCAGGCAGGTAGGGGTAGAACTCGGAACCGATTAGTTGATTGTTTTTTTTACTATTAAGATCACAATGCATGCTTCCCTTGCTGGTTGATTGGATTCCATGGAATCGTGGCTGAAATGTTTTATTTTGATTGGGTTTTTACTTGTCAGTGTTTTATTAAAATATAAATATATTTAAACCTCTGATGTAGTGCTTTAAGTCTACGAATTGGAAAGGCGCTTTAAATAACTTATATTATTATTAAATACATAGTAAGTGAAAGAAAATACTGTGGCCACATATGCAGCATTAAACATATGGTGCTGCATGCATTTTATTCCATGCTTGTAGTAAAACATTGGATTGTGAGTAACTTGGTCTGCGAGTGTTTTGCAAGACGAGCAAAATTTTTTAATACATTTTAACTTGATAAACGAGCGAGATCTTGCAATACGAGTAGTACGTATACGCTTTGTCTGCCAAGCGTCACGTGATCACAACTGAGCCAATGGTTCTTCTCTCTCTCTCGCTGCGGGATTGTGGGTAATCGTCTCCCATGCTCGGTCTCAGTCGGCGTGCCTCACTCGTATGGTCAACATCCGTGCGAGCGTATATTGTTTACTATAGTGTTATGACCACGTGTGTGTGTGTGTGTAAAGCATTTATTATTTTGTGTCCAAGTGTAGTAACTGTACTGCAACAATACTTTTTACCTCCTCAAAAGGAGGCAAAAGCAAGTGTCATTGGATAGGTTCCTTGTTAAAGTCGCACAAAAAAAAGAAGATTCCAGTGAGCCAACAGATGGCAGTGATTCCGTTAGTGACAGTGAAAGTCGTCCTACACAATAACCCTCCTCCTCTCCTCTCTCTCGTCTCACTCACACCAGCTACGATTACATTTAATTAATACATTTGATTACTTTATATGAAATTTAAATAATAAAAATATAAAAAGGTATTTTGTATCAAATAATTTTTATATGAATATTTTTGGGTTGTGGAACGAATCATCTGAGTCTACATGATTTCTTATGGGGAAATTCGCTTTGATATACGAGTGCTTTGGATTACAAACACGTTTCCGGAACGAATTATGCTCGCAATCCAAGGTTTTACTGTATTGCCTTAAATCAAGAGGGAAGTTCAACCTCTGCAGGCTTTGCCCGTTCCTTTTTAGGCCCCACCTCCATTATTCCAGGGGCTGTTTGATGACACCACCAGAGAGCTGCCTTGCACTGTTGGGAACTTAAAATTCAACTTTGATTCCTTTCTAAGTTGAACTTATGCACATAACACTCACAAAAACACCCGTATAGAGACCCATAGATTAATACCGATAAACCAAAGACTCACACGGTGACCCATAAACTCACACTGAGACCCATAAACTCGCACATAACCGCATAGCCTCACAGTCCCATAGAATCAAAAGCTATAGACTCACAAAGGGATCCAGAGACTCACACAGATATCTATAGACTCACAAAAATACCCAGACTCACACATATACCCAAAGACTCACGCAGAAATGGAAAGATGCAAATAAATGCAACAAGGTTTCTGACGCCATTTTTTTTACACCTTGATGCCAAAAAACAGCAAATGACACAACGTAAAAAAACTTAAAATAAGCACGTAGTACCTGCAGCAGGGACGAAGAAACACCACATCAGCTCACACGCCACGAACCACCACTGTGCTCAATCCCCCTGTCGATGGAATCGAGCCAACAAGTGCGTTACTCCTCTCAGCCTTTGCAGATATCGTCACGGCTGCAAGTGATCAAAATCAACTTTGAGGTCGTGTGTTTATACATTTATTATGATCAAAAGTCAATTAACATGTATTGTTATCTGACAATAATATATATATGATATACATTTTCATGTAACGGCCCTCCATAACAGTCCCTACAGCATCGGAATTCCCTATGGTCTGAAACCTGCAAGCCGAGGTCGATTAATGCACTGACTTAACAAGGCGTAACCTGGAGGCCAGACAATAGGGGATTGGTGGCTGTGGATAACGAGACACTAGGTGAGAAGAGAGGGGATTGATGGCTGGGGATGAGGAGACATAGTACTAGGTGATAAGAGAGGGGATTAGTGGCTAGGGATGACAAGACACAAGGTGAGAAGATAGGGGATTGGTCACTGGGGATGAGGAGGCATGAGGTGAGAAGAGAGCGGATTAGTGGCTAGGGATGACAAGACACACGGTGAGAAGATAGGGAACTGGTAACTGAGGATGATGAGACACAAGGTGAGGAGATAGGAGATTTGTGGCTGGGGGTGAAGAGACTGTCCGAGGTGGGGCATGACAAGGAACCACGCGTGTAGCATCAGATGCAGCAGCAGCCAAGCGGTGATGATGAGTTGCAAAGGTGACCAAGAATTGCCCAGCACGGTGAAGTATGGTCACTCACGTAGCCCCCACGAACCTCACAGTATACTGGCAGGGGTGAGTGGGGCGGGGAGGGTTGGCAGTGGTGACCCTAACATAGCAGTGGATATATGAATATATGATGGCCGGTAGTTGCTGAATAGCAGTCACCCTCCTTATTCTCCTTCCGTTCCTCTCTTAAAGCTTACACCTTCCCATATTGACCATTCCTGTCCTCTCCCCTCCCCCTGCACCTCCACTTCTTCCCTTCCCCTCCTCTTCCCCAACTCCTCCACATCCTGCATCGTGGCCACCACCCTTCTCCTATCCTTCCCCAACCTCTACACAACCGCTATCGTGACCACCCATTCCTCAACCCTTGCACGCTCCCGTCATCTGTATCATCTCGTTGTACCGTTGTTTTTACTCATGTTAAGTACCTTGAACAAAGGCACTCTATAAATATTAAATAATGATGTTGTTGCTTATGTTGATTATTTTTATGATGTTACCGATGATGATGTTGCTGGTGATGACGCTGATAGGAGACCTCGCTTCCATGCTTGTGTAATAATTCTCCGGAGACGGATTCGGAATCGGTCCTCTTTATTTTCACTTGACGGTACACTTGCTCCCACACGCTCCGTTGCTGGCAGGCAACGTAGCGGCAGCGGACTCCCACCAGCTCCCACCGCGCACGTGGCACCCGGAGCCCCGTACGCGCGTGGCTCTCGCCCCCGTTCAGTTCCCAGACTCCTCCCCGATCCTTCCTCTCTCTCCCTCTTAATCCCTTCGTCACGTGGTCCTCCCAGCCAATCCTTCATGGACAATCTCGACCGTTCTCGATGGTTCCCTGTCAATCCCGGGACCACGCCTCTTACCCGGATCCCCATTGGCTGGGGCCCCAATTGGCTGGGCCAATCACTCCTGCTGACATGCCGTGATCACGCCGGCCCCACACTCCCTATCTCAACCCTTATTGGCTACAAGCAGGACCGGCAAGCCAATCCCCCACGTGAACCCACGATAGCTGTTATTACACTTGTGTGCAGATTATCGCTCAGCGATCGTCGGTGCTTCAAGGGGTCGGGCGGCCAGACCCAGTCCAGAGGGGCACTGTAGGATGGAAGCTTCCACCACAGCAGCTACCAAGGGTGAAACAGGAGCAGAGGATGCCACAGCTGCCATAGCAACAACCGAGGTGGCTATAGCAGATGGTGGCACAGCAGCAGAAGATGGTGCCACAGCTGCCACAGTAGCAGCAGTCACGGTGGCCGGAACAGAAGATGCCACAGATGCTACAGCAGCAACTACCAATGTGGCCACAGAAGCTGCCAAATCAGCAACTGAGGTGGCTACGGGAAATGATGGCAGAGCAGAAGATGGTGCCACAGCGGAATAAAATGCTGCGGATGGCACAGCAGCAGCAGCAGTACTAGAAGCAGAAGATGCCACAGCTGCCAAAGCAGTAGCAGCTGCCAAGGATGCGACAGGAGAAGATGCCAAAGCTGCCACAGCATCAACCGACGTGGCTATGGCAGATGATGGCACAGCAGCATAAGATGGTGTCACAGAAGATGGTGCCACAGCTGCCCACACCAGCAGCAGCAATCGAGGTGGCTGCATCAGAATGCGCCCTAGCTGCCATAGCAGCTGCGACCAGAGCAGCAACTGAATGAGAATCTACAGCGCGGTGTACAAGTTGTGCTCCAGGTCCATGAGCCAGGCTGACATGGTAAGAAAGAAGCGGGCTCCTGCCACCGAGTGTGAGAGCAAGGTGTCTCAAGTCTGTGTATAGTGTAGTGTATAGTAGTGTAGTGTATAGTGTAGTGTATAGTGTAGTGTATAGTAGTGTAGGGTATAGTGTAGTGTATAGTAGTGTAGGGTATAGTGTAGTGTATAGTGTAGTGTATACATGCATTGAACGTATCGTAACGTATCATATTGTACTGTACTCACCAAGATTCTGTCCGTCGTCTGCATACTTGAACAATGTTAAGGGTTGTCGATAGCAATTTTGTCGTATCGATATCGCCATCGTTAGATCGATATATCGTAAGTAGATCCGCCGTAACTCGGGGACTACCTGTATTAAACACGAATAATAACTTAAAATCAAAACCACCTAGCGAATTAAATAAACTATGTAACAATAACTATGCTACTGTGTCCATTTATGCAGCAGCTGACAGCGTTAAGCGAATAAAGAACCACAAACATTAATTTATAGCAAGTTCCTTAAGGCTCTTTAGACCTGTACCCTCATTTATTATATAAATACAGCAGCCAGTTTTAATAAAATAAACATTTAACACGTTACTTTGTTGTCTGTTCTAATGTATTCAACTTTATGTTGTATTGTACTATTTAGTATACAATTGTTAAACAATACTTGATGGTGGTTCGCCTCCTTAAGGTAATTAAGTTTATTTCCCTCAAAACATTAATTACAGCATATTTTATTGTTATATTTCATTGTAATCATACGCAAACTGACAAACGAGTTTTTTTTAAATAATGTAAGCTACGTAACTATGTTGTTATGAATGTTTAAATATACATATTACATCTTTAATAAGAGTTTAACAGCTTTAAATACTGTATGTAGATATGTCAGCATTACGGCATTTTTACCGATTAAATCTACTTTTGATTCTCGCAAGACTTACAAACGAGTTTGGAGAATAATCCAAACTATGTAACGATGAATTTAGACTTTGCAACTGAAATCCGTAATGTTATTCAAGATTTACCTCAGAATGATCGTCGTGTAACATTATAAATTAAGTTGTAACCTTATCCCGCTGCTCCCTACCTCACAGTACATTACATTTAATGTAAAAAGTTACTTTATTTCACGTATCTGGACACAATAAGTGACTTTGTAAAATCGCTGCCGTTGAGCGGATTTTGGTTTCCCGCCAAAATCCGGGGTGACCAGGCCTGGGACGCTCCTAGATCGACTCAGCCTCAAATTATAACCTGGTGCGAATACAATTTTGATTTAAAGCTTTCGTGACTGCAAGGATTAATATTCTTGTTTGTTTCGGTAAAGTCACGTAGAAGGGAAATAATCAAATAACAAAAATATAAAATCATAAAAATATAAAACAATAAAAATTCTCACGTTTCGACCGCAACACAAGCGACTTGTAAAGTACTAGGAAGACAAAGGCGGCCGGACAAGTTGTTGATGTTGTGAGTTCGTGTTGATGTTGTGAGTTGGTGTTGATGTTGTGAGTTCGTGTTGATGTTGTGAGTTCGTGTTGATGTTGTGAGTTCGTGTTGATGGTGTGAGTCTGTGTTGATGGTGTGAGTTCGTGTTGATGGTGTGAGTTCGTGTTGATGTTGTGAGTTTGTGTTGTGAGTCCGTGTTGTGAGTCCGTGTTGATGTTGTGAGTTCGTGTTGATGTTGTGAGTTCGTGTTGATGGTGTGAGTTCGTGTTGATGGTGTGAGTTCGTGTTGATGTTGTGAGTCCGTGTTGATGGTGTGAGTTCGTGTTGATGTTGTGAGTCCGTGTTGATGGTGTGAGTCTGTGTTGATGGTGTGAGTTCGTGTTGATGGTGTGAGTTCGTGTTGATGTTGTGAGTTCGTGTTGATGGTGTGAGTTCGTGTTGATGTTGTGAGTCCGTGTTGATGGTGTGAGTTCGTGTTGATGTTGTGAGTTCGTGTTGATGTTGTGAGTTCGTGTTGATGTTGAGTCCGTGTTGATGTTGTGAGTTCGTGTTGATGGTGTGAGTTCGTGTTGATGTCGTGAGTTCGTATTGATGTTGTGAGTTCGTGTTGATGTTGTGAGTCCGTGTTGATGGTGTGAGTTCGTGTTGATGTTGTGAGTTCGTGTTGATGTTGTGAGTTCGTGTTGATGGTGTGAGTCTGTGTTGATGGTGTGAGTTCGTGTTGATGGTGTGAGTTCGTGTTGATGTTGTGAGTTTGTGTTGTGAGTCCGTGTTGTGAGTCCGTGTTGATGTTGTGAGTTCGTGTTGATGTTGTGAGTTCGTGTTGATGGTGTGAGTTCGTGTTGATGTTGTGAGTCCGTGTTGATGGTGTGAGTTCGTGTTGATGTTGTGAGTCCGTGTTGATGGTGTGAGTTCGTGTTGATGGTGTGAGTTCGTGTTGATGTTGTGAGTTCGTGTTGATGGTGTGAGTTCGTGTTGATGTTGTGAGTTCGTGTTGATGTTGTGAGTTCGTGTTGATGGTGTGAGTTCGTGTTGATGGTGTGAGTCTGTGTTGATGGTGTGAGTTCGTGTTGATGGTGTGAGTTCGTGTTCATGGTGTGAGTTCGTGTTGATGTTGTGAGTTCGTGTTGATGTTGTGAGTTCGTGTTGATGTTGTGAGTTCGTGTTGATGTTGTGAGTTCATGTTGATGGTGTGAGTTCGTGTTGATGTTGTGAGTGCAGGAATTCATATTCTTGGGGTCTTTCTGTAAAATCATGTAGATAGGTTAAAAGAAAATAACCAAAAACTACGATGTTTCAATTGCAACACAAGCGGTCGTCATTAGGAATAGGGGGTTTGCTTCTAAAGGCAAACTGTTTATAAAGGTTTTGGAATGGGCATAGCCCAAATGTTTTTCCATGAAAACATTGGCTACAACAGGATATATTTTAATTTGGTGGAAAACCCACCACTTACATTAACATTAGCTGCCCTGCCCATGCTTCTGACATTTGAGCTACGCCCATTTCAAAACCTTTATAAACAGTTTGCCTTTAGAAGCTTACCCCCTATTCCTGATTATGACCACTTGTGTTGCGATCGAAGCTTCGTAGTTTTTTTTGTTATTTTCTTTGAGCCTATCTACGTGACTTTACCAAAAGACCCAAATAATATCAGATAATCATCACTGATCTTGGCTGTTAGCAGCAATCGAACTAGGGTTGCCGAGTTCTTAGCGCAGCGAGATAACCGATGCGCTACCTCCTCACTCACATCCCCACTCACTCCACCCATCCAATCCCAGCCACAAACCCCACCCACAACCCTGTGTGTGTGTGATGACTGTTCCCCACACGTAAACACGTGTCACACATTCGAGATCTGCCTCGATTTGCGCCAGATTTCTCTACAACGCATGCTACTCACGCCTGGCCGCTCGTGTCCATTCCCCACCACAGACGCCCACCAAGCCTGTCGGCTATCGGTCACGAGATGGAGTCGGGAGCTCAGAGCAAGAGGATCGGCTTCCCTGTCCCAAATCCAATGGTGACCCGAATGACGCGAGTAGTCCCTATTCCACGAGCATATCTGGAGATGCAGCTTCTTCCCAAAGAGACCATCGATAAGGTACGACGCACGTCATCTCGAGCACCCCACGTGGAGATGGTGGTATAGCAACACGCCTTGTGCATGCGGGCATGGAGCAGCGAGTCATACGCTCAAGGAAAAGGAGAATATAAATGTCACATTAACTCAGCCCTTTGGACTTCGCACCTGATCGGCTCACAAGGGCCAACATCACATTTAGCCCCTCTATGTAAGACCAAAACAGGAGGAGGATTTCTTAACATATCTGGCTGTCACCTGATGATGCTGTTTGTTATAATTACCGACGAAACGTTACTGTACTCGAATTATAAATTATGTGGGTTTCCTCTCTAACACACCGGTGTGCTGTACTAGTGTAGAGGAGTAGTCAGGGACATTATGTCACGCTCACCTTCCGGTGTGATGACGTCATGGGAAGTGATGTCATGCACAGGAGGCGGGGCGATGACATCATGTCTTCCTAGGGTACTTAAGCTGGAGCCCATGACGTGAGCGGGGTCGTCGCAGGAGGCAGGGAACCTTGAAGGATGCAAGTTAGACCCAGGGGTAGGGCTGACGGAGTCCAGAAGGAAACTAGCCCTAGCGTTAGGAGTGGCTGCTTTACCCGGTCGGTCGATGTTGGCTGATCCCTCGGCCGGCACAGTGGGAAGAGCCCGGGAAGCTAGTTGGGTTAGGGAGCCTAGGACCCCTACCCCTGGGAAGAAGTATATTATCTCTTAGCCCGTATTTGGGGTAAGCCCCTAATAAACCGCTGGCGTAAGCCCCTAAGAAGATCTGCCTCCGAGTCGTCTTTGCACCACAACACTAGTGACGAATTGGCACGTTTTATTTACGTGACAAACCTTACTAATTGGCTGTGTCGGGTGGTGACGGGTTTAACGACACATTTATATATTTATGCCATCTAACCAAGAAACCTCTATTATGGATATTATTGGTTGTGAAAGCCTCCTGCGTGTTAAACTGAAAGGAGAAGTCGTTTGAGGCCAGATGACCCCCCTCATACAGAGCCCGAAATTGAGCTGGCCTGAAAGGAGGGGTGGGAGCCAGGGGCCCACAAAGAGGGGTAGCACCTCTAAGGGATGATGCGGGAGCGGAGCCTGCAATAGTGCAGGAAAATCATCAGTTGTTAGTGAATCATCTTCTTGGTTCTTTCGGTAAAGTCACGTAGTAGGGAAATAATAAAATAAAATAAACATAATAAAATACAATTCTCACGACGTTTCGGCCACAACGCAAGCAGCCGTCCTCAGGTGAAGAACAGGTCTGTTGGAAAGACAGCGTCTGAATGAACACCGCCAAGCTTGGCAGCGCATATTTAAGCTGGGTTAGAGGCGGAAGGGCGCCTTGACAAAGGAACTTGCATATCAACAGACGAATTTAGCATAAATTCCGATTTAAAGCTTTCGTGACTGCAGGGATTCATCTTCTTGGTTCTTTTGGTAAAGTCATGTAGAAGGGAAATAATAAAATAATAAAAATAAAACATAATAAAATACAATTTTCACGACGTTTCGTCCACAACGCAAGCAGCCGTCCTCAGGTGAAGAACAGGGCTGTCGGAAAGACAGCGTCTGAATGAATGAATGTTAGTGAATCATGACACCTGGTTTAAGAGAATTTGCATTGCGCTGTAATGTGCCTGCGTTTTTTTACGATAAAAGCAAAAAGGCACGCTGCATGGAGGATAGAGACGGTGATGTCTTGCTCAGTTCTTGGGTCGCCCCAAATAATGATGGTTTCAAGTCGTTTCGGCTGTGCCACCCATGGCACAGCGATCGCTTGCTCTCAGAGGCACGACGAGGGGCTGCACATGTAGAACCAGAGGTAGCAATAGCCAAGCGGTGATGATGATGACGAGTCGCCAAGGCTACCAACATTTCCCCAGAACGATCAACTATGGTCACTCACGTAGCTCCCACGAGCCTCGTGCCATGTTGGCACAGGCAGCAGCGGGGCCGTGGGAGTATTGGCAGTGGTGAACCTAACTTAGGAGTGGATCCATCTTCTTGGTTCTTTCGGTAAAGTCACGTAGAAGGGAAATAATACAATAATAAAAATAAAACATAATCAAATACAATTCTCACGACGTTTCGGCCACAACGAAGGGCGCCTTTATCAAGGCGCCCTTCCGCCTCTAACCCAGCTTAAATATGCGCTGCCAAGCTTGGTGGTGTTCATTCAGACGCTGTCTTTCCAACAGACCTGTTCTTCACCTGAGGACGGCTGCTTGCGTTGTGGCCGAAACGTCGTGAGAATTGTATTTTATTATTTTTAATATTTTATTATTTCCCTTCTACGTGACTTTACCGAAAGAACCAAGAAGATGAATCCCTGCAGTCACGAAAGCTTCAAATCGAAATTTAGGAGTGGATATCTGTAGATATGATGGCTGGTAGTTGCTGATGAGCAGTCGCCCTTCATAACCTCCTTCCATTCCTCTGTTAAAGCTCACACCTCACATTGCCCATTCCTGTTCTCTTTCCTGCCTCTGCACCTTCACTTCTTCCCTTCCCCTCCTCTTCCTCAACGCCTCCACATCCTGCATCGTGGCCACCACCCTTCTCCTATCCTTCCCCAACCCCTACACAACCGCTATCGTGACCACCCATTCCTCAACCCTTGCATGCTCCCGTCATCTGTATCATCTCTTTGTACCGTTGTTTTTACTCATGTTAAGCATCTTGACCAAAGGCACTCTATAAATATAAAACAAGAATAATGATGTTTACACTATGAGACCTCCTTTACCAGTGGCAAAATATAGTAATAGGTTCTTTGGTTTTTTCGGTAAAGTCACGTATAAAGATAAAATAATAAATTAAATAATAGCATACGACGTTTCGATTGCAACACAAGCAATCGCCATCAGGTATGGTGAAATAGCGACATAAAATCTAACCAGAAAACTATAGACAGACATATAAGCAGACAGATATCACCAAGATACATAGATTGAGCAGCACAGGTACAGAGAGGGGGCCACCCCACAGAGACGATCACCCCTCTCTGTACCTGTGTTGCTCAATCTATGTATCTTGGTGATATCTGTCTGCTTATATGTCTGTCTATAGTTTTCTGGTTAGATTTTATGTCGCTATTTCACTATACCTGATGATGATTGCTTGTGTTGCAATCGAAACGTCGTATGCTATTATTTAATTTATTATTTTATCTTTATATGTGACTTTACCGAAAAAAACAAAGAATAATTCCTGCAGTTACGAAAGCTCCAAAATTAAGATAGTAATAGGTTTTTACCCTTTCAACTGGTACAAAAAACTAATACCTTTATACAAGGCATCATGTTTACAATAACCACAACACAAGCAGTCAAAATGCAAACAAAAAGAAACAACTCTGATAATGATAATGATATGCACTGTCCTTGACTGGTACAAAAAAACTGACACCTTTATACAAGGCATCATGTTTACAATAACCACAACACAAGCAGTCAAAATGCAAACAAAAAGAAACAACTCTGATAATGAAGACAGTGCATATCAAGGACAGTGCATATCATTATCAGAGTTGTTTCTTTTTGTTTGCATTTTGACTGCTTGTGTTGTGGTTATTGTAAACATGATGCCTTGTATAAAGGTGTCAGTTTTTTGTACCAGTTGAAAGGGTAAAAACCTATTACTATTACAATAATGATGTTGTTGTTTGATGATGATGATTTTGCTGATGATGATGATGTTACCAATGATGATGTTGCTGGTGATGACGCTTCCGTGCTTCTTCTGTGTGCAGATTATCGCTCAGCAATCGTCGGGGCCTCAAGGAGTCGCGCAGCCAGACGCAGTCCGGGGGGGCACTGCAGGGGGGCAGTCACAGCAGCTGCCAAGGGTGCCACAGAAGGACAACATTGTGCCACGGCAGCAGAAGATGGTGCCACAGCTGCCACAGCATCAACAGCAACCGAGGTGGCTGCATCAGAATGCCCCCCAGCCGCCACTGCAGCAGCGAACAGAGCAGCGATCAGGGCAGCAACTACATCTACAGCGCACGTACAAGTTGTTCTCCAAGTCCATAAGCAAAGCTGCCATGGTAAGAAAGAAGCCGGCCCCGGCAGCTGAGTGTGTAAGCCAGGTGTCTGAAGTCATCACGAAGATGGCGTCGACAAAGGATTGGAAGATGAAGGGACCGGCCACCGACACCTTCACCACTAACAGCAGCACTCGGCCCAGCCAGGTAACGTTTCACTTCACTAATGCCGTATGATGAGCAGGTAAAGGCACAGGCCCTGCAGGTGCTTGTCATGCCAATTTCCTTGCACAAGGAGTGCTTTCACCTCGAAGGACGCTCTGGAGATAGCGCCCTCCATCTACGAGGGGATGATGCAGTCTCCTCTGCTTTTGGCGTCGAACTCTGGGGGCCAGAAATCTTGTAAGTGATGGCAGTACCCCATACTTTATATTACAGAACTGCGTCTGAGATCCCTTGTTCAATTGACAATGTGGTCAACGCATAATGATCCCACAGAAGGGGATAAAGTCCTGGGCCTCCACTAGTTCGACTGCACATCAAATGCGAACCTAGTGCGACCTGTAAAAATGACCACTTGGGAGACAAAGGCGGCCGGGCAGGCGTGGTGCAGGCCACCTAGCCCCTCGTGCGCCATGCCGGCCTTCATGGATGCTACTCGCTAACATCAGCCCTTTCCCCAACGGCCTGTTAAGGCTGTAGAGGGGACCTTTTTCCTTGTAACCTTCGTAGCTGCTACTCGCTCCCTCACAGCTCTTGCCACCAACATTGTGTTCGCACCAAGGCTCTATTCGTAGGAACGTTGCCACTGATGTTGTGTTTGTGGTGGTCCCCAGCAGCAGCCGATGTCTTCATTTTCCAAGTTGGGATTGAAGGCTCCTGCCGGGCAGTCGACGAAACCGGCCTCCACCACCATCACCAGCAGCACTCGGCCCAGCCAGGTAACGTAAGGGGTACTTCCACCTCGAGGGAAGCTCTGGAGAGAAAACCCCTCCCTCTAAGAGGGAATCATTCAATCTCCGCTGCTTTTGGAACCACACACTGAGGCTATTAATCTTTGAAAAGGGTGGGAGTACCCTTCTTCTTCAAGTGATGCTCTGGGCAACTCAAAATGGCCCCACGGAAGCGGATATCACAGATCTAGATCTGAGATCCCTCCTTCAAGTGACACTCTAATCCACTCAGAACGACCTGCAGAAGAGGATCCAGTCCAGGGCCTCTCCGAGGCTGACTCAGACACAAATGGGAACCTGGTGCAATCTGTAAAATATCATCTTGTTCAATGTGTAATGTGAGGTTACACCTGGATGATGATTGGCTCTGCTGGCTTCAGCCTGCAACCAATGGGGAGGCGAGCCAGGGACGTGGCCCTGGAACCGTACAGTATCTTCGGGAAAGTTCCAGGGGTGTGGCTGAGGATTGGCTGCGTGGTATCACGTGGGCCAGGGATTAAAAGGGGCGGAGAAAGACAGCACGTGGTCAGTGTGCGGAGAAACGAAGGGGGAGGCCACGCTGGTTCCGTGGTCCGGAGCCTGCCACGTGGCGGGCAGTCTCTCTCTCACGCTGTCAGCCAACAGCGTGAAGGAGCAAGGGAACTGGAGGAATGAATGTGGTGGAAACTGAACGAAACCGAATAAAGAATCCTCAAGTCACTACGTCGTCCGAACGGGGTTTATTACAAATCTACGCTATGTGCAACTCAGAATGGCCTGTGGAAACAGATATCATAGAGATTGCTCTGAGGTCTCTTCTCCTTCAAGTAATGCTCTGGTCTATTCATCCCATCAGACCAATCCAATCATAATAATAATTACACTCACCACATGGGTAACATCTGATCAGACTCTCAGATATATACGAGCTGGATGGAGCACTTTTGGAAGTTGAAATTTACTTCGATTTGTTAGACGGATCATCCTGTTTACCAGTTGCCCATATATTTTGCATAGAGACCCATAGAGATATATAAAGTGTTTGATTTTATCCGATTTTTTTACATGGATGATGGTTCAGTGTAGCCAATTTCCTGGATATTTTACTACACAGGAGATCCGTTGTGCTTCATGAGCCATAGCAGTAGCAGCAGCAAATCAACGGCCCACAACATAAACATTGCAGAGCAGAGTGCAACAGGGTCCCCAAGGTATTCATATTCTTAGGTTTTTTCGGTAAAGTCACATAGGTAAAAAATTAAAATTAATAAAAGTAAAATTAAAATAAAAATTACGACGTTTCGGAGGCAACACAAGCTTCCGTCGTGATTTTTATTTTATTTTTATTTTACTTTTATAAATTTTAATTTTTTACCTACGTGACTTTACAGAAAAAACCTAAGAATATGAATCCTTACAGTCACGAAAGCTTCAAATCTAGAATCCCCAAAGGATATTTGCACAACCAACAAATGGGGCTTTTAACAGTCGTAAAAAATAAAACTCACGCGAATCAGAAACACTGCAAGTGTAATATGAACGAATTATGTTCAGGTGCAAGTGAGCTGCTGGAAAGCTGAATCATGATAAAAGTGTAACATCGCGATGTGCTTGAAGAGGAACGTTGTCAATCGGTGCCCATCACCAACAAATGTCCCCTCTGTGGGCTCACGAAGGTTGTGAGTTTCACATTCAGAGCAGTTAGTCCAGGATTAATGGATGGCATTGGTGTTGTCTGCAGAGTTTGGTAATGGCTGCAGAGTTTGGTAGTACATGTTGTTTACGTCGTTTATTGTGAAAATTCGGTCACAGTTCATATGATCACTGTTTTATTGCTTTTATTTCTTTATTTTGGTGATTTTCGAAAAAAAATTGGTTTGGCCATGTTTGTTTGTTGTAGTACAGAGTAAGACTGATGGCCTTAATCTAAGTTGTCTTGTGGTTGTTGTTGTTTGACTTGCATCCCATTGGGATTTTTGCACACAGTGTTGGTGTACGGTGCTTTTTCTGCAATATTTTGCTGTATTTTCTTGGATTTTCTGTTTGCACTTAGTCACTTTAAGATGTTTTCTTGTTTTTGTTTTTTGTTTGTTGCGGTTGCATCCGATTCAAGAGCCGAATGGCTCACAGGGCTTTACCTAATAAATGAACTTGAACTTGTCGCTGTCCGTGCAGCTCACGTTTGCGGTGAATCCTCCACTACCACCGCACCCCGTGGACAGACCCCGACCGCCGGTGCTGGCGATGGCGCCGGAGAAAAGGGAGCAGTTGGCTGTGGAGAACGTGGACTCATGTCCAGGCTGGGCTACAACCTCGCCACCGGTACGGATCCCCACATCCCTCTCGTGTCACACATCGACATAGACAGACCCCAGGTAACGTAAGGGGTAGTTCCCCCTCAAGGGAAGCTCTGGAGAGAAACCCCTCCCTCTAAGAGGGGATCATTCAATCTCCTCATCTTTTGGAACCACACACTGAGGTTATTAATCTTTGAAAAGGGTAGGAGTACCCTTGTTCAAGTGACACTCTGGTCAACTCAAAATTACGCCACAGAAGAGGAGCCAGTCCTGGGCTTCCCCTAGGTCGACTCAGCCTCAAATGCAAACCTAGTGCGACCTGTAAAAATGACCACTTGGGAGACAAAGGCGGCCGGGCAGGCGTGGTGCAGGCCATCTAGCACCTCTTGCGCCATGCCGGCCTTCATGGGTGCTACTCGCTAACATCAGCCCTTTCCCCAACGGCCTGTTAAGGCTATAGAGGGGACCTTTTTCCTTGTAACCTTCGTAGCTGCTACTTGCTCCTTTACAGTCCTTGCCACTAACATTGTGTTCGCACCAAGGCTCTATTCGTAGGAACGTTGCCACTGATGTTGTGTTTGTGGTGCTTCCCTGCAGCAGCCAACGTCTTCATTTTCCAAGTTGGGATTGAAGGCTCCTGTCGGGCAGTCGACGAAACCAGCCTCCACCACCATCACCAACAGCACTCGGCCCAGCCAGGTAACAGAAGGCGTACTTCCACCTCGAGGGAAGTTCTGGAGAGAAAACCCCTCCCTCTAAGACGGGGGGATCATTCAATCTCCTCTGCTTTTGGAACCACACACTGAGGCTATTAATCTTTGAAAAGGGTGGGATTACCCTTCTTCTTCAAGTGATGCTCTGGGCAACTCAAAATGGCCCCATGAAAGCGGATATCACAGATCTAGATCTGAGATCCCTCCTTCAAGTGACACCCTGATCCACTCAGAACGACCTGCAGAAGAGGATCCAGTCTAGGGCCTCTCTTAGGCTGACTCAGACACAAATGGAAACCTGGTGCAATCTGTAAAATATCATCTTGTTCAATGTGTAATGTGAGGTTTCACCTGGATGATGATGATGATTGGCTCTGCCGGCCTCAGCCGCAACCAATGGGGAGTCGAGCCAGGGGCGTGGCCCTGGAGCCAAGCAGTAGCTTCGAGAAAGTTCCAGGGGTGTGGCTGAGGATTGGCTGCGTGGTATCACGTGTGCCAGGGATTAAAAGGGGCGGAGAAAGACAGCACGTGGTCAGTGTGTGTTAGTTGCGGTTGCACCCGGTTCAAAAGCTGAATGGCTCACAGGGCTCTACCTAATAAATGAACTTAAACTTGTTGCTGTCCGTGCAGCTCACGTTTGCGGTGAATCCTCCACTACCACCGCACCCCGTGGACAGACCCCGACCGCCGGTGCTGGCGATGGCGCCGGAGAAAAGGGAGCAGTTGGCTGTGGAGAACGTGGACTCATGTCCCGGCTGGGCTACAACCTCGCCACCGGTACGGATCCCCACATCCCTCTCGTGTCACACATAGACAGACCCCCTGTGCACCTTTAACAGCCTTGATGGGGGGGGCTCGCCTCTAGAGGTGGTGCTGTAATACGTTAACTGCTGCTGCTTCTGTGCCAGGGCCCGGGCGTAGATGCGCTGTGTTCACATTTGTGTTCGCTGAGCTGCATTGGCTTCCATTTGCTTAAGGAATACATTATGAGGTCGCACTCATTACACACAAAGTGCTTGCCACAAATGAACCACAGTACATTGCTGATCTCGTCAAGGAACATCAAACCATCGCGCGAACTCCGGTCATCCTCGCCAGCTGATTTTGGCGTGGCCATCAGACGTAACATGGTCACTGCATCGTGCGCTTTCAGATGTGCTTCTGCGGCCGTCTGGAATGCTCTTCCTTCCCATATTAGGAAGGCACTGGAGCTATGCACTTTTAAATCTACACTGAAAACGAATTACTTTAAAACTGCTTTTTGTGTTTAGTTTGTTGTCCTGCTCTACGCACATGGAGAGTGCCCTCATAACCGCTGCATGTCGTTGCCTTTGCATGGCTGCATTGTGCAATCCCGCAGGAACACGAGGGCTCTCCTCCTGCACTGGAGGTGAACCCGTTGAAGGAGGAGAAGGACGACAGCGACGCTGTCCAGGTGGTGGATGCACGGGGCCCTGCCAGCGTGGACAACGGACAGGACGCTGGCCCGAAGCCCAAAACGACATCGCATGAGGGCGTCAATCCATCAGGTGACATGAGTTTCCCCTCTCGCAGTTTCAGGTGTTGTTCAGTGGCATCCGCATCTTAATTCTAGATTTGAAGCTTTCGTGACTGCAAGGATTCATATTCTTAGGTTTTTTTCGGTAAAGACACGTTGGTAAAAAATAAAAATTACGATAGCAGTATACTGCTATCGTAGTAGTATACTGCTATCGTGCTGTGACGGTTCCATCTGAAGACGGAAGCTTGTGTTGCCTCCGAAACGTCGTGATTTTTATTTTATTTTTATTTGACTTTTATTAACTTTAATTTTTTACCTACGTGACTTTACCGAAAAAACCTAAGAATATGAATTCGCATCTTAGTTCGGTTTCTTCTTTGTGCTTGGATGTGTACATGTGTACAGGTGTGTGCATCTGTTTGTGTACAGGTGTGTGCACCTGTGTGTTGGCCACCCACAGCCTCGTGTGCCGTTCCGGATTTCATAGGTGCTCGCTAACAGCACTTGCCCCAAAAGTCTGTTGCGACTACTTGAGGGTTCTTTGTCTGAGTGAGTGGAGCGCCGGGTGGCTAAATGTTGGCACAGTAGGAGGCACAGGTGGTCCATCTGCCAGTTATCTCAGTCAACCCATGGCACTTGGGTCTGTCCCGTGACCTTTTGCCAGCCTTCGACACTTCACATGGCTTCAAAGTGTGCCTAGCTTGGCATAAACACTTAGTGGCAAATGTTGTGTGTGAGACATCTGCCTGCCGATGAGTACACACAGCACACTATATTATGCCATGTCCGACCACATAGCCGCAGCATAATATAGCGAGTTTTGGGTATAAATAGGTCAGCCACTATTCAAATAACAGACTTATTATAGGGGAGCAACAAGTTGTCAAAAGTTGACTATGACGACGAATATTTAGGAAATTGTTCTGCCAGTAAGATAATAGAGCTAATCATGGTGTTGGGTGCAGGGGAGGGCGGTGGCATTTGTTCATCTTTTGCACAGAGTCTGACAGCAACAAACTCTGAGGTGCCCTATGAGACATACAACCAGCAGGAGCGAGAGGAGCTGAAGCGAGTCTCCGCCGTCTGGTACCTGGGCACCGCGAAGCGTCTGCTTCCACGAAGCGGAATACGCAACGACGGCTACGACAACGACAAGGGGTTCTACATCCACGTAAGAGCAAGAGCCAACGGTCGGAAATTCTGCTGCTGCTGCTGATCTTTAAAATGTTGAGCACCTTTCATACCGAAAGGTTTTGAGGCCTTGTCACACAGGTTTGAGGTGATGCGTAACGTTGCAGAATCAGAATTTCTATTCGTACCGCAGAAATGTGACGAGACAAACGTTTCGATTTAAAGCTTTCGTGACTGCAGGGATTCATCTTCTTGGTTCTTTCGGTAAAGTCACGTAGAAGGGAAGTAATAAAATAATAAAAATAAAACATAATAAAATAATTCTCACGACGTTTCGGCCACAACGCAAGCAGCCGTCCCCCGACAGACCTGGTCTTCAGCTGAGGACGGCTGCTTGCGTTGTGGCCGAAACGTCGTGAGAATTATTTTATTATGTTTTATTTTTATTATTTTATTACTTCCCTTCTACGTGACTTTACCGAAAGAACCAAGAAGATGAGACAAACGTTGTTAAGACATACAGCGGTACCTCGGTACACGTCGTTAGTTCGTTCCAGAAGGTAGGACTTAAGAAATAAAGGGAAAGGAAATAATCCGTTCCAGAGTATAAGAAATGATATTTTATATGGCATATTATACATTAATGGGGTTGTATAAAATAATTTAGACACTAATTACTAAAATGCATACAGAAGCCACGTGCCTCAACCTCGCACGTCGCGCGCGCCTCGACCCGGGGCTCCACCCTCTATGGGGGCAGCCCCCCACGCCCCCTCAACCTCTCCCCCCTGCCCCTCACCCCCCCGCCCCTCACCCCCCCGCCCCCCGCCCCTCTCCCCCACGCCCCCCGCCCCTCTCCCCCACGTCCCCCGCCCCTCTACCTCCCCGCCCCCCGCCCCTCCCCCCTACGCCACCCGCCCCTCCCCCCCACGTCCCCCGCCCCTCCCCCCCACGCCCCCCGCCCCTCTCCTCCACGCCCCCCCGCCCCTCTTGTTGTATCCTAAGCCTTCTTCCAAACTTGATATTTTTATATATTATCTTTTTACTTGATATATAATGAATGAAAACACCCCAAAAAGCAGCAGGCTGCAAAAACCAGGTGTTGTTAAGTAATGGACTGGAGGAGGGCTAGGATGACAGAATTTGCAACCTTGCTTCAAGGAAGGAGGGGGCCTGATGAACGGGCATATGTCACCCGTGCAGGCGGCAGAGACAGTGGGAGAGTCAGCCAGACATAATTAAGGCAAAAAGCCAACCATCCTGCATGGTTTTAAGGAATTAAATTATTAAATCCAGGGTGAGTGGTCAAATGAAGTGGGTCAGCAACGCTGTGTGCACAGGGGAGGGAGCTGATTAACAACCCTGCCCGGCTGAACCGTGAGGGGGCCTTTGACCTGAAATTAAGAATAACACTCCCAGAGCAGAAGGTTGGATGACCACAGTGAGACGAATAAGAGCGTTGTATATCAAGGATGCAGACTCAGCTGAATAACAAGGCTGCGGAGGTCACCAAAAGTTCGTGTTCGCCTAGTTAAGTCGAAAAGCTCAATTATTCTGTATTGCTATTAAAGCAACGTTAAAATCAGAATTTAACAACAGGGTAGGCTAAAGTTATTGATATTCACACCCACTCCAATTAAACCAGGCCACAAGTTACGCCTACTGAACCATCACCATCATTAAGTCAATATGAAATGTTATTTCCATACTTTAATATACAACTCGACCCGAAGCATATGACAATCAGAACCTTCCTAAGTCAAAATTGAATCGCACCCAGATAGGAGCGAATAGTCGATATAAGGTTGAAGAGGGAAGGAAATTAAGAGCACGGCGAACTGCAAACGTAAGCAAAAAGCCGGGAACAACACACCAAGCCAACAACAGCGAGTCGGGCTCCGACAGGCCATAAAGTAGGAATGATAACTCCCGGGGTCAGGGGACATCAGAAAAAGCAAGCAGACAAAAACCAGAACTGACTCCAAGGTACAACCGCCCTCACCTACAAGGAGTGACGGAAATTAATGAGGCCTTGAGTTAACGGCGTCAGCTGGACAGCAACAACAACGGCGAGCAGAGACAGAGTGAGGCAAAAACCTGCGAGGCTATGAAATGCAACTTCATGTCAGTGAAGCCTGACCAACAAGTTAAGTTAAAGACATCACAATACATAATATCGTACATAACATCAATGTTAACGCTATTCACCGTCAACTATATTCCGCTTATATAACCATGCAGACACCAAGGAATACGAATTCCTAGGATCAAGAAACTTACCCCTTAACCTAAGATATCGGAAATAAATTAATAATAATAAGCCTATGCATGAAAGACAAAAGTAAAACTTATGAAAAGCCAGGATAGCGGGATAAATCACCACCAGGTCGAAATAAAGTACATAATAAAGAGCGATGTTAAACCCAGGGTCGGAGAGAAAGGGAGATCCCGGCCGTCTTTGTATCCCCGCAGCACGGGATGGGAGTGTGTATGTGCTCGGGGAGGCACCTCCACTTGAGTCAAGCACCACGATGGGAAACGACACACCTGAGGTTACATACAGAATCATAACTGGGAAATGGTAAGGGACAAATGTTAATTTAAAACTTTTTAACCATGTCTTTGTGTGCTGTGAGGATCGGAGGGAGTGTGCCCCTCCCTCCAGGTCGTGCAACACGAACAGAGGTGCCTATGAGACGATTTGTAACGTCTGTGTTTTGGTTCATGAAGGAGGCCAGACAGAGAGACGACTTCGAGGCAATTTGTAACATCTGATTGTTTGCTCATGGATTTTATGGAGGGAGTATGACAACGGAAGATGCCGTGGGTGATGCACACAAGCACACGGACGTACGGACACACACATGAACACACCTACACACGGACAGATCCTGACACAGTAAATCAAAAGAAAACCCCGCCTTGTGGGCAGGACCCAAAGGGATTTTTCGGCATAAAAGAAAGGACTCTGAGCATTGGAAACCAGTTCGACCAGGAGTCAACTCATCACGAGTTCGACCAGTGGGTCGGCTCCGGAGCGAGCTCGACCGAGCGGGTCGGCTCGACTCATCTTCAGCTCGACCGAGCGGGTCGACTCAAGGGCGAGCTGCGACTAACGGGTCGGCTCGACTCTTCAGCTTCTGGGACTCAGCCGAGTTCAGACGGCTCTCGGGGCTCGACTCAAGCGGCTCCCCATCTCCTCTGCAGGCGGGCAAGACCCGCTTGACAGCTCAACTCGGCCGCGACAGCCAACCTCTGCCGAGTCGGCGGTTTCCCTGCTGCCGCGAGAATCGCGGTTTGGCGACGACGCTGCGAGCGAGCTGTGGGCGCCACCTACCGACCGGGTTCCGAATTACGACAGCGTGTCAACGGACATCCGAACCAAATTCACCACGGCGACAGAGGAGCGACTAATACGTATGACGCGCACCGCCCCCTCACCACACGACCACCTGGCGTCTGTTTGACATAAAGAACCGACTCCGAACACTGACTATTGAAGACAACTCTTACCACTCAAACCCACTCGAACCCATAAGCCATCCGTGGCTGTGAAGAAAAACTCGAGACCGAGTGATGGCCATCCGTCATTTGTAAGAGTATTATCTTTAATATTTAGTGGACTGTACTCTTAATCGCTTAAATTCCCAGCAGATCTTCGGAAAAGGAGCGCCGTTGCAGGCCTTTACTCCGAGCATTCTGTTGTCAGATAACCTGCCGATGTATCTGTTGAGATTGGTGCCTTTAAGAATAATAACTGTTTTTGATTGTGTTTTATCGCCGTATAATCTTTCAAGTATAATCATTCATTAACGTTAAGGTTTTCTTAGCATAGTATTTGCATGTTTTAACGACTCTCTCTCACTAACAACCATCGCGTTACGCGGGATCCATGTGCCGTTGTCAAGTGAAATCAGACAATCATTGATGATACTGTATTGATGCCGTGTTGACGTTCCGGGATTGAGAGTTCGCATACTATATCATAGTTGAGGTTGAATTAGTAATAAATTGATTAATACAGAAGTGGTTGTGTGATTCTTTCCTGAACTATGCATAAGATCTGCTTCTGCGTTGAGATCTGAACTTGGTGACCTTAATAAACACACTAACACATACCCAGTAAATGTTAAAGCGATAACGGGGCGAACCGGGGACCTAAATAAGCGAGAATGAGACGAACCTAGACAACGAGGCCGAGTTAATCTAAGTTAATCTTGTATACTTACACCACACCTGCATAACTGCATACGATTAATTGCCTTATTCCGATCGATAACCCACCCTCGTCACCGAGGCGGAGTCTGGTTATCATAACGACTTGCATTATCATAATTACACCCACTCGCATAATTACTACAATTACCTCTCGAATTGGCATAATTAAATGTGCGTAATTACATGGATTAAAGTATTTCCGGATAATTACACCTTTGGCCAAATTTCGATTGATTATTATTATTTTCACTGAATATTCATAACCCACATATACAACATAATAATTTCACCCACGCACGCATACAACACATCAAAATTTTCACACCCAACATATACAACATAATGGGGGCTCGGGTCCGGGATTTCTCGCAGACAGTTTATGCATGAATTCAGGAACGAACCACTGTTGTGTTAATCAAAGAGTTGTGAACTAACGTTGCTTTGTGATTGTAAACGGGCGTAAAACAAAAAACGCGCTCTGAAGGGAAATACCAGAGTAGCAGAGTATAACAAAGACAGCTGGGCTGAAATTATTTGCTCGAGTTGAACTGACGCATCCTGTGATACAATTGTGTATAGGTGCGCTGAAGGGGAATTCTAGAGTAACTCACGCCGCACATGAGATGTTAGAATTAAGATACACTCTTAAGTCTGTTAACCACACTACGTAATAGAGATGGCGCAGGATCCACAACGTTCTGAGGTTGACACACCAACGCATAACACTGATACAGAGTGGACCTCGGAGGAGGAGATGGAATCTATGGAAAAACAATATCGGGAATTTGTGTTAAAACGCACTGGACGGACTGCTAGCCAGCAGACGGAGCAGAGAGATATATGGGAGGGGTGCCATACAGAAGATGTTAAAGCCCATAGAAGGAAACTACTTAAGGACGTGATGAAATGTGGCAAAGCCAAACGTGACGTAAAAATTGCAGAAATAGCGAGGGTAGACTCGTACCTCCTCGCACAGACAGACAGAGAAAGATTATGGAATGAGGAAAAATTTGAAAGGGAAAGACAAGAGAAACTGTCCTTAATGGAGCAGGTAGAGAATCTGCACACCCTCGTGAGAGAGAAAGAATCCGCACTAAATGCACCAGTGAAACACCCAGACGCTGATACACAGAACACATACGGGAGTAACAATTTACCACACTCCGAGCCACGTGGACGTAGCCCAGGGCCAGATCCCACAATGAGTATGGCTACTGTGCAAAGCAATTTTGATGAAGTAACACCCTCGCAAATCGAGGAGAGAGAAGAGGAAATAATAATACAAACGGGAAAACATGAGGCCGACCACACCAACATTAGAGAGAGACAAATAATTAACCCTAAGTCATCAGGATACACTGTAATGATAGGGCGGAGAAGGGCGGAGCTGGTGCAAGACGGGAAACATGACCTAAACAGCACACCAGGCAGACGCACGCTACGCAAGTATGACCGACATGATGCAGGTGACAGAGACAGCTCACCAGAGAAACGCACCTCGCACAAACACGACCAACACGACACGGATAACAGACACAGCTCACCAGAGAGACACACCTCACGCAAACATGACAGACGCACCTCACGTAAACATGACAGACACAGCTCACCAGAGAGACACACTTCACACAAACATGACCGACATGATGCAGATGACAGACACAGCTCACCAGAGAGACACACCTCACGCAAACATGACAGACACAGCTCACCAGAGAGACGCACCTCACGTAAACATGACAGACACAGCTCACCAGAGAGACACACTTCACACAAACATGACCGACATGATGCAGATGACAGACACAGCTCACCAGAGAGACACACCTCACGCGAACATGGCAGACACAGCTCACCAGAGAGACACACTTCACACAAACATGACCGACATGATGCAGATGACAGAGACAGCTCACCAGAGAGACACACCTCACGCAAACATGACAGACACGATGCAGATGACAGACACCGCTCACCAGAGAGACGCACCTCACGCAAACATAACAGACACAGCTCACCAGAGAGACGCACCTCACGCAAACATGACAGACACACCTCACACGAACATGACCGACATGATGCAGATGACAGACACAGCTCACCAGAGAGACACACCTCACGCAAACATGACAGACACGATGCAGATGACAGACACCGCTCACCAGAGAGACGCACCTCACGTAAACATTATCAACACGACAGGGGTAACAGAGAAAGCTCACCAGAGGGACGCATGACCCGTAAAAATCACCCACGCAAAACCACCCGCACCACAGATGACAGAGACAGGAATCCCGATAACCATGAAGCACGAGACAAACGTAAATACAACACCTCACCTAGCAGGCACTACACATGTAGTAGGCAGCATGAAGGTCAAAGACAAAAACACTCACCACATAGACACCGCTCAAGGAGATCACGCACACCAACCCACAAACACGAATCACAAGACCCACATAAGGAAAACAAGAGACACAGACACGGGAAACATGACAACAGGGATAGTGGAGACAAGGGTAGCTCAAGTGAGCACTCCTCAGGAACCGACACCACTGATGACGAACAACACACTTTTAACAGTAAGACACTAAAACTAATGGACAAAGCACTCGTGAGAATTCCCTACTTCGATCCACATAACAAGAACAGGGACATACACACTTACATAGCTACGGTAGAACAGGAGGCTAAGATCCGGGGTCTGGGTAAATCAGCAGAAAAGGCATGTTTATTATCAAGGAGCCTACATGAACCCGCCAGACCATGGGTAGCCTCCCTGCCAAATAGGGTGAAGAGTGACTTTAAACAATTGAGCCGAGCAGTAGTTAAGAGATTTGGGGAATACTCCACACTATCCGAAGGATTGAACGCGGCAAAGTTGATGACCCAGCGTGTAGACGAAGACCCACGAGATTATCTCCTACGCCTTAAGAAAGCATATTACGCAGGGGACGGGGACAATGCCCAGGGAGATAAGACAGTTTTAAAAGTGATGTTCTTTCAATCATTGAGACCTGAAATAGTGAGAATAGTAGGAATGATGTTGGACCCCGAGACTGCCTCCCTACGCCAGATTGAAAGCAAGGCCCACACGGCCTGGGTGAACGGACGGAAAACCACTAGCATAGCCAAAACCCACATCGTCACCAGAGATAAAGAATGCCTCGATCTGGAGGGAAGCGAATCTCCAAGGAATAATATTAGCGCCACACGGGGTGGACATGAATTCCCCCAGGAGAGGGCGCCTAACCCAATAGAATCAACACCCGTCTACAACACGCTGAACAACGTTCCACGTGGGGGGAGGGACGAGTCCAGGGGAACCTGGCACCCACAGCCGCCACCACCATGGAATGCAGGAGAGGGCGGAGGCTGGAATTATGGAGGAGGAAGAGCGAGTGACGGGCCATACCTACCCCGCGGAGGCCGACGCCCACCAAACCAGTCACCATATCGTTCCCTACTGCCGCCTCCACTAACCATAGAGCATAGACCACCGTTAGCTAACAGGAATCGATATGCTCACCACATCAGGATGGAAAAAGAGCTCCTAGGGAGTATGAAGACTCCCATGCAAATAGCGAAGGGAAGAATACCAACTATACCCACACAGGAGGAGGACACACCCAGAGCAAAGATAGCCCAAGTGAACGTAGGGAAGACAAGAAGCCCCGAAGCAATCACCGAAGTGGTACCAGAGGTAAAAGGGTACCATCTGGGGGAATTGATTCCCGTAGGACCAGTCGGACGAGTCCACGTGGAGGTAATACTACAAGACACCCTGACCAGCCAGGGCCTTTGGGATACTGGAGCAGAAATATCCATGATATCCAGATAATTATTTGACGAACTCCAGACTGCCCTCCAGAGGAAGAATGAAACACTACAGATGATGCCAAGTAACCTTACCTACTCAGGATGTGAAGGGACCCACATGCGACCATTGGGCAAAGTTATGACGAAGTTGACGTTCAACAAAATCAACATGAACCATCCCCTATACGTCGTACGGAGCCCCGGAAAAGAGTTGATCATTGGGATAGAACTAATGAATCGCCTGAAACCCATTATGAACCTTGAATCCCAACAAATTTGGGCACAATCAATGCCGGAGCAACAAAGGGACTCAGAAGATGAAGACGTTGTGGAAGACTCCACGGGAATCCAAGTGATAACACAAGAGCTCAACGTCCTATCAACGACAATCAGGAACGAAGACGAAGACCCAGCAGGAATTCGAATCACTCAGCTAATGACTAACAGACTGAGAGAAGACCGAAAGGAAGCCGACTTAGAGTCAGTATCACTAAATGACCGTCCCCTCATGGAGTATATACCGCCCCCTGGAGGCCAAACCGACGAACTGCAAACTGATGAAGGAGAACACGAGGGCAAGAGCGTATTACCCTCGGATGAAGCCAAGGCAACTCAACCGATAGTAACGCAAAAGGAACTTTCAACCGAGCCGCCCGAAACCACAAAGGCCTTAGACCCAGGACAAGGAGTCTCCCTAATAGAAGAACAAATCGAACAACAAATTGAAGCAGCAGACGCCCTCGAGAACGACACTCAACGAAATGAGCTTCGCCAACTGCTCCACAAATACCACTCCCTGTTCTCAGAAGACCCCTATGATTGCGGCAAAACCGACCTACACGTGGTATCTATTCCCACACTGGAAGGAGCGCCAGCGGTATATGTGAAACAATACAAGATTCCACTGGCTGCCTACGAATCCATCCAAGAAACCTTGGAGAACCTACTCAAGAAGAATATAATTCGAGAATGCAACTCAACCTACAACTCACCGATTTGGCCTGTATTGAAACCCACAGGCAAGTGGCGACTCACCATCGACTATAGGCAACTCAACAAAACGGTTCCCCTATCTCGATGGCCAATGGCAGAGATCGACCAGAATCTCAACCAAATAAAAGGCGCAAAAATTCTCACCACCATGGATCTATCAAATGGCTTCTGGACCATGCCTGTGAAAGAAGCGGATCAATACAAGTTGGCATTTACATTCAATGGAATACAGTATACTTGGAACCGATGTCCATTTGGATACTCAAATTCACCTGCGGACTTTAACATATTCCTACACAAGGCAATGGACGACGCAAAAGAGCGAGGTACCATCGTCTATGTCGACGATATACTGGTCAAGGACTCCTCATGGGAAGAACACCGCGAGAGCCTCCAGCATACCCTCGATCAGTTAAAGGAAGCAGGCGCAAAGATTTCAATACAAAAAGGACAGTGGGCACGCAAGAGGGTGGACTACCTCGGGCTCCAGGTCGGCACTGAGGGACTGTTACCCCAAACCAAAAGACTTGGAGCCCTCCTCGCACTCAAATCGCCCACCACAGTCACGACCCTTCGGAGCTTCTTAGGAATTTGCAACTACCTTCGACAGTTCGTGGACGACTACGCAGGAATCGTTCGACCCTTAGTCAAACTACTGCAAAAAGACGAACCATGGGAGTGGGGACAGGAACAGGAAGCCGCAGAAAAAGAATTAAAACGACAGATCACAGAGGCATCCTGCCTAGCATACCCAGAGAAAGGGAAAGAATACTACCTGGAGACCGCATACTCAGATCATAGTATCAGCTCGGTACTGTACCAGAGACAGGAAGCAGAGAAACGAGTTATTGCCTATGCCAGCAAAGCCCTCCGGGGAGTGGAGATGAAGTTCTCCGAGTGTGAGAAGGCGATATTTGGAAACATCTGGGCCATACAACATTTTCGGAACTTGTTGAACGGAGAGAAGATCATCCTGGAAACGAATCATGAATCCTTGGCATACCTCAACAGTAAGAAGATTCGAGAGGGCCGCGTCACCAGCAGCCGAATAGCCAGCTGGGCACTGACACTCCAAGGCCTACCAATCACAGTGAAATACGCAAAAAACAAGAAAAGTCCAATGGCCCAAGGTCTTGCCGATTTACATGATTGTACCTTTGACAGCGTAGAAGCAGAGGACGAAAAGATACCTCCGGAGGACAACAGGTACCTGCCCTTCAGGAAGGAGACATGTGCCGACCTACCAGTGGTATACATCGATGGATGCTCCAAGATGAAGGAGAACAAGCTTCACGCTGGGTCAGGAGTCATTTGGGAAACTGGCCCACTCACAGGGATTCAAGAGGGATTTCAGCTGGGACCAAAGTCAAACCAGTATGCAGAGTTGGTCGGGGTACACATCGCTGTCCAAATGGCATCCGATAACCAAATACGGACCATGGTGGTGTGCACTGATTCCAACTACGTACAGCACAGCTTCCTGCACCACCTACCCATATGGAAAAAAAACGGGATGAAGAACCATAGGAATAAACCAATTCACCATCGAGAACTATTCGAGGCCATAGATAAGATGGTTCAGAACAAGGATATGAAGATATTTTGGAAGAAAGTCAAAGGGCACTCCAAGATACCTGGTCAAGAGAAAACTGGGAACGACCAAGCAGATGCCATAGCAAAGGTGGGAAGCCTGGAAGGCACCCCGTGGAAGCTAGAAGACCAAACCGACAGAGACGGACAACCAGAGTCGACGAACCAAGACATCGCCGTGATAAGACTGGTCACAAGAAGTGGGAAGAACCCGGCAGAAGCTGGAACCAGAGCCCAATTGAACAGTGCCCAGCCTTCCGAAGACCTGATCAGAATGCAACAAGAGGATGAAACACTAAAGACCCTCGCCGATCATATCCAAGATCCAGCAGGAAAACCGATCACTACTGACAACTTGAATGACAACAAAGAGCTCGAGATCATGCATAGCCAAATCAAAAGGTTCTCAATGCGGAAAAGGCTACTGGTATATACAAACGAAAAAGACGGTCGACCTAGATGGGTAGTCCCCTCTCAATATCGGGAAATAATGTTACAACACGCCCACAATGAACCGTGCAGCGGCCACCGATGCGAGGTGAATACGGGACAGATGCTGCGACAGGTGGCCTACTGGCCAAAAATGGGGGAAGACATACACAAACATGTGTCCAACTGTCTCGTGTGTTGTAAGTACCAGCCAACGACTTCACAGCATAGGGCACCCCTACAGAGGAGGGGAACAGATTACCCTTGGTCCAACCTACAAATCGACTGGATAGGACCTGTCAACCGATCAACCAAAGGGAACAAGTACATGTTAACTGTGACCTGTGCATTCTCTAAATGGACAGAGTGTTTACCAGCACCCAACAACACCGCGGAAACGACCGCTGTCCTACTGATCAACCAAATATTCAGTAGATGGGGTCTACCGTCAACGATCGATTCAGACAAAGGAAGCCACTTCACAGCCGAGGTTATCACAGAAGTGTGGAAGATGTTGGGAGTAAAAAGACAATTACATGTCGCATACCATCCACAATCCTCAGGACAGGTGGAAAGAGCCAACAGGACCATCGTGAGCATCCTAAAGAAATATGTGTCTACCACGGGCCGCGACTGGGATACGAAACTACCCCTAGTCTTGATGGCCATGCGAGCCACACCCAACCGAGCTACAGGCAGGACACCCTTCGAGATCATGACAGGGAGGCTAATGACCCTCCCAGTACACCTGTTATATGTCCCAGCGGAGGACGAGACCCCGACGGCAATGACGCCAACTGAATACCTGACGGGACTCAGTAGTCACCTACAGAGCACCTTCGCTATGGTCAGGGACCAGTTGCAAGTAGAGGCTCAGGGGAGCAAAGCATACTATGACCAAAAAGCCAGCCACGCAGAATACCAGCTAGGAGACCAGGTGTGGTACCTCAATTACGAGAAAAGAAAACAGAAGTGCAGGAAATTCCTACCTTCCTGGACAGGACCACACGAGGTTGTTGACAAAATGTCCCCGGTAGTATATCAGCTAAAAATCACAAAGACAGGAAGAGAGCAGCAATACAAGTGGGTGCACATCAACCAAATCAAACCGTACCCTGTGCTGGTGGAGCAAGATGAGGAATAAAGGTGGAAAAGGGGGGGGGGAACTAAACTAATGGGCATATCACACTACGATAATGTGTAACATGTTTTCCAGGGAATGGCAGCCCTCCTGCTCACGCTCCTGCTAACGTACCTGGCCAAGCTAGAAGGGAGCCAAGGCCTGATGATGCCACCCAAGAATAACCGTAGAAACTATCTTTTTAACGATATCTCCTATAACACGTAGTCAATAGAATAATTTCTCCCTCCCTTATCGTGTTACCTTCCTTTAGAATTTTTTTTTTCCTCCTCTCTCTTGTCACATATAACCATGTTAAGTTGTGACACGTACGCGCGCGTTGTAAGGAAATAGCAGCAAAACTTGAGGACAATCGATGGTTCATGATGGAAGAAGGGTATACATTTTTTTTTTTAAAAATAACCCGTGGCCATTTGACCACTGGCCATTTTTAAAAGGGCGGAATGTTGTATCCTAAGCCTTCTTCCAAACTTGATATTTTTATATATTATCTTTTTACTTGATATATAATGAATGAAAACACCCCAAAAAGCAGCAGGCTGCAAAAACCAGGTGTTGTTAAGTAATGGACTGGAGGAGGGCTAGGATGACAGAATTTGCAACCTTGCTTCAAGGAAGGAGGGGGCCTGATGAACGGGCATATGTCACCCGTGCAGGCGGCAGAGACAGTGGGAGAGTCAGCCAGACATAATTAAGGCAAAAAGCCAACCATCCTGCATGGTTTTAAGGAATTAAATTATTAAATCCAGGGTGAGTGGTCAAATGAAGTGGGTCAGCAACGCTGTGTGCACAGGGGAGGGAGCTGATTAACAACCCTGCCCGGCTGAACCGTGAGGGGGCCTTTGACCTGAAATTAAGAATAACACTCCCAGAGCAGAAGGTTGGATGACCACAGTGAGACGAATAAGAGCGTTGTATATCAAGGATGCAGACTCAGCTGAATAACAAGGCTGCGGAGGTCACCAAAAGTTCGTGTTCGCCTAGTTAAGTCGAAAAGCTCAATTATTCTGTATTGCTATTAAAGCAACGTTAAAATCAGAATTTAACAACAGGGTAGGCTAAAGTTATTGATATTCACACCCACTCCAATTAAACCAGGCCACAAGTTACGCCTACTGAACCATCACCATCATTAAGTCAATATGAAATGTTATTTCCATACTTTAATATACAACTCGACCCGAAGCATATGACAATCAGAACCTTCCTAAGTCAAAATTGAATCGCACCCAGATAGGAGCGAATAGTCGATATAAGGTTGAAGAGGGAAGGAAATTAAGAGCACGGCGAACTGCAAACGTAAGCAAAAAGCCGGGAACAACACACCAAGCCAACAACAGCGAGTCGGGCTCCGACAGGCCATAAAGTAGGAATGATAACTCCCGGGGTCAGGGGACATCAGAAAAAGCAAGCAGACAAAAACCAGAACTGACTCCAAGGTACAACCGCCCTCACCTACAAGGAGTGACGGAAATTAATGAGGCCTTGAGTTAACGGCGTCAGCTGGACAGCAACAACAACGGCGAGCAGAGACAGAGTGAGGCAAAAACCTGCGAGGCTATGAAATGCAACTTCATGTCAGTGAAGCCTGACCAACAAGTTAAGTTAAAGACATCACAATACATAATATCGTACATAACATCAATGTTAACGCTATTCACCGTCAACTATATTCCGCTTATATAACCATGCAGACACCAAGGAATACGAATTCCTAGGATCAAGAAACTTACCCCTTAACCTAAGATATCGGAAATAAATTAATAATAATAAGCCTATGCATGAAAGACAAAAGTAAAACTTATGAAAAGCCAGGATAGCGGGATAAATCACCACCAGGTCGAAATAAAGTACATAATAAAGAGCGATGTTAAACCCAGGGTCGGAGAGAAAGGGAGATCCCGGCCGTCTTTGTATCCCCGCAGCACGGGATGGGAGTGTGTATGTGCTCGGGGAGGCACCTCCACTTGAGTCAAGCACCACGATGGGAAACGACACACCTGAGGTTACATACAGAATCATAACTGGGAAATGGTAAGGGACAAATGTTAATTTAAAACTTTTTAACCATGTCTTTGTGTGCTGTGAGGATCGGAGGGAGTGTGCCCCTCCCTCCAGGTCGTGCAACACGAACAGAGGTGCCTATGAGACGATTTGTAACGTCTGTGTTTTGGTTCATGAAGGAGGCCAGACAGAGAGACGACTTCGAGGCAATTTGTAACATCTGATTGTTTGCTCATGGATTTTATGGAGGGAGTATGACAACGGAAGATGCCGTGGGTGATGCACACAAGCACACGGACGTACGGACACACACATGAACACACCTACACACGGACAGATCCTGACACAGTAAATCAAAAGAAAACCCCGCCTTGTGGGCAGGACCCAAAGGGATTTTTCGGCATAAAAGAAAGGACTCTGAGCATTGGAAACCAGTTCGACCAGGAGTCAACTCATCACGAGTTCGACCAGTGGGTCGGCTCCGGAGCGAGCTCGACCGAGCGGGTCGGCTCGACTCATCTTCAGCTCGACCGAGCGGGTCGACTCAAGGGCGAGCTGCGACTAACGGGTCGGCTCGACTCTTCAGCTTCTGGGACTCAGCCGAGTTCAGACGGCTCTCGGGGCTCGACTCAAGCGGCTCCCCATCTCCTCTGCAGGCGGGCAAGACCCGCTTGACAGCTCAACTCGGCCGCGACAGCCAACCTCTGCCGAGTCGGCGGTTTCCCTGCTGCCGCGAGAATCGCGGTTTGGCGACGACGCTGCGAGCGAGCTGTGGGCGCCACCTACCGACCGGGTTCCGAATTACGACAGCGTGTCAACGGACATCCGAACCAAATTCACCACGGCGACAGAGGAGCGACTAATACGTATGACGCGCACCGCCCCCTCACCACACGACCACCTGGCGTCTGTTTGACATAAAGAACCGACTCCGAACACTGACTATTGAAGACAACTCTTACCACTCAAACCCACTCGAACCCATAAGCCATCCGTGGCTGTGAAGAAAAACTCGAGACCGAGTGATGGCCATCCGTCATTTGTAAGAGTATTATCTTTAATATTTAGTGGACTGTACTCTTAATCGCTTAAATTCCCAGCAGATCTTCGGAAAAGGAGCGCCGTTGCAGGCCTTTACTCCGAGCATTCTGTTGTCAGATAACCTGCCGATGTATCTGTTGAGATTGGTGCCTTTAAGAATAATAACTGTTTTTGATTGTGTTTTATCGCCGTATAATCTTTCAAGTATAATCATTCATTAACGTTAAGGTTTTCTTAGCATAGTATTTGCATGTTTTAACGACTCTCTCTCACTAACAACCATCGCGTTACGCGGGATCCATGTGCCGTTGTCAAGTGAAATCAGACAATCATTGATGATACTGTATTGATGCCGTGTTGACGTTCCGGGATTGAGAGTTCGCATACTATATCATAGTTGAGGTTGAATTAGTAATAAATTGATTAATACAGAAGTGGTTGTGTGATTCTTTCCTGAACTATGCATAAGATCTGCTTCTGCGTTGAGATCTGAACTTGGTGACCTTAATAAACACACTAACACATACTCAGTAAATGTTAAAGCGATAACGGGGCGAACCGGGGACCTAAATAAGCGAGAATGAGACGAACCTAGACAACGAGGCCGAGTTAATCTAAGTTAATCTTGTATACTTACACCACACCTGCATAACTGCATACGATTAATTGCCTTATTCCGATCGATAACCCACCCTCGTCACCGAGGCGGAGTCTGGTTATCATAACGACTTGCATTATCATAATTACACCCACTCGCATAATTACTACAATTACCTCTCGAATTGGCATAATTAAATGTGCGTAATTACATGGATTAAAGTATTTCCGGATAATTACACCTTTGGCCAAATTTCGATTGATTATTATTATTTTCACTGAATATTCATAACCCACATATACAACATAATAATTTCACCCACGCACGCATACAACACATCAAAATTTTCACACCCAACATATACAACACTCTCCCCCACGCCCCCCGCCCCTCTCCTCCACGCCCCCCCGCCCCTCTCCCCCACGCCCCCCGCCCCTCCCCCCACGCCCCCCGCCCCTCCCCGCACGCCCCCTGCCCCTCTCGCTTTGTACGAGGTGACTCATCCCGACCCATACAAGTTATAGCAAGCGCGTCGTATCCCAAGCAAGACGTCGTATCCCAAGCAAGACGTCGTATCCCAAGACATGCTGTTCTCGTAAAAACACGACGTAGACCAAATTCGACGTATTCCAAAGCGGTCATATACCAAGGTTACCACTGTACTCGTATAATCAATAATCATAATAAGCATTGTAGAATATAGGAACGATGAGTTTAATGGTAGGATAATGACAAGATATTGATGGTGCACTTGAGCTGCAGGCATGATTCTCACTTGTTTGGACCCCTGTCTCTCTCACTTACAGATACTGCATGAGCACATCAATTTTCGTTACGAGGTGCTCAAGAAACTGGGGTCAGGATCCAATGCGGTCGTGCTAAAGTGCATGGACCACAAAACGATGGAATTGGTGGCCATAAAGATTTTCAGGAATGCGCGCGGGTAAGTGATTGCACTCACCGCCACACCCTCCCTTTTGTCTTAAACACACATCTCTAGATTAGCGTCGTTGATTGCCACGTTGCGTTCCATCGCCTGGCGCTTTCAGAGTGGCGACGCAGCTCTTCATTTTTCATATTCTTGGTTATTTCGGTAAAGTCACGTAGAAGGGCAATAATAAAAATAAAACAATACAATTCTCACGACGCTTCGATTGCAACACAAGCAATCATCATTAGGTGTGAAAACCACAGCAAGAAAATGTTTGAAAACATTGGCGGTTTTTTCTTAACGTTAGCACCACGGACAGCGACTAGCGGTTGTTGAGACGGACGGTCCATCTATGCTCGGAACGGAGGAGAGGGGAGAGAAGGAGAATGGAATGCAGTCTGAAAGTCACCGTAAGCGTGAACACAATCAATAAAGAGTGTTTTTTTTTAAGTCCACATTGTGAATGAAAGGCAACGTGCAAATGTGCCCACAGAAGGCAGTTATCATTAATTTATATGTTTTTACAATTGTATACTACCAGCTGCTACGACGTGGTTAATCGAAAACAATACGTCGAGATTTGAGCAGTAGCAATAGGTACAATGTTCAGAAGTTCATTGTTGAAATATGTCGTTACTTGAAATAAGTCGTAAGTGTTGGAACATCTCACCTCTCTCTACAGAATCAAAGCCAACGTGCAGAAGGAAGTTGAAATCCTCAAACGTCTCTGTGAAAAGGATTTCAACAATGACCACAACATCATCCGCTTGAGGGAAACGTTTTCCTTTCGCCGTCATCACTGCATATGCCTCGAACTTGCAGGGTGAGTGGTTGCAAGGATTGTTTTTCAACCGAGCATACAAAGTCCTCGATTTTCGTTTCTTCTATTTACATTGTTGGTTCACTTTCATGTCGCCTATGGGTTAGACAGCGTATGTCGATTTTAAACGCATTGATTCGCTCCATTGTTTTAAAAGATTGCCATACTGTACACTATACTATCCTCTCTAAATGCAATCTCCACTGCTGTCTCTGATGAGTACTCCATACTCCGTGTTAACTAAGATACCAAAATATACCCAAAAAGATATATAATAATTAAAAATATATAACCTATCTTTTTGGGTATATTTTGGTATCTTATCTTGGAATGAATATTTTTCTAAATGTATCTACCAACAATAACTATCCCCAGGAACATATTCAGAATTTATATCACTAATTCAAGGATAAAATCGGTTTCCAGTTACGTTATTTCACCGAACGTCACGTTTTCCACGGATTGCATCCCTAATCTAAGTAATAATGAATATCAGATTGCATGACGGCACGGCAACCAAACTGAAAACCGATATTTTTATTTTCCTTAATGATCCCTCCGGGTGTAAAGGAGGTAGCCTGTGCATCTTTAACTCACATGTTTCACCGTGTGCATGCCCTCGTGCAATAGACTCGATCTACGGAAGGCTATGAAGACGGCGGAAACTGTACCTACAATGCAGTCCGTGCGTTTGTACGCTCGGGCTCTGCTCAAGTGCTTGAGCCTGCTGCGGAAAGAAGGAATCAGCCACGGCGACTTGAAGCCGGTAAGGGTCTGGGGGGGTCAAATGGCGTTAGTAAAATGCGTGTCCAGCGCTGTGGATCACGGCACACAAATGTTGTGAAATTCCCTTTCCGTGGGACATCTCGGAGGAAGTGCCATGCCCTGGCTCGCCAGAAAGAGGTTATTGCAAGGAGACTAATCTCCATCTGTTTCCATCTGTACAGGGATAGAATTTTGCCCCCTCACACCAGGCATGGGTTTTCTCTGGGTCCTCCGATTTCCTCCCACATGTACAATAAATAAATAAACATTAGATAAAAACACAACGTGGCAGGACCCTCCGGAAGAAGAGTCCTACGACTCAGTGTTGCTCTCCTTGATAAATTAGTCAAATCAATTAAAATCTAAGGTAACATCTATCTGCAGCGAAAGCAACTGACCGCTCGCACGGCAACGTACACGTCGCTGTTTAGCGTTTCAATACTCGGCACCTGACTTTGTGATATGAAATGGAGATAAGCAAAGGCTCGACTCAAAGTCTGCAAATGATGAGAGCTTGACCCGGACAGCGACGTCTCAATGCGTAACCGGTCACTTGCAACGACGCATTGACGAGTAAGATGCCGTGCATTGGGATGGACGAATGTGCGTGCTCTCTCCAAATCTCACCTCTGCTCAATCTCCCTCCCCATGCTTCCTTAGGAAAACATTGTGCTTATACAAAATACGATCAAGACGATCAACTTTGGCCTTAGCTGCTATGGAGAAAGAGGTACGATTGCCAGGATGTAGTTGTAAAGCATGCTTTCCAAAAGACCAAAATGACAGTTTTAGTCAGGAGCGTTCCTTCTGTAGATATGTAACAGGTTCCGGAGACACTTGTAGAGGTAACTTCTTTATTACAATACAACACTCCAACAGTCCAACAGTCCTGATACTCTGTTACAGCCTAGGTACACAGCCTAGCTACACAGCCTAGCTACACAGCCTAGATACTCTACTCTGGCTACGCTCCGGAACTCGCCCTCACAAGGTCGTAGAGTCGGGAGTTCCAGAGTCCCAGCGCTGGCTCTCACAGCATCCCAGGGTCTTCAGATGGCTGGTCGTGGGTCTTGGGTCTTGAGTTACAACTGGGCCCCGATCGTCCAGGGAGCTCTCCTTTTATGCCTGGTACAACGAGGGGTGGGGCCGTGTGCGCCCCCAGATATCCCACAGAGCACACACAGCCCCCCCCTTTGGCGGCGCCAAGGGGATTAAGCGTCTGGACCCCCTGGGAACTCAACGCCTGGCGCCCAGAGGCTTAAGCGTCTGGACCCACCTGGGAACCCAGAGCCCCCAGCAGCCCCTCCCTTCTTATGTCACTACAGATAGCTCCATGAAAGGGGTGGAACGGTCGGATAACGGTTCGAACACTTCACATTCAAATCCCATCTAAGGGCAACATCCATTGTTGAGCAATATTTTAACCCGTCCTCTCATTTTACTCTCTGATGCGGTGAAAAACGTGACAATTGACTGAAAATGTAAAACGTGAATTCCACGAACCATTTAGATATCTACCTGCGATGTGCGGGCAATTGCCTTTTTCGTGAAGCGCACAACTTCGCCAAACCGTTCACCACAGCAGGGTGTGTAGCGATGCATGGACTTGTCGATTAATATCCGGCCATCCTCTTCACCAACCCGCACCAAGCAGAATGGTGATGTACGGTCAAATAAACCCCACGACCAGCAACTGCGCGTAGAGGCCCGCGTCCAGTAGTAGACTGACCAATGGGCTGTGTCCGCGAGCTTGCTGGCAAGGAAAGAATGGATGTTTTTGTTGCTGCTGAAGGGAGCCTCCTGCGTTGGACTCATGGCAGAGGCATCAGGGGTCTGATATGGCGTCTCGTGTCTCGTCCCGCGCAGCGCTCTCTGACATTCAGAGGATCTGGTACAGCGCGCCAGAAGCCATCCTGGGCCTAAAGAGCAGCAGCCCGATGGACATGTGGTCGCTGGGCTGCATCATCGCCGAGCTGTACTCTGGGGAGATTCTTTTCCCAGGCCACCACGATGCCCACCAGCTCGCCCTCATCATGGAGGTGAGTATCGCTCGCGAGTCAGGCTGAGGAAACCTAGCGGGAATCTGAGATTGAAAACAAAGAGAACAGGTACAGCAGCGGCAATAGTGGCCGATATTGCAGACAGGTAGCGGTGAAATTAGGAAACGATTAGTTGATTGTGCCTTTTTCACTATTAAAATCACAATGCTTGCTTCCCTTGCTATTTGACTGGATTCCATGGAATTGTGGCTTCAATGTTCTACCAGTTTTTATCGTAGTAGCTTTCCACCGATAATTATTGGTTTTTATCATAGAAACGTAGCCAACTGATTATAATCATGACTTAAAGCTTTCGTGACTGCAGGAATTCAAACTCTTTGGGTCTATCTACGTGACTTTACCGAAAGACCCAAAGAGTATGATGATAATCAGTTGGCAACGTTTCTATTTTGGTTTCACCTTTTTGATTTTGTTATTCTAATTGGGTTTTTACCTCTGTCAATGTTTTATTTTAATATAAATATATTTGCACCTCTGATGTATGGGGGCTTTGAGTTTACTAATGGTAAAGGCACTTTAGAAAACTTAGTTTGTTAATAACGTTACATTGCAAGTGAAAGAAAATTATAAAAATACTTGGGCCGCATATGCGGCACTAAACGTGTGCTGTTGCATATAGTTGATTCCCTGCTTGCATTGCCTTAAACAAAGAGAGATGTTCAACCTCTGCAGGTTTTGCCCATCCCTCTTTAGGCCCCACCTCCATTTTATTCCCAAATCCTTTACTCCTTAGGACCAGCTCCCTCCTGATTAGGCTGTTGTCTCTTCCTCTATCAGCTCCACTTCTCTCCTTTCTCAGCTAAACTATTTAAAATGAAACTATTTTAATTATACCAGGTAAGGCCCACTGAGCTATATAGCTCTTTTTCAGAAGCAACCTGGCCACATGATAATAGCTCAAGCAAGTGGTTTATCATGTGGAAATTTGTAGCAGCCAAGTCCTCTCAACGGATGTTTGTAAATGTGGAGGGAAAATCTGGAGGACCCGGAAAGAATCCACGAGACCACGGGGAGAACATGACACTCCAAATATACAGGCGTCAGGGTTGGGATCCACCCCACAACCTCCTGTACACCAGGCAAGATAGTAAACATCTCACCACCGCAGCACCTAATACATGTGCTTTAGACATCGAGGCCACAGTAACGTTGATTGATTGCCTGATTCTATTTGTCGACGCAGGTGAGAAACATTCAGCCGTTAACTGTTTAACACTAATGCCCCATGGAGAATCTTGCTTTTCTGCGTTGACGCATGTATTGCCCTCAAGCACCCGTGATCCTGCGTGTTCATCCCTGTAACGTGTGCAGGTCTTGGGCGTCCCTCCACCATCGATGATTCGGGCTTCCCCGCTGAAAACAACCTACTTCGGTGAGACTGGTTGGCTGCATGCCAATTTTCATTGCTTTGAACATCCGCAGATTGCTAGTGCAGACAGCTCTCGATTGTTTCTAGGAATGGGGAAACGGGTGGTCCAGATGAAACCAAAACAAAGATCTATCTTATTTGATATTCATAGAGCACCTGTGCCCACGGTGCTTACCATGGTTTAAAACACGGTAACATCCTGGAATGATTTAGAGGAATGAGTAACCACAAAGATAACAGATAATACAGTCAGTAACAATCATGCACGACCCAATGTAGCCACGCTCCAGGCTTAGACTGTGTGGCAGTAGGGCTCCTGTTTGTACAGCACCCAGATTCTGGAACTCCCTGCCCTTGGAGGTGAGGAATTCGCAGTAGGTAGAGACGAAACTTCGATTTAAAAATCCTACCTCTCTCTCTTTAATTCTCAATCTTATTCTTCAGTCTTCATCTCCACGGTTACTTCTAACTTATTGCGCTACTCTGCATGCATGTGTAATAATCCTTCGGGAGACGGCTTCGGAATCAGTCCTTTTATTTCCACTCCACAATACACTTTGCTCACTCACTCTCCGTTGCTGGCAGACAACGGAGAGAGGACAGACTACGCACTAAGTCCCCACCGCGCACGTGGCAACCCGAGCCCCCGTCCGCACGTGACCCTGCTCTTGTCAGTTTCAGTCTGCTCTCGATCGTTCTCTCTCACTCGCTCTTAATACCTCCGTCACGTGGTTCCCCCAGCCAATCGTTCATGGACAGCTTCGACCATTCTCGATGGTTCCCTGTCAATCCCGGGACCACGCCCCTCATCCGGCTCCCCATTAGCTGGGGCCCCGAATGGCTAGGCCAATCACTCCTGATGACCTGTCGTGATGACGCGTGGGCCATGGTCCCTATCTCAACCCTTATTGGCTACAAGCAGGACCGGCAAGCCAATCCCCACGTGAACCCTCTATGGCTGTTATTACACATGCATGGCATGTAAAGTCTATTGTTTGGGAACACTGTATACATACTAATTATGATTATTATTTCCCATTATAAGCTTTTTCCGTTATAGAAAATCAATATTTGTATTAGTATTGTTAAGTCAATTTTGGTGAGAGCACATCCACTGCTCTACCCATGCAGAATGGCAGCAAAGATGTAGAATGCGTCAAACGTTTGTTTCTTAGAGTGATTGGTTCACGTAGCGACGCGTTTGTGGCCACCCGGTCACCCGGCCACCGACACTCAACGTGCGATGAGCAGCTCATGATAGAGACAGTGCGAGTGCAACAATATAATAATGATAATTGTTTTTTTACCCTTCTATCTGGCAACAAAACTGACACCTTTTTTACAAGGAGTCATGTTTGCATAGACCACAATACCTGCAGCCAAAATGCAAAAAAAAACATAACTTTTGGCATCATCTGGTCCAACACCATGTGAGACTAGGCTCTAAGGAAAGCTGTCTCGGGTGTGGACCAATCAACTTCAAGGACAGTGCATATATTATCAGAGTTATGTTTCTTGTTTGCATTTTGGCTGCAGGTATTGTGGTCTATGCAAACATGACTCCTTGTAAAAAAGGTGTCAGTTTTGTTGCCAGATAGAAGGGATAAAAACAATTATCATGGTGCAACAATATACTCTTGAATCTGCAAGCACCATGGTTACTCCATTGCCGGCATATTCCCACCCTGTAGATAACCGCGAGTTGACTGAGTGGCGAGTCTCCTGGGACGGATTAACCTGGAGGCAAACGGCCTCAGGCCTCATATTCTGTAGCCCCCCACCACCCCCCCTTTCCAGGGTAACGCGGCCGTTGGAACATTTTTTTCCGTGAATTACGATGACATCAGTCGTAAATTTGCTCAAGCTAGGAAGATGTTTTTTTGTTTGTTTGAAGAAACGATTAATTTACCTGGAGCCAAATATATAAAAAATAATTGCGCAGGTAAATAAATAATTGTTTCATGACTCCGTACACATTTTTTCAAAACGTGATATGTGCTTAGGCCCTTCTTTCCTGTTAGTCAGCCTTAGGCCCCTCGTCACCTTAATGTGGCCCTGCGAGTCGCACTCTACGAACTGCCGAGTTCATGCAAAGTACTTTTATCCTCAGATGAATGCAACAAACCGCGGGTCGTGTTGGATCACAAGTGGTACCTGAAGCCTCCGGGCAGCGTCAAGTTGAAGAGACGGCTGAATGCGAGCAATGAGGACTTCATCGACTTTATTCGGCAATGCCTCACGTACGTACACACCCTCCCCCCCCCAAACCCCTCCCCCTTATTATGTGATAATCGCGATACACACCTGTGCAGCCGCATGCAAGCATGGCAAGATCTCACCACGTGCAGCAACAAATGATCCGCTAAGATGAGCAGTACGTGGATCGTACAGCGCGACTTTGTGGTGTCCGTGAATGTGCGGTCATTCCTCGCTATTTTCAGGAACTCAGGTAGCACGTTTAACAAAGAATTAGTGTACAGTCGCAAACCCTCAACCGCACATCCGCTAAAATCATGTCAGACTGGGTTACCTGCCATCCCTTGGCAGAATCATGGAACGTACGCCGACTCGCTGCCCCATTCACAAATACGAAGGTGCAGGCATCGTCACAGCGATGATTCACCACTCCGCTACTCTTAATGCCATCATTTGACTCGTCTACTCCCTCAATGTAAAATAGTTGTTGCTCTCTCCACCTACGTCAGCCATACGAAGAAGAAGCCCTTTGCCAATCCACTGCTGGATGAAAACTTCCTCATGCCATTTGGGTCGTGTGGGTTGACCACTGGTTTGTACGAGTTGTTGACGGGAGAAAAGGGGTGTGGAGGGGGAGTGGACAAGGCTTGAGACCAGTCCAGCTGTCACTCGCTACTGATGTTAGCCGTGGCCAGAAATTGCAACTCGGTTCACCAGGTGCATGGTGTAGTGGGCGTCGAGGTGGCATATTCTGGCTGGCCAGAAGGCAGTACAGCAAGTGGGATAATCGCCATCTCTGTCCACATGGGTTAGAGTGTTGCCCCCTTCCATGCGTGCGTTTTCTCCGGGTATTCCTGTTCTCTCACTTATACAAACACTCATGAAGTGGCCGTGTTAATTATTGGTATGCACCGTGCCGTTTTGCCTCTGTCGTGTGATCACAATTGGGGGCCACGGTGGCGAGATGTTAACTACCTCGCAGGGTATACAGGAGGTCGTGGGTTCGATTCTGACCCTGATCCCTATTTATTTGGAGTTTGCATCTCCCCGTGGTGGAGTGGATTCTTTCCGGGTCCTCTGGATTTTCCCTCCGCATATAGAAACACGCATTTAGAATATTTGACTGCTGTACATTTCCACACGATAAGCCACTTTGTTCAGCTATCATTTGTGGCCAGGTCACTTCTTGAAGAGAGCCATATAGCTCAGTGGGCCTTGCCTGGTAAAATAAAAACATGAAAAGTGAAATAGCTAGTGCCGCGGATAAATAGACCCGTGGCACCATTCACATGGTGGCTTTAATGATGTGGAGTCTGTACCTGGCATTTCCAGGTGGGATCCAGAGCAGCGAATGAGCCCTGACAAGGCAATGGACCACCCGTGGATTCGGTCAACGAAGAACTTTTAGAGGCTCTCGGACGGAGAGAGGCCGCGTTGCCAAACAGCTCGGGACCGGGACACCAAGAAGACCAACTTTGGGGCCATCGAGGCTTCGGACGGGGCGGATTGGCGGAGTTCGGGGCTGTAATCGTTGCATAATATTCATAGAATGTCATTAACATGAAGATGAATCTGAGATTGCAATGTGTGTGTGCTGCGAGAAACCACAGACAGTGCAATGCAGTCCAGCAGGGAAATGTGGACTTGTTTCATCTGCATGTGGAAGGGTGTCGCCTCCTGGCACGTGTGGGTCTTCTCTGGGTGCTCCCACACGTAAACACTCGTCATTTGGTCGATAACAACTTAACAATAGGGCCACAGAACTTGGACAATTGTAGGTACCAGCTCACCACGGGGCTTCCTTTCTGATTATCCGTGGTTCCTCACACCTCCAATAACTGCTTGCTTATTATTATAAGTGGAAATTATTGTTTTCATTGTTGTTGTTATCATCAGCACTGTGGGAGGCAGCCAGGGTTGGTGGATGTTGTAAATTCCCCTTCACGTGGGCGTGGAGGTGCCATAACCTTCCTCGCCAGGAGGAGGCAGTACAGCAAGTGGACTAGTCGCCATCTTCATCTGTACGGGGATAGAGTGTTGCCCCCTCACACGCGTGGTTTTTTTTCTGGGTCCTCCGGTTTCCCCCACTTGTATGAACGCTCGTCATTAATTAACTGATGCATTTATACATAGAGGACAGCAGAGCTCGGACAATCGTTGGTGTTGGCTCATCACGTGGCTTCCTTCCTGCACGTGTGGTTCGTCGTGCCTCTGTGAGTCATTCTCATGCGCGCTATATGAGGTTACGTAATAAGTCAGAACACTAGAATTTATGTACTATATTTAATATTTAAATGCCCATAGATCAGTGTTGTGAAATGTTTTACGGTTCGACTAATAAGGGAATCATTGTTCAACGCATACGAAATATTGTAAATGTGTGCATGTGCCATTGTAAAAATCATGCTGTATTGTGAATATAAGTTCGTTCAAGTAAAACAACATGAATATAAACAACATCAGTTTTATTTTCACTTACCGTGAGTCCTGATGCTGGCTTGCTTGTCGGAAGGGGCGCAATGAGTCACCACATTCACACACGGACACACACTCCATTGACAACGATCCCCCATATAGCCTGAACAGACTGTAGGGGCAAGTGCTGTTAGGGAGTAGCACCTATGAAGGCTGGAACGGCACACGAGGGAGTGGGTGGCCAGCACCACGCCCGGCCGCCTTTGTCTCCCCAGTGGCGATGTTTACACACCGCACCAGGTACTCATTTGAGGCCGAGTCGACCTAGGGGAGGCCGAGGACATACATTCCCACTGACACCCAAAAGCTCACACCACGACCCAAAGATTCGTGGGCCGGGTGATTGCACCGGGCACCACGTGTCCAGCGGGGTCCCGGCTATAAGAGGGGCTCCCGGCGCCCACGTGATCGCGAGCCCGCGTAGCTCGCCGTGATCGTATAGTGGTTAGTACTCTGCGTTGTGGCCGCAGCAACCTCGGTTCGAATCCGAGTCACGGCATTGTGGTGACAAAGACACGGCAGCGGGCTCGCTTTTTATATCCCAGACAAATTCATCTCCGTGGTGAATTAGCAGAAAAAAATATTTGGCCTCATTTAGCGTTTTAGAAATAACCGTTTTGTTGTAAATGTGTTGACAAGTCTCTGTAGAAGACCGGTGATGATCGTCATGCACTGCCACTTTGTTGTTCATTCGCAGTTATTTTTTTTCATTTTTAGCGTGCCTGTTTTAACCCACAGATGTTGTTTTTGTATTCGTTGCGCCACCCTTGCCGCCGTGATCGTGCAAGGGGTGTGTGGCGTGTTCACGTCCCCGTCACTTAGCGGCGAGTGGCGGTTGTTGTTGTGTGGGTGAGTGGTTGGGTTGCCACCTTAACCATTGTCGAGTAAACGTGGACAGATATCTCAGTCGGTACTGGGTCTGTAATCAATGCCGTGCAGCAGCAACACAGCGGTAGAATCCAACACAGCATTAGCGATACCGGTACGAGAGTCAACTCCTGCTACCCAGACACAAACACCGACTCCCGGACGAGGCCAGGTCCAAAAGGGACCCAACAGAATGGATGGTGCAGGGTTGGCACCAGGCCACAGGGTAAAACCTGGTTGTTCGCCAGAATTGGATTGCGCAATCCTTCCTCTGCCGAGCTACGGGACAATCGTCCCAACTCGTGGCGCTGCGCTGTCGAGATCGAGAGGACGACTCAGAGGCGGCCACGAGAAGGAACCACGGACGATTGGGAAGGCACCAGCAGCACCATTCACGCGGTGAACCAGCACCGTATTCCCCTCCCCACCACCACCACCATAGCTCCTGCAGTCATCTACAGGGACTCCTCTACTTACGAACGAGTTAGGGTCCTGACGTCTGTTCGTAAGTCAATTTGTTCGTAAGTCCAACTTTACTCGTGTCGATTTCCAAACGTGTTGTATGGCATGTACACAAACACGGGGAATTGCTTTAACAGTTTTATCCTCTCGTGGAGATGCGATTGGTTCTTCACGTTCTGCAGATGTAGATGCCACTGGTTCTTCACGTTCTGCAGATGTAGATGCCACTGGTTCTTCACGTTCTGCAGATGTAGATGCCACTGGTTCTTCACGTTCTGTAGATGTAGATGCGACTGGTTCTTCACGTTCTGCAGATGTAGATGCCGCTGGTTCTTCATGTTCTGCAGATGTAGATGCCACTGGTTCTTCACGTTCTGCAGATGTAGATGCCACTGGTTCTTCACGTTCTGCAGATGTAGATGCCACCACCACCGCCATCTATTGCGCGGCGCTTGAAATTACGACTATCGGTCCGAACAGACAACTGGACATACGGACCAGGTTTGTTCATATCTCTGAAGGTCCCTAAGTCGAATGTTCGTAAGTAGAGGAGTCCCTGTATATTTAAAAATGTTACCAGTCAATTAATGAATGTTTACGTGTGGGAGGAAACCAGAGCACGTGAAGAAAACCCAGGAAGTGTAGTCTCCAAATTGTAGCATCGTTCCACTGTCTATTCTGTCCTATTTATTAAATCCTTTATTTTAAGTTCGCTTGCTTGCTTAGGACTGTGCAAATTTTTCGGTCGTTTTTTAACCCACTTCCCGTGATCCAATCGAGCTGACATTTTCCACAGACTCGTTGTGCGTGACAATTAATGTTCGTGAAAATTTTTTTCCTAAATTTTACACTTTTTAGGACAAAAATATTATATTTAATTACCAATTGCTTAATGGTGCAATGCAATCATCCGACCCATAGGTGGCAGCCATCTCAAGCCAGAGGACCAGAGGACTCTAGCCGCCATGCATATAAAGGATTTATAGTGAAAAACTTTGTTTTTACGGGTTATACTTACGTACTTTGAAGGGCCATTGGCCGAAACGTCGCCTCTTACGTATTTTTCCCTGTAGCGCGACACGCACATACACACGGTGTGGTTATTGACACAGGGACGCGGTGGGTGTTTCTGTTCATTTGTTTTTTTTGGGTGAGACTTGACGTGGTGAGCGGGCAAACGCTGTCCATGGAGCGAACCCTGACAGCTTGGAGGGCCACCGCCTCACTGCCATCTGTGAGTCGCAAAGCGATACAAGACTGAGCGACAAGCCGGAGTGCGTGCGAGCAGTGCGAGTTTGGACAAGGTGATGAGAGAGGGAGCGGGGATTGCACGCCGCTCATCGTCAGGTTGAATGCGGCGAATGGACGACAACCCAAAGCAATGTCTCAACCGACGCCATGCGATCATCTCTTTATTACACAGCAGAAGGTTGCAAAATGAAGCAGGCGTCATCAGGAAATTAACATATTGCACATCTAAAAATAGTCACCAGTGTTACTGCAGAGACAGTACATAACAGAACAGACAATCCATCTCCTTCAATATGACGGATATGCGAAGGAGACTTTGCCTGCGGCATTATTCTGTCGTTCCACATCTGATCCGTAATATATATATTTTTGGGGGGGGTTTGGCCAACCTGAAAATCTGGAAAAATGTTCGGCGTTAAGACCCGGCCACTGGGAAGGTCGCCGGTGAGTTGAAAGGCAAAATCCTCACCGCAGACTTCATCAACTACACAGACACGACGTTTCGCTTGCAACCGCATCAAGCGTCAACAGGGCGGGTCGCACGAAGTCAGCATAGAAATCATAATTTTAAAAAAGCCGAAACTAAAATCCGTCATGCCGGGCTGCGATCCTGCTGCTTACGATGCTGCATGTGGCTGCCTGTAGTGGTCCAGGGCTGTGCAGGCAGAAATGGGGGTTGGTGGATCATGCACAGATGTTATTGTGGAACTCACAATAACATCTGTGAAGTAGGCTTTGCACAGTATTTACCAGGGCGGCCAACGGATTACAGTGCAGATCTCATAGGGGAATTTGGTGCCGGCTCCTGACCGAGTAGGCGCCATGGTGGCGAGATGTTAACTACCTCGCCTGGTATACAGGAGGCTCTGGGTTTGATCCTGACCCTGACGCCTGCTGCTGTATATTTGGAGTTTGCATGTTCTCCCCGTGGTCGTGTGTATTTTTAGCCAGGCCCTCTGGTTTTTCGCTCCACATTTATAAACAGCGTTTAGATTCATCGGCTCCAAAAGAATTCCACGTCATCGGCTACTTTGTTGAGTTATCATATGCGGTCAGGTCACTTCTGAAAATTAGCTATACAGCTCAGTGGGGCTTTACCTGGTAAAATATAAAATAGTTTTTAATAGAGTGGCCGCTGCTGCTGCTGCTGCCGCCGCCGCTTAACCGTTCGTGTGAAGTTCTTCCTCCTGGCACCTCTGAGTCGTCCCCTCTCTCTCTGCGAGAGTGAGCGGACATTGTGCGTTGACGTCGCGTATCACATTACAAACCGTGGACCCTCTACGACGGACGGAGAACGAGCCACCCACCCGGGTCGCGAACGCCGCCCAACCGTCTGGGGAGATTGCAACAAAAACTTTTCACAGCTTGGCACGCGAGGCCCGCGGGCCGCCATCGCCAAACGTCCACGCGCTGTGCACGAGCGGCCTCCCTCCCTTGGACACCTCGAAGAGAATGCAGCGCGGCCGCTCGGCCTCCACCCACGACTCGACGAGCAGCGAGTCTCCGGCGAACGCCTCCCCCGCGAAGATCACCGACAGCTTCTCCAGCCGCGCCGTGCTCCACGCGCCCGCCCCTACGCCTTCACCACCACCACCACCGTGACCTTCACCGCCGCCGTGACCTTCACCGCCGCCGTGACCGCCTCCGCTGCCGCGGCCGCCGCCGCGGCCGCCCTCCTCCGCCGCAGCCAGCCCGGCGGCCAGCGCATCGGCGCAGAAGCGCACGTGCTCGCCCTGGTGGACGTGCCGGCTGGCGTCGAGGCTGCTGGCGCCCGGCGTCACTTCGTAGCGGAACGGGTTCGCCGGCCTCCCGGCGCCGCCGGCGTCGTACGGCCGCGGGAGGCCGGGAGATGGCGAGCCCCCCAGGTGCCGGTGCGTCTCGCGGAACCAGTCGGGCAGCGGCGCCGGGCGCCTGCTCTCCGCGTCCACGTAGACCATCTGACTGACGAACGCCATGAGTGGCGCCGGGTGGAGGCCCGCCTCCAGGTGCCCGCGGATCACCCAGGAGGTCCGTCCCAGGTGGGCGACGGACAACGAGACCCGGAAGCCCGTCCGCTCGGCGAAGGTCATCTGCCGCCAGAAGGCGGGCTCGAAGGACATCTCGAGGTGCCGCAGGAAGAGCAGCGCCCGCGGGTCGTCCAGGTCGCCGGGGTAGATGGTTTTGCCGCGCTCGTGATCGGCGAGGCCGATCCGCGTCAGCCAGAGGATCCGCGACACGAACCACACGGCCACGCGGCCTGCGGGGAGCCGGAAGACGCCGGGGTGAGCGGCGATCGCGGCAAAAAAAACGGCATCGCGACCTACGGAGTTCGTCTGATGAACCCCGAGCGCCGTAGCCAGAGCGCGGCGTTTCACCGCGGCTTCACCGGCAGCAGCCGCCTGGAAATCTCTCAATCACCGCTGCACCTGCAGCAGCAGCAGCCAGGCACCATTCAAGCAGCGGCTTCAACGCTGTCACCCGTTCAAGCACTCAGCCATTCAGGCCTGATGGGCAATGTTAGTTGACGTGCAATGTTAGTTGATGAGCAATATTAGTCTGTGCAATTTTCAGCGATGGGCAATGTTGGTCTATGTGCAATGTTAGTCGATGGGCAGTGTTCGGCTATGGGTTAGTTTATCTTCACCGGTGGTGGCCGTGAGCGGGAATCGAACTCGGGTCGCCGGGTTCGTAGCGCAGCGCGCTAACCACTACACTACAATGCGTTACGCTTCCACATGTGCGGGTCACGTGACAGATTTGACGTCACAGCTCACTTGCCGTGCAAAAAATATATGCATTATTGAGCTCCCCCCCCCAAAAAAACTAAAGTGTATTTTTATAATGTTTTCATGGTGTACAGTCTTTAAAGTACCCACATGGCAAATTTCCAGTTTGTTGCATGTCGGGAAGTACGCTAAACATTTTTAACAGACACACATAATCACAACATTGCCTTTTATATATACACTAGCGGAAGTACCCGGCTTTGCCCGGGTGAAAAATATATTTCTTAAAAACCTTACATATATATACACAGATACTAAGGTATTGTCAAAGCCCGGTGGGCTGTTTGTACATTTCTCCACCAACAAATATATAAGAGGCTTTCACAAGTCCAAAAAGTTGTAGAAAGTGTGGGGTAAATAGTTGATGTCAAAATGTTTCCGAAAATTGTGGTCTCCCCCCCCCCCCTCAAAAAATATCTTTACCCCTCGTAGGTATATATACTAACAACACCTTACATACAACAGAGGAAGTGGTATCTATAGACTCTGTAGTAGTATCTACTGACTGTACCGTAGTATCTACTGAGCCAGTAGTAGCTACTGACTGTGTAGTAGTATTTAGTGACTGTAATAACTACTGACCATAGTAGTATTTACTGGGCCTACAGTAGTATCTACCGACTATATACTCGTAACGACTAACTGTATAGTATCTGCTGACTCTATAGTTGTATCCACTGACTATAGTAGTAACTACAAAATCTATAGCAGTATCTACTCACTCTATAATATTATCTACTGACTCTAGTAGCTACTCACCGTAGCAGTATGTACTGACTGTATAGTAGTATATACTGACTGTAGCAGTATTGACTGACTGCAGTGGTATATACTGACTGTTTTAGTATTTACTATAGCGGTATCTACCAACTCGATAGCAGTATCTACTATCACTACAGCAGTGTATACCGACTGAGGTCGTACCTGCTATCACTACAGCAGTGCATACTGCTGTGTTGGTACCTGCTATGATTACAGCAGTGCATACTGCTGTGGTGGTATCTGCTATGATGAGAGGAGTACATATTGTGGTGGTGGTACCTGGTATGATAACAGCAGTGCATATTGACTGTACTCATCATTCACCCTCACCATTCACCACTCACAACTCACCCTTACCACTCATCCTCACCACTCACCACTCCCACTCACTATTCACCATTCACCCTCACAACTCACCACTCACCAACCTCCCTCACCAATCTCCCTCACCACTCACCCTCACCACTCACCCTCACCATTCACCCTCACCACTCTCCCTCACCACTCTCCCTCACCACTCTCCCTCACCACTCACCAGTCACGCTCACCACTCACCCTCACTACTCACCACTCACCCTCAACACTCACCCTCACCTCTCACCACTCACCCTCACCACTCACCCTCACCACTCACCACTCACCCTGACCACTCATCCTCACCAATCACACCCTCAACAATCACCACTGACCCTCACCACTCACGCTCAACACTCACCCTCACCACTCATGCTCACCACTAACCCTCACCACTCACCCTCACCACTCACTAATCACCTCTCACAACCGTCACTCACCCTCACCACTCACTCTTACCACTCACCCTCATCACTCACCCTCACCACTCACCCTCACAACAACCACTCACCCTCACTACTCATCCTCACCAATCGCACCCTCACCAATCACCACTCACCCTCACTGCTCACCCTCACCGCTCACCACTCAACCTCACCCTCACCACTCACGCTCACCCTCACCACTCACCTCTCACTAATCACCACTCACAACTGCCACTCACCCTCCCCACTCACCCTCACCACTCACCCTCACCAATCACCACTCACCCTCACCACTCACCCTCACCATTCACCCTCACCACTCACCCTCACCATTCACCCTCACCACTTTCCCTCACCACTCACCCTCACCACTCACCAGTCACGCTCACCACTCACCCTCACTACTCACCACTCACCCTCAACACTCACCCTCACCGCTCACCACTCACCCTCAACACTCACCCTCTCCGCTCACCACTCACCCTGACCACTCACCACTCATCCTCACCAATCACATCCTCACCAATCACCACTCACCCTCACTGCTCACCCTCACCGCTCACCCTCACCACTCACCCTCACCACTCACGCTCACCCTCACCACTCACCCCTCACTAATCACCACTCACAACCGCCACTCACCCTCACCACTAACCCTCACCACTCACCCTCACCACTCACTAATCACCTCTCACAACCGTCACTCACCCTCACCACTCACCCTCACCACGCACCCTCACAACAACCACTCACCCTCACAACAACCACTCACCCTCACAACAACCACTCACCCTCACTACTCACCCTCACCACTCATCCTCACCAATCACACCCTCACCAATCACCACTCACCCTCACTGCTCACCACTCAACCTCACCAGTCACGCTCACCCTCACCACTCACCCCTCACTAATCACCACTAACAACCGCCACTCACCCTCCCCACTCACCCTCACCACTCACCCTCACCAATCACCACTCACCCTCACCACTCACTACTCACCCTCACCACTCTCCCTCACCACTCTCCCTCACCACTCTCCCTCACCACTCTCCCTCACCACTCTCCCTCACCACTCTCCCTCACCAGTCACGCTCACCACTCACCACTCACGCTCACCACTCACCCTCACTACTCACCCTAACCACTCACCACTCACCCTCAACACTCACCCTCACCGCTCACCACTCACCCTCACCACTCACCCTGACCACTCACCACTCATCCTCACCAATCACACCCTCACCAATCACCACTCACCCTCACTGCTCACCCTCACTGCTCACCCTCACCACTCACCCTAACCACTCACCACTCACCCCTCACTAATCACCACTCACAACCGCCACTCACCCTCACCACTCAACCTCACCCTCACCACTCAACCTCACCCTCACCACTCAACCTCACCCTCACCACTCAACCTCACCCTCACCACTCACCCACACCACCACCACTCTCCCCCTCACCACTCTCAACCTCACCACTCTCAACCTCACCCTCACCACTCAACCTCACCCTCACCACTCAACCTCACCCTCACCACTCACCCACACCACCACCACTCTCCCCCTCACCACTCTTCCCCTCACCACTCTCCCCCTCACCACTCTCCCCCTCACCACTCTCCCCCTCACCACTCTCCCCCTCACCACTCTCCCCCTCACCACTCTCCCCCTCACCACATGTTAAGGGCGATCCTAAAGGAATCTACAACCTTCGATGATTCCTTTGCGCGATTCAAAGAATCGATTCCTGGCGCATAGGAGGTTTCCATTTTTAATTACAGAGTTTTATTTTCATTCGTATGTTATGTTTTAAAGTTTTCAGGAGTTTTTAATTATATTTTAGCCCCGGTCAACGCCGGATATTTCCCATTCGTAGCAGTTTATATCAACTCTATAACCAACTGCAACAACAACAACAGCAGCTGCAACAACAACAGCAGCTGCAACAACAACAGCAGCTGCAACAACAACAGCAGCTGCAACAACAACAGCAGCTGCAACAACAACAGCAGCTGCAACAACAACAGCAGCTGCAACAACAACAGCAGCTGCAACAACAACAGCAGCAGCAACAACAACAGCAGCTGCAACAACAGCAGCTGCAACAACAACAGCAGCTGCAACAACAACAGCAGCTGCAACAACAACAGCAGCTGCAACAACAACAGCAGCTGCAACAACAACAGCAGCTGCAACAACAACAGCAGCTGCAACAACAACAGCAGCTGCAACAACAACAGCAGCTGCAACAACAACAGCAGCAAGATGGCGGCGGCGTGTGCGGCCGTGTGTGCGTTGTGCTGCATGGGTGTGGGCTGTGCGTGAGAGTGGGTGAGGGTGAGCTGCGTGTGAGTGAGCTGTGTGTGTGTTTAAATTTAGTGTTTTAAAGATGTCAATTCACCTGCTGTGTATCTTACTACTGTCCCTCCCGGCCATATCTAGTGCCACACTCAACTCTACAAACGGCTACCCGCGTTACTTCGCGTCAATACTTATTGCTAAATTTGCCACTACACCTGCTAATGAAACAACTTATAGACACTTTTACACTCCATCATTGTATCCTTTTAAACCCTATCTTTGTCCCATTACTTCACCAGCACTCCTTCCAAACTTCATTCTGCTCTTAAAAATAACACCATCTGTGAGCTGATGCTATTCGTCCAAGGTTCGTCGCTCTTCATCCTTTCACAGAAAATACCTGTGCAAACTATTAATTCTACTTTTCTTATTTCTGGGTGGTATTGAGCTTCATCCTGGCCCAAATGTAAAGAACTCATATAATTCTGTAGATTTTTCTGGCAGAAAAGGTGTTGGTGTTCTACATGTCAACATCAGAGGGCTTTTGATTAAATTAAGTCAACTAAAACTAGAAGTAGCAAATCTTGACCCGGACATATTTTGCCTAACAGAAACATTTCTCACTCCTGCCGTCAATGACTTGCAGATTACGATTGACAACTACAACCTTTTTCGGCTTGACCGAGGATCTAAAGGAGGTGGAATTGCCATCTATGTTCGTAATACTATTGCATGTTCACCAGCTCACTCCTTGTTTAAAAAATGTTGCTTTGAAGGTCTGGCTCTCAGAATAACTCTCCCTAATAATCAACACATATTGGTAGTGTGCTGCTATAGACCGCCTAGTGGTAAGGATGTTGAAGCTGCATCTGCACTGAGAGAGCTTCTTGGGGGCCTCCCTAAAGGTGAAATAGTTTTAGTGGGTGATCTAAATTGGAATTGGCTAAACCCGCCGGCCGTGGCCACAAATTTTGCAGATGAATTTAACCTGTTTCAATTAATAAATGTCCCCACAAGACCCAACCTAAAAAATCCGGGACAGTCATCTCTGCTTGACGTCCTATTGACAAATGCCCCTCACAATTTCGCACTGACTGGTGTTCTAGGTAATAACCTTAGTGATCACTCCTTCATTTTTGGGGTGAGATCATCAGCCAGACACAAAGCCCCCCCTAAATTGGTTGAGAAGCACTCCATGAGACACTTCAGCATACAGGCATTTACTAATGATGTGCTTCACTCGGATATTGACAAGGTCTGTGATATTCCAAACCTGACTACGGCTTGGGAGACCTTCAGGTACACGTTTCTACAAATTCTTAACAAACATGCTCCGTTGGTTAAATTTAAAACTAAAGGCAATCGTCCACCATGGTTTGATCCTTTGATTACAAAACTCATGAAAACTAGAGACAAGGCTTGGGCATGTGCTCAGAAAAGTAATTTGGTTAATGACTGGCTAGAATACAGGATTTTAAGGAATAGATGCGTCAAAAGAATACGGCATGCAAAAAATGACTACTTCTCTTCTACTCTCCTTGAATCTCATGGAAATGCCAGGATTTTCTGGAAAACAATCAAATGTATCGAAAAGGCATCCAAAACAGATCATCTGCCCGTTCAGCTTAACCGAAATGGGGAATATTTTTCAGATCCCCAAAAAATAGTTGACAATTTTAACCTTCATTTTTCTGAAGCTGGTACCCTATTTGATAATCTATTGGGAGTCACCCCTGCTCATGCAAATTCCTACACCCCTATCCAAACATTAAGCGAATTTAGTTTTCAGCCAATCCACGAAAGTAATGTTCTGAAACAACTGTCCTTCCTCAAAGGGTCCTCCTCTACCGGAGCAGATAGTATTCCCGTCTTTGCTCTACTAAGTGTTGGTCACCTAATATACAAACCTATAGCCCATATTTTCAACCTGTCCATCAAAGAAGCATCAGTTCCTCTAGAATGGAAACATTCCTATGTTCGTCCACTTCACAAAGGGGGCCCTAAAGATGATCCAAATAACTACCGACCTATCTCAATTTTGTCCCCGTTGATGAAAATTTTTGAAAAATTATTGAACTACCAAATTATCAGTTTCCTGTCCGCCAACAATCTATTACATCTAAAACAATCTGGGTTCCGAAAAAAATACAGCACCACATCTGCTGCATTAGACTCTATGAATCACATTTACAGTAGCCTTGATAATAAGCAGTACTGCGCCTGTCTTTTTCTTGACTTGTCCAAAGCTTTTGATACAGTAGACCACAACATCCTGCTTAGTAAAATAAGTTGCCTCGGTTTTTCCGAAAACACAGTAAAATGGTTAAAAAAATTACCTCTTTTCTCGCACCCAAACTGTATTCACAGATGGTTGGAGGTCAAACAGTGTTAAGATAACAAAAGGGGTTCCACAGGGTTCCATTCTCGGCTCCCTCTTGTTCTCTCTTTATGTAAATGACTTGGGCACTGAACTGGATTATTCCAGGGTAAATCTTTTTGCAGATGACACGGTACTAATTACTGCTGGCCGCTCTCCGGATGACGTGATTGCTAAGCTCCAGAGTGATTTCAACAAACTACAACATCAGCTAGTTGCTCTTAAACTAGTCCTAAATCCTGCCAAAACCAAGGTGCTATGCTTCTCACTAGGACTAAAGCGGGAAGTTATTTTCCCCAAATTACATTCCTTAAATAATGATCAAATAGAGCAAGTTAAGATCTATAAGTATCTTGGGATCATCCTGGATTCAAAACTGAATTTTGAAGATCACATTGATTATATTGGGAAAAAGACAAAAATTAAAATTGGTTTTCTATATCGACACAAGCACTGCTTCCCCCCTATGTTCCGTTTGGAATTGATTAAAGCTACCATACTGCCTCTACTTGATTACTGTGACATTGTTTATAAATCAGCCCCAAGTACTGTACTGAAGAAGCTTGACTCAATGTATCACTCGGCCTTAAGATTTGCATTGAACTGCCCATATAGGACTCACCACTGTGACCTCTACATTGGGTCAAACTTAACATCTCTGAATGTTCGACGGCTTGTGCACCAGATCTTATTTATTCATGATGTACTTGCAAAAGAATCTGCAGATTACCTGCTGGATCTCATCTCTGTTTCAAAGAACAAATTTGACCTAAGATCTACACTCATTTACCAGCTTAATATTCCCTATTGCCGTACATATACTGGAGGAAGGGCCTTTGCTATTGATGCCCCCAGGGTCTGGAATGCTGTTGCCAATAAATTGAAACTTGAGTCACTACCTATGAGATCTTCACTCAAAACTGCTCTAGAGGAGTTGTACACCCCTAGCTGCCAGTGCTATTCAGTGACCTAAAATAAAATGTTTCGCTCCGGATGATCGCTACAAAGTATGACCTGTGTTTTGATTTAGTGTGCTGATCTTAAAGGTGGAGTGACTCATGCAGCCAGCTATGGCTGCAGGGTTTTGGTAGTACATGTTGTTTATGCCATTTATTGTGAAAATTCTGTCACAGTTCCTATGATTGCTTTTTCATTGCTTTCATGGCTTTATTTTGGTGATTTCGAAAAGTGTATTGGTTTAGCCATGTTTGTTTGTTGTAGTACAGAGTTAGACTGATGACCTTAATTTAAGCTGTCTTGTGGTTGTTGTTGTTGTTGTTTGACTTGCATCCCACTGGGATTTTTGCACACAGCGTTGGTGTACGGTGTTTTTTCTGCAATATTTTGCTGTCTTTTCTTGGATTTTCTGTTTGCACTTAGTCACATATTCACTTTAAGATGTTTTTTTGTTCATGTTTTTGTTTTTTGTTTGTTGCGGTTGCACCCGATTCAAGAGCTGAATGGCTCACAGGGCTATACCTAATAAATGAACTTGAACTTGAACTAATATTAAACGGAAATAAGGCGATTCTAAATGAATCTACAACCATCGATTCCTTTTCGCGATTAAGAGAATCGATTCTTGGCGCGGTCGGGTTTAGAGTTTTAATTACACAGTTGTATTTTCATTGGGATGTTATGTTTTAAAGTTTTCAGAAGATTTTAAATGTATTTTTCCCCTTGGCAACGCTGGGTATATCGAGTTTATACCACAAAGTCGACGCCTGACAGAGTTGCGTGTCGAGGCCTAGTACCGTGCAGAGCCTCCGGTCTCGCCTAGATTGCCCACTCGGCTGAGGCTGGGTACTGGGGCCGTTAACCCCCCCCCCCCGCGCTACAATAATACTGTCTAATCGCTATAATTTTATTATCTACCGACCCTATAATAGTAATTGCACACATTGGGGTGGGGGGGGGGGGAGTGAAGAGGACGTGAAACTTTGATGAATTTACCTCAGAGTCGCGTGTTATTGCGTGCGCATATTTTTAACGGGAATTAAAAATGGCGTCCACCCCGCAGCGAATGCGTCGCTACCCGTTGCCAGGGGCAACCGCCGTGGTCCGCGCCGGTCGGCGATATTAAATAAATAAATCGTTAAATAACTAAATTAATAGAAATCGCACTAAATCGACAATCGGTCCGATTTAAAGTTTAGAGACGAAAAATCGGAAATGCCTAAGTTTACCGCGGGGCCGGGGGCGTGCCCACCTGCAACATTTAATCTCGCCGAACCCCACGGTCCGAGAGTTACATCCCCCGCAAGGGAGCGTACGCAGACGGACGGACAGACAGATAGACAGACAGATAGACAAAAAATTAATTATATAGGTTAGATGGAGATATTGGGGGGGAAACGCCCCCCCCCCCCAATATTCAAATATGCTCAAAATGTCCCCCCCAATATATTGCTATAAAATAGATTTGTTTATATGATTGTGATTATGGTTGTACTTTATTAATCCCTAATCTCTGCCATTGCATACAATGAAACAAGAAAAGCTAAAAAAAAAGAAATAAACAGACCAATGTAATACAATACACTATTGGACATTATTGTAAAAAAAAAGTCCATCCTATGTTAGTGAATTTTTTAATATTTTAGGCAGGAAATGGTAGGAAATTCTTTTCAAATTTAGATTTGGAAGATTTGTTCCCCCCCAATGTTGACTCCATGGCTACGGCCTTGGGCTATTCGTGAGCAGAACCGCCGCACGGTGGCCCACGAGGGGGGTGGGTGGCCAGCACCACGCCCGGCCGCCTTTGTCTCCCCGGCGGCGGCGACGTGTGCACACCGCGAACACACACACACACGCGGACACACGCGGACACACACACAACAACCGCCATTCGCCACTAAGTGGCGGTGAGGTCACCACGACGCTTGTGCCAGGCCACGTGAAGTGTCGAACGCCCGCTGGCAGGTCACGGGGCAGACCCAGCAGGTGCCACGGGTCGACTGAGATGACCGAGATGACTGGCTGATGCACCACCTGTGCCCCCTACTGTGCCAACTCGCTGTGCTTTAGCCACCCGGCTACACACACACACGCGGACACACACAGGCGCGGGCTCGCAAACCATGCGCGTACCCGTCCAGTCGAAGCAGAAGGGCGGTAGAGGCTGGAAGGAGACGGTGGCACGCAGGCCAGACTCGTCAAACTCGCTCTGCATTGTTCACCAGCAGTGCCACCAGCACCACCAGCAGCACCAGCAAGCAGCACCACCACCACCAGCACCACCACCAGCGCCACCAGCAGTAGCACCACCACCAGCACCACCAGCAGTGCCACCAGAACCACTACCACCAGCACTACCAGCAAGCAGCACCACCACCAGCACCACCAGCAGTGCCACGACCACCAGCACCACTACCACCAGCAGTAGCACCACCACCAGCAGTAGCAGTACCACTACCAGCAGCACCACCACCAGCAGCAGCACCACTACCACCTGTTGTACCACCACCACGAGTCGCACCACCGCCGCCGCCAGCGACAGGGTGAGAGGTCAGTGGAGTTTGCTCCGCCGCTATTGGGCATCTCTGGAGAGCACCACTCCGTGACAGCCTCCATGCATAGCCCCTTCCCCCCCCCATGCATAGCCCCTCCCCCCCCATGCATAGCCCCTCCCCCCCCATGCATAGCCCCTCCCCCCCCATGCATAGCCCCTTCCCCCCCCCATGCATAGCCCCTCCCCCCCCATGCATAGCCCCTCCCCCCCCATGCATAGCCCCTCCCCCCCCATGCATAGCCCCTCCCCCCCCATGCATAGCCCCTTCCCCCCCCCATGCATAGCCCCTCCCCCCCCATGCATAGCCCCTTCCCCCCCCCATGCATAGCCCCTCCCCCCCCATGCATAGCCCCTCCCCCCCCATGCATAGCCCCTCCCCCTCCATGCATAGCCCCTCCCCCTCCATGCATAGCCCCTCCCCCCTCCATGCATAGCCCCTCCCCCCTCCATGCATAGCCCCTCCCTCCTCCATGCATAGCCCCTCCCTCCTCCATGCATAGCCCCTCCCCCCCATGCATAGCCCCTCCCCCCTCCATGCATAGCCCCTCCCCCCCATGCATAGCCCCTCCCCCTCCATGCATAGCCCCTCCCCCCCCATGCATAGCCCCACCCCCTGCATGCATAGCCCCTCTCCTCCGTAGATAGCCCCTCCCCTCCGTGCATAGCCCCTCCCCCTCCATGCATAGCCCCTCCCCCCCCCATGCATAGCCCCTCCCCCTCCATGCATAGCCCCTCCCCCATCCATGCATAGCCCCTCCCCCCTCCATGCATAGCCCCTCCCCCCTCCATGCATAGCCCCTCCCCCCCATGCATAGCCCCTCCCCCCCCCATGCATAGCCCCTCCCCCCTCCATGCATAGCCCCTCCCCCCCCATGCATAGCCCCTCCCCCTCCATGCATAGCCCCTCCCCCCCCCATGCATAGCCCCACCCCCCCATGCATAGCCCCTCCCCCCCCCCATGCATAGCCCCTCCCCCCCCCATGCATAGCCCCTCCCCCTCCATGCATAGCCCCTCCCCCTCCATGCATAGCCCCTCCCCTCCGTACATAGCCCCTCCCCTCCGTGCATAGCCCCTCCCCCGTACATAGCCCCTCCCCTCCGTGCATAGCCCCTCCCCTCCGTACACAGCCCTCTCCCCCGTACATAGCCCCTCCCCTCTATATATAGCCCCTCCCCTCCATGCCTACCCCTCCACTCCGTATATAGCCCCTCCCCTCCATGCCTAGCCCCTCCCCCAGTACATAGCCCCTCCCCTCCGTGCATAGCCCCTCCCCTGCCCGAGCCGCGGTAATCAAAGTCCACCGCCACCACTCCCACCCCGGCCCGGATCGGGTGCCCGCTGCTCTTTGACCAGCCCACGAGGGACGCGGTGGGGGAGGTTGAACTTTGTTGGAGGTCACTGCCCCACCGTGCTCAGGCCGAGGCCGACTGAGACGTCGAGCTGCGTTGGTCAACAGTGGAAAAAGTGGCAACCCAACAACCGCTCACCAACCTACGCAGACACGAACCCACTAATTCACTACTCACTCACCCACCGACTTATCCACTCACCCACCCACTGACTCACCCATCCACTCACCCACTATTCGCTAATCCACGCGCTGACTCACTCACCCATGAGCCAACCCACCAACGTACCCGCCCGCCACCCATCCACTCAAACTTCCACTCACCCATCCACTCAAACTCCCACTCACCCACCCATCCACTCAAACTTCCACTCACCCACCCATCCACTCAAACACCCACTCACCCACCCATCCACTCAAACACCCACTCACCCACCCATCCACTCAAACTTCCACTCACTCACCCATCCACTCAAACACCCACTCACCCACCCATCCACTCAAACACCCACTCACCCACCCATCCACTCAAACACCCACTCACCCACCCATCCACTCAAACTTCCACTCACCCACCCATCCACTCAAACACCCACTCACCCACCCATCCACTCAAACACCCACTCACCCACTCACCCACCCATCCACTCAAAAACCCACTCACCCACCCATCCACTCAAACACCCACCGATCCACTCAAACACCAACTCACCCACCCATCCAGTCATTTACACACCAATTCAACCACCCACTCGCTAACACACAAACTCACCCACGCACACTGGCAGAGCCAGTGAGGGGGGGGGGGGGGTTGGCACGTGCCCCCCCCCCCATGATCCGATCGAAATACCTCATTTCGATCGGATCATTGGGGTTTATCTCCATATATATAAAAGGCAAAGTTGTGAATATGTGTTTGTTCAAAATGTTTAGCGTACTTCCCGACATGCAACAAACTGGAAATTTGCCATGTGGGTACTTTACAGACTCTACACGATGCAAAAATGATTAAAACACACTTTTTTTGGGGGGGGGAGCTCAATAATGCATATATTTTTTACACGGCAAGTGAGCTGTGACGTCACATCTATCACGTGACCCGCGCATGTGGAAGCGTCACGCATTGTAGTGTAGCGGGTAGTGCGCTGCGCTACGAACCCCGCGACCCGAGTTCGATTCCCGCTCACGGCCACCACCGGTGACGATTATTTGAATCGGTCCTGGGGTCTCCCCTCGGTCGATTCAGCCTCAAACAAATAACTGCTGTGGTGTGTGAACATCGCCACTGGGGAGACAAAGGCGGCCGGGCGTGGTGAATCAAAGTCCCGGGCGAAGCCGAGTAGTAAAGCTAGTTAGTAAAAAATTCGGCATTTTGCGACCCCCACTGCCACTGTGTAGCATATTATGACGTGCCAGGGACTCTATGAGATGATAGGACAATAGTCTGAGTCCATAATTGGCAATCAGTAACGGCAAAGCAGTTATAAGCGACTCACAGAATTGTGCGCAGTTGTGTAAACAGTACACGACTTCCCTGGAGGCATTCACCTTCAGCGAGCGCGAATTCGACCCTCGATCGATCGCTGCGCCATCGCCGCACACGCGTCGAATAAAAAGCAAGGGACAAGTCCTTACTAACAACTCCTTACTGACTAACAACTCCTATAATTTGTCTGAGGGGTTGCCCCCTCCACTACATGAAAATCCTGGCTCGGCCATTGGCCACGCACCCATCCAGTCATTCACCCACTCACTCACCTTGGCACCCATCCACTCAATCACTCACCCACTCACTCACCTTGGCACCCATCCACTCAATCACTCACCCACTCACTCACCTTGGCAGCCATCCAGTCATTCATCCACTCAATCACTCACCCACCCACTCACCTTGGCACCCATCCAGTCATTCATCCAATCAATCAATCACCCACCCACTCACTCACCTTGGCACCCATCTAGGCATTCATCCACTCAATCAATCACTCACCCACTCACCTTGGCACCCATCCAGTCACTCATCCACGCAATCACTCACCCACTCACTCACCTTGGCAGCCATCCAGTCATTCATCCACTCAATCACTCACTCACCTTGGCACCCATCCAGTCATTCATCCACTCAATCACTCACTCACCTTGGCACCCATCCAGTCATTCATCCACTCAATCACTCACCCACTCACTCACCGTGGCTGACTGGGTTCGGTCGACAGTTGAAAAGTTGGCAACTGCAGGCATTGCGCAATCAGTAATCAATGGTCACCGTGCTGTGTATATATTTAGCGCGTCTGGACCCTGTGTTCTGGAGGGGACTTCGTGGCGCAACGGTAGCGCGTCTGACTCCAGATCAGAAGGTTGCGTGTTCAAATCACGTCGAGGTCAATAGTTTTTTTTACATTCACCACCCTGTCACGCTTCTGTTGCAACTGTCACGGTTGCCGTGCCAGTGAACTTGAGGACAATCGAAAAGTATATTTACCTTATTATCTTTATTCTGAAAGTGAGGAAACGGCCGTCGATTCCGGTGAAATTTTTGTAAACGAACGCACCGACTGACAAAGTGTGAATGTCCACACTTTGTCCCACCGCATGATGAGACTGGGTCATGAATTACCCAGACTGCTTTACTCTGAACTCTACCAAGTGCAGCGAGGTAGGAGCTGGTTGCTCCACCCACCCCAGATGTGGCAACAGGATTCCAGCTTCGGTCGGAATTTGTGCTTCGTGTAGAAATAGAAGTCAAACGAAGCCTCCGGTAAACCACGTGCCTTCTCTGTGGCTGCCCCCACTCTGAACCCCTCCCCTCTCCCTGCCCACTGTGGAAACAGACGCAGCTCATCCTACTCCTCCGTGCAGCAGCAGCAGCAGTGTCGAGGCGCTGCTGCCGCTGCTACTTCCTCCTCCCTCTCCTCGTCTCATTAGACTCATTCTCCATCCTTCTGCTCTCATTCCCCACCCGCTCTCCTCTCCCATTCCTCGTCTTGTATCCATTTATCAGATCATTGATTCTACCCCCCTTATAATGGTTGTGCGAGGCGTACGACATTACAAGGGGTAGCGACCGTTGTTCTAAATTAAATGCCACTTTGGTCAGAGCCGTACGTTTGCTCGTGGGAAAAAAAAGGATATCATCCGACGGTTGGTAAGTAAACACTTTGGTATTTCGTCGGCATCTCATCTGTCCCATAATAAAGTTTCGCGTCAAACTTGGCTCCATGTCTCACAGAGAGAGTGAGAGGTGCTTTGTCGGTCGATAATCAACATCCCTCGTGCTGTGTGCGGTGAATGTCGTGGAGACCTCGTGGCGCAACGGTAGCGCGTCTGACTCCAGATCAGAAGGTTGCGTGTTCAAATCACGTCGAGGTCAGAACGTGTTTTTTGTTCTATTTTACTTTCGTCTCTTCGACCGCTTATGCCACGGTGACTATGCACGTGAATTTCAGGACAATCGAAATATGTTCCATGACAATTGTTTATCGAATCTGAAAGTCAGGAATCAATCGGTGGAATTCTTGTAAAGAACGCACCGATTGGCACGCGTCAACTACGGCCTACTCTTCCATTCAGCATATACATCTTGTGACAGGTGAGAGTGTCCACACTTTACTTGAGCGTACTGAATCAGAGAGAGCTGGATCATCATGTACCTTGAAGCATTTACTCTGAACTCCTTCCAGCGCAGCGAGCCAGTGGATTGGGTGCTCCATCCCAGTTTCAGACCAGGATTAAAACTTGGTCAATAATTCATGCTTTGTACATCTATTCATATACATCACCCCACGCCTTGTGTATGTCACGTGGCTTCTGTGTGGCCACCCCCCACTCTGAACGCCTCTCCCCGCCCACTGTGAAAACAGACTCTGCTCCTCGTCCACCTCTCCCCCCTCCCCCCCCCCCCCCATTTTTCTACGCTTCTCCATCCTTCTCTCATTCCCTATTCTTTCTCACCTCTCTCTTACCTGTCCCGTTCCTTCTGTCCATTCATCATCAACATCCTTGACTCGTCTGACATTACTCTGGTGGTACCACGGCTGCTACAACGTTGCCAGTTAGGGAAAATACTAATTCGAAATGAAATGAGGATTACTCGGAATTAGTTCATCCATCCTTCTCTCATTCCCCATTCTTTCTCACCTCTCTCTTACCTGTCCCGTTCCTTTTGTCTATTCATCATCACAACCTTGACTCGTCTGACATTACTGTGGTGGTACCACGGCTGCCACAACGTTGCCAGTTAGGAAAAATACTAATTCGAAATGAAATGAGGATGACTCGGAATTAGTTCATCCATCCTTCTCTCATTCCCCATTCTTTCTCACCTCTCTCTTACCTGTCCCGTTCCTTTTGTCTATTCATCATTACAACCTTGACTCGTCTGACATTACTGTGGTGGTACCACGGCTGCTACAACGTTGCCAGTTAGGGAAAATACTAATTCGAACTGAAATGAGGATTACTCGGAATTAGTTCATAAAAATTACCTTACGTTTATTCCCAGTCAAGAAAACATCTTCCACTGGTTGGTAAATGGACGGTTTGGTCTTCTGTCGGCACCGCATCTGTCTCAGAGAAGGTTTGTCGTCAAACTTGGCTCCATGTCTCACAGAGAGAGAGAGAGCGGCTCCTTGTCGGGCGATAATCAACATCCCTCATGGGGACCTCGTGGCGCAACGGTAGCGCGTCTGACTCCAGATCAGAAGGTTGCGTGTTCAAACCACGTCGAGGTCAGGACGTGTTTTTTGTTCGATTTCACGTTCGCCTCTTCGACCACGACTGCCACGTGACCATTCTCGTGAATTTCAGGGCAATCAAAACATTCTAGATTTGAAGCTTTCGTGACTGCAAGGATTCATATTCTTGATACAGCTATCGTGCTGTGGCTGTTCCACCTGAAGACGGAAGCTTGTGTTGCTTCCGAAACGTCGTGATTTTTATGTTATTTTTATTTTACTTTTATAAATTTAAATTTTTTACCTACGAGACTTTACCGAAAAAACCTAAGAATATCAATCAAAACATGTCCCATGACAATGACTGATCGAATTTGAATGTCAGGAATCAATCGGTGGAATTCGATTAAGGAACTGTACGCGTAAACTCCCAAACGGCACGGCCTACTCTTCCACACAGCATATCCATCTTAGAAGAGGTGAGAATACCACACTTTACCTCAGCGTACTGAATCAGAGAGGGCTGGATCATCATTGTGTTCAAATCACGTCGAGGTCAATAATTGGCTTTTTTTTACATTCACCACCCTGTCACGCTTCTGTTGCAACTGTCACGGTTGCCGTGCCAGTGAACTTGAGGACAATCGAAAAGTATATTTACCTTATTATCTTTATTCTGAAAGTGAGGAAACGGCCGTCGATTCCGGTGAAATTTTTCGTAAACGAACGCTCCGACTGACAAAGTGTGAATGTCCACACTTTGTCCCACCGCACTCAATCTGATGAGACTGGATCATCAATTCCTCTGAACTCTACCAAGTGCAGCGAGGTAGGAGCTGGTTGCTCCACCCACCCCAGATGTGGCAACAGGATTCCAGCTTCGGTCGGAATTTGTGCTTCGTGTAGAAATAGAAGTCAAACGAAGCCTCCGGTAAACCACGTGCCTTCTCTGTGGCTGCCCCCACTCTGAACCCCTCCCCTCTCCCTGCCCACTGTGGAAACAGACGCAGCTCATCCTACTCCTCCGTGCAGCAGCAGCAGCAGTGTCGAGGCGCTGCTGCCGCTGCTACTTCCTCCTCCCTCTCCTCGTCTCATTAGACTCATTCTCCATCCTTCTGCTCTCATTCCCCACCCGCTCTCCTCTCCCATTCCTCGTCTTGTATCCATTTATCAGATCATTGATTCTACCCCCCTTATAATGGTTGTGCGAGGCGTACGACATTACAAGGGGTAGCGACCGTTGTTCTAAATTAAATGCCACTTTGGTCAGAGCCGTACGTTTGCTCGTGGGAAAAAAAAGGATATCATCCGACGGTTGGTAAGTAAACACTTTGGTATTTCGTCGGCATCTCATCTGTCCCATAATAAAGTTTCGCGTCAAACTTGGCTCCATGTCTCACAGAGAGAGTGAGAGGTGCTTTGTCGGTCGATAATCAACATCCCTCGTGCTGTGTGCGGTGAATGTCGTGGAGACCTCGTGGCGCAACGGTAGCGCGTCTGACTCCAGATCAGAAGGTTGCGTGTTCAAATCACGTCGAGGTCAGAACGTGTTTTTTGTTCTATTTTACTTTCGTCTCTTCGACCGCTTATGCCACGGTGACTATGCACGTGAATTTCAGGACAATCGAAATATGTTCCATGACAATTGTTTATCGAATCTGAAAGTCAGGAATCAATCGGTGGAATTCTTGTAAAGAACGCACCGATTGGCACGCGTCAACTACGGCCTACTCTTCCATTCAGCATATACATCTTGTGACAGGTGAGAGTGTCCACACTTTACTTGAGCGTACTGAATCAGAGAGAGCTGGATCATCATGTACCTTGAAGCATTTACTCTGAACTCCTTCCAGCGCAGCGAGCCAGTGGATTGGGTGCTCCATCCCAGTTTCAGACCAGGATTAAAACTTGGTCAATAATTCATGCTTTGTACATCTATTCATATACATCACCCCACGCCTTGTGTATGTCACGTGGCTTCTGTGTGGCCACCCCCCACTCTGAACGCCTCTCCCCGCCCACTGTGAAAACAGACTCTGCTCCTCGTCCACCTCTCCCCCCTCCCCCCCCCCCCCATTTTTCTACGCTTCTCCATCCTTCTCTCATTCCCTATTCTTTCTCACCTCTCTCTTACCTGTCCCGTTCCTTCTGTCCATTCATCATCAACATCCTTGACTCGTCTGACATTACTCTGGTGGTACCACGGCTGCTACAACGTTGCCAGTTAGGGAAAATACTAATTCGAAATGAAATGAGGATTACTCGGAATTAGTTCATCCATCCTTCTCTCATTCCCCATTCTTTCTCACCTCTCTCTTACCTGTCCCGTTCCTTTTGTCTATTCATCATCACAACCTTGACTCGTCTGACATTACTGTGGTGGTACCACGGCTGCCACAACGTTGCCAGTTAGGAAAAATACTAATTCGAAATGAAATGAGGATGACTCGGAATTAGTTCATCCATCCTTCTCTCATTCCCCATTCTTTCTCACCTCTCTCTTACCTGTCCCGTTCCTTTTGTCTATTCATCATTACAACCTTGACTCGTCTGACATTACTGTGGTGGTACCACGGCTGCTACAACGTTGCCAGTTAGGGAAAATACTAATTCGAACTGAAATGAGGATTACTCGGAATTAGTTCATAAAAATTACCTTACGTTTATTCCCAGTCAAGAAAACATCTTCCACTGGTTGGTAAATGGACGGTTTGGTCTTCTGTCGGCACCGCATCTGTCTCAGAGAAGGTTTGTCGTCAAACTTGGCTCCATGTCTCACAGAGAGAGAGAGAGCGGCTCCTTGTCGGGCGATAATCAACATCCCTCATGGGGACCTCGTGGCGCAACGGTAGCGCGTCTGACTCCAGATCAGAAGGTTGCGTGTTCAAACCACGTCGAGGTCAGGACGTGTTTTTTGTTCGATTTCACGTTCGCCTCTTCGACCACGACTGCCACGTGACCATTCTCGTGAATTTCAGGGCAATCAAAACATTCTAGATTTGAAGCTTTCGTGACTGCAAGGATTCATATTCTTGATACAGCTATCGTGCTGTGGCTGTTCCACCTGAAGACGGAAGCTTGTGTTGCTTCCGAAACGTCGTGATTTTTATGTTATTTTTATTTTACTTTTATAAATTTAAATTTTTTACCTACGAGACTTTACCGAAAAAACCTAAGAATATCAATCAAAACATGTCCCATGACAATGACTGATCGAATTTGAATGTCAGGAATCAATCGGTGGAATTCGATTAAGGAACTGTACGCGTAAACTCCCAAACGGCACGGCCTACTCTTCCACACAGCATATCCATCTTAGAAGAGGTGAGAATACCACACTTTACCTCAGCGTACTGAATCAGAGAGGGCTGGATCATCATTGTGTTCAAATCACGTCGAGGTCAATAATTGGCTTTTTTTTACATTCACCACCCTGTCACGCTTCTGTTGCAACTGTCACGGTTGCCGTGCCAGTGAACTTGAGGACAATCGAAAAGTATATTTACCTTATTATCTTTATTCTGAAAGTGAGGAAACGGCCGTCGATTCCGGTGAAATTTTTCGTAAACGAACGCTCCGACTGACAAAGTGTGAATGTCCACACTTTGTCCCACCGCACTCAATCTGATGAGACTGGATCATCAATTCCTCTGAACTCTACCAAGTGCAGCGAGGTAGGAGCTGGTTGCTCCACCCCAGATGTGGCAACAGGATTCCAGCTTCGGTCAGAATTTGTGCTTCGTGTAGAAATAGAAGTCAAACGAAGCCTCCGGTAAACCACGTGCCTTCTCTGTGGCTGCCCCCACTCTGAACCCCTCCCCTCTCCCCGCCCACTGTGAAAACAGACTCCGCTCATCGAACTCCTCCGTGCAGCAGCAGCAGCAGTGTCGAGGCGCTGCTGCCGCTGCTACTTCCTCCTCCCTCTCCTCCTCTCATTAGACGCATTCTCCATCCTTCTGATCTCATTCCCCACCCGCTCTCCTCTCCCATTCCTCGTCTTGTATCCATTCATCACATCCTTGATTCTACCCCCCTTACAATGGTTGCGCGAGGCGTACAACATTACAAGGGGGAGCGACCGTTGTTCTAAATTAAATGCCACTTTGGTCAGAGCCGTACATTTGCTCGTGGGAAAAAAAGGATATCATCCGACGGTTGGTAAGTAAACACTTTGGTATTTCGTCGGCATCTCATCTGTCCCAAAATAAAGTTTTGCGTCATACTTGACTCCATGTCCCACAGAGAGAGAGAGGTTTTTGTCGGTCGATAATCAACATCTGCCGTGCTGTGTGCAGTGTTTGATGTGGGGATCTCGTGGCGCAACGGTAGCGCGTCTGACTCCAGATCAGAAGGTTGCGTGTTCAAATCACGTCGAGGTCAGAATGTGCTTTTTGTTCTATTTTACTTTCACCTCTACTATCGCTAATATCACGGTGACCATGCTCGTGAATTTCAGGACAATCAAAATATATTCCATTACAATGGTTTATCGATTGGCACGCACGAACTCCCAAAACGTATGGCCTACCCTTCTACACAAAATATGAGGTGTGATAACCGACGCTTTACCTCAGCATAATGAATTCGCGAGGGCTGGATCATCAATGACAGTGATGGCTTGACTCTGAACTCTATCCACTGCAGCGATGCAGAAATTGGGTGCTCCACCCCAGATTTGAGACCAGGATTCAAACTTGGTCCAGAATTCGTGCTTTGTAGATATATTCATATCCATCACCACACGCCGTCTGTATGTCACGTGGCTTCTGTGTGCCCACCCCCAGTCTGAACCCCTCGTCTCTCATCTACATATCTGTATCTCTCTATCGAGATAAAACCAGACCTCCCGTAAACCACGTGGCTTCTGTTTGTCCATTCCCACTATGAACCCCTCCCCTCTCCCCGCCCACTGTGAAAACAGACGCAGCTCCTCCTCCATACAGCAGCAGCGTCAAGGCGATGATTCTGCCTCTTCCTCCCGATCCTCCTCTCTATCCCTTTGCTCCCATTTCTCCGCTCTTTCTCCATTTCTTAGTCATCATCACATCATTGACTCTTCTCCCCTGCCCGTGCTGGCGCCACGGGCACAATGTTGCTAGTTGGGGGCAATAATTATTCCAAATTAAATGAGGATTCGTTCAATTAGTTTATGAAGATAAATTACATTATATTTGTATTTGTTCCCAGTCAAAAAAACATCTTCCAGTGGTTGGTAAATGAAGGGGTTTGTCTTTTGTCGGCGCCGCATCTGTCTCAGAGGAAGTTTCTTGTCAAACTTGGCTCCATGTTTAACAGAGAGAGGCTCCTTGTCGGTCGATAATCAACATGCCTCGTGCTGTGTGCGGGGGACGTCGTGGAGACCTCGTGGCGCAACGGTAGCGCGTCTGACTCCAGATCAGAAGGTTGCGTGTTCAAATCACGTCGAGGTCAGGAACTTGCTGAATTGCGTTTTGACATTTGCCTCCCTGCTTCTCTCCTGTTGCTTCTGCCATTGATGCTTTGCCAGTGAACTTCAGGAAAATTTATATATTTTAATTATCATGTTTTTTTATTAATCACTTTCAGTTTTCATTTCATTTATTTGGTACAGCCCTATGAGCCATTCGGCTCTTGAATCGGGTGCAACCGCAACAAACATCTTAAAGTGACTATGCGCAAACAGAAAAATTTAGGAAAAACAGCAAAAATCATCCAGAAAAAAAGCACCGTACACCAACGCTTATCGACTCTGAAAGGTAGGAATGATCATCAGTTCTGGTGCAAATTTCATGACGAATGCATCGATTGGCACGCGCAGACGTACACACTCAACGGCGGCAGCCCTCGGTCGCCACGTGGTACATTTGCCCTCGTTTCTCAGTTCAAGGTTGTTTCCTGTTCACTCATTCATTTGCCAAGCCACTCAGTAACTCACCCACCGACTTACCCATTCAATCCCCCACTCACTTATCCGCCCACCTACTCACTCACTAACTCACCCACCCACTCACACATTCTCCATTTTATCTACTAATTCACCCACGCATTTACTGATTAATTTGCCAAGTCACTCAGTAACTCACTCACCCACTGACTTACCCACTAAAGAGTGTACTCATCCACTCCCTAATTCAGCCACCCAGTGACTCGGTCACTAACCTTGACGGACTGAAAAATGTGTCCGGGTTTGGTGACCAGTGGAAAAAGTGGCAACCCATCGACTCGTTCACTCACCCACCCACGCACGCATTCACTCATTAATTATTTGATCTCTTTGCCAAATCACTCACCCACCAACTCACCCACCATCCAGCTATTCACCCACTCATTCAGCCACCCACTCACCCACTCACTCGTCCACCCATCTTCTCACTCACATAGGCTGACTGGGTTTGGCCGATCGTGGAAAAGTTGGCGATTGTCGGCATTGCCCGATTGTGTAATCAATAGTCGACATCCACCTTGTTGTTTATATTTAGCGCGTCAGGCCCCTACACTACAGCGGGGACTTCGTGGCGCAACGGTAGCGCGTCTGACTCCAGATCAGAAGGTTGCGTGTTCAAATCACGTCGAGGTCAGAATCTTGCTGAATTGTTTTTTGACATTTGCCTCCCTGCTTCTCTCCTGTTGCTTCTGCCATGGATACTTTGGCAGTGAACTTCAGGAAAATTAATATATTTAAATTATCATATTTTTCATCGACACTCAAAGGAAAGAATGGTCATCAGTTCTGGTGAAAGTTTCAGAACGAATACACCAATTGTCACGCGCAGACATACAAACCGCACGGCGGCAGCCCGAGGTCGCAGCGTGGTTGGTTTGCCCTCGTTTCTGAGTTCCAGATTGTCTCCTGTTCACTCATTCATTTGCCAAACCACTCAGGAACTCACTCACCCACCGACTTACCCATTCAATCCCCCACTCGCTTATCCGCCCACCTACTCACTCACTAACTCACCCACCCACTCACACATTCACCCTTTCATACACTTATTCAACCACGCAAATACTGATTAATTTGCCAAGTCACTCAGTAACTCACCCACTGACTTACCCATTCACCATTTTATCTACTAATTCACCCACGCATTTGCTGATTAATTTGCCAAGTCACTCAGTAACTCACTCACCCACTGACTTACCCACTAAAGCGTGTACTCATCCACTCCCTAATTCAGCCACCCAGTGACTCGGTCACTAACCTTGACGGACTGCAAAATGTGTCCGAGTTTGGCGACCAGTGGAAAAGGTTGCAACCCCTGGAATCGTTCACTCACCCGCCCACTCACGCAGTCACTCATTAATTATCTGATCTCTTTCCCAAATCACTCACCCATCAACTCACCCACCATCCAGTCATTCACCCACTCAATCACCCACTCACTCACCCACTCACTCACTCGTCCACCCACCTTTTCAATCACATAGGCTGTCTGGGTTTGGCCGATCGTGGAAAAGTTGGCGATTGTTTGCATCGCCTTATTGCGCAATCAATAGTCGATATCCACCTTGTGTTTATATTTAGCGCGTCAGGCCCCTTACACTATAGAGGGGACCTCGTGGCGCAACGGTAGCGCGTCTGACTCCAGATCAGAAGGTTGCGTGTTCAAATCACTTCGAGGTCAGAATGCATATTTTTGAAACATTTAACATTCGCCTCTTCTACCGCTGATGTCACGGTGAGTATGCACATGCATTTCAGGACAATCAAAACATGTTCCATGACAATTGTTTATCGAATCTGAATTACACGCGTCAACTACGGCCTACTCTTCCATTCAGTGCCCACACTTGAGCGTTTTCAATCAGAGAGAGCTGGATCATCATGTACCCTGACGGATTTACTCTGAACTCCTTCCAGTGCAGCGAACCAGCAATTGGGTGCTCCACCCCAGATTGCAAAGCAGGTCTCCAGCTTAGGTCAGAATTCGTGCTTTGTACATCTATTCATATAAGTCACCCACGTGACTTCTGTAAACCACGTGGCTTCTGTGTGGCCACCCCCACTCTGAGCCGTTCTCCCCGCCCACTGTAAAAACAGACTCCGCTCCTCCTCGTGCAGCAGCAGCAGCGTCAAGATGCTGCGCCTGCAGCCTCTTCCTCCCGATCCTCCTCTCTCCCTCCCCTCCCCGCTTCTTCTCCATCCTTCGCCTCTCATTCCCCATTCTTTCTCTCCTCTCTTCCCTCTCGCGTTCCTTTTGTTTGGCCATTCATCATCACATCCTTGACTCTTCTCACCTTCCCGTGTTGGCGCAACGGCTACAACGTTGATAGCTCACGGCAATGCTTATTCGAAATGAAATTAGGATTTGTTCAGAGTTATTTTATGGAAATACAATTACCTTACGTTTACTCCCAGTCAGATAAAACATCTTCCAGTGGTTGGTATGTGAAGGGTTTTGTCTTTTGTCGGCACCGCATCTGTCTCAGAGAAAGTTTTATGTCAATCTTGGCTCCATGTAGAACAGAGAGAGAGAGGTCTTTGTCAGTCGATAATCAACATCCCTCGTGCTGTGTGCGGTGGACGTCGTGGGGACCTCGTGGCGCAACGGTAGCGCGTCTGACTCCAGATCAGAAGGTTGCGTGTTCAAATCACGTCGAGGTCAGACCGTGTATTTTTTGCTTTTTTACATTCGCCTCTTCGACCACGACTGCCCACGGTGACCATGCGCGTGAATTTCAGGACAATCAAAATATGTTCCATGACAATAGTTCATCGAATCTGAAGATCAGGAAGCGGTCGGTGGAATTCGCCTAAGGAACGCAGCGATTGGCACTCCCAACCCGCACGGCCTACTCTTCCACACAGCATATACATCTTGGAAGAGATGGGAGAACCTACACTTTACATCAGCGTACTGAATCAGAGAGGGCTGGATCATCAATTACACTGCTGGCTTTACTCTGAACTCTATCCAGTGCAGCGAGGCTGCTCCACCCCAGATTTGAGACCAGGATTCAAACTTGGTCCAGAATTCGTGCTTTGTACATCTATTCATAGCCATCACCTCACGCCTTCTGTATGTCACGTGGCTTCTGTTTGTCCACCTCCAGTCTGAACCCCTTGTCTCTCATCTACAGATCTGTATCTCTCTATCGAGATCAAACCAAACCTCCCGTAAACCACGTGGCTTATGTGTGACCACTCACACTCTGCACCCCTCCCCTCTCCCCGCCCACTATGAAAACAGACTCCCCTCCACCTCCATACAGCAGCAGGATTAGCGTAGAGCCTCTTCCTCCAGATCCTCCTCTCTCTCCCTTCTCCACTCCATCGTTCTCCTCTCACTCCACATTCTTTCTCCCCTTTCTTCCCTCTCCCGTTCATTTTTACTTTCTTAGTCATCATCACATCCTTGACTCTTCTCCCCTGCTCGTGTTGGCGTCACGGGTACAACGTTGCTGTTTGGGGGCAATAATTATTCGAAATGAAATGAGGATTTGTTCAATTAGTTTATGAACATAAATTACATTACATTTGTTCCCAGTCAAAAAAACATCTTCCAGTGGTTGGTAAATGAAGGGGTTTGTCTTTAGTCGGCGCCGCATCTGTCTCAGAGGAAGTTTCTTGTCAAACTTGGCTCCATGTTTAACAGAGAGAGGCTCCTTGTCGGTCGATAATCAACATGCCTCGTGCTGTGTGCGAAGAACCGTGTGGGGACCTCGTGGCGCAACGGTAGCGCGTCTGACTCCAGATCAGAAGGTTGCGTGTTCAAATCACGTCGAGGTCAGGACGTGTTTTTTGATAAATTTTACTATCGCTAATGTCATGGTTATCATGCTCGTAAATTTCCGGGGAATCAAAACATGTTCCATGACAATGGTTCATCGAATCTGAAAGTCAGGAATCATTCGGTGGAATTCGTGTAAAGAACGCACCGATTGGCACGCGTAAACTCCCAAACCGCACGGCCTACTCTTCCACACAGCATATCCATCTTAGAAGAGGTGAGCGTACCCATACTTTACCTCAGTGTACTTAATCAGAGAGAGCTGGATCATCATTAACCCTGACGGCGTTACTCTGAACTCCTTCCAGTGCAGCGAGGCAGTTATTGGGTGCTCCACCCCAGTTTCAGACCAGGATTCAAACTTGGTCCAGAATTCGTGCTTTGTAGATATTTTCATTTTAATCACCCCACGCCATCTGTAAGTCGCGTGGCTTCTGTGTGGCGACCCCCAGTCTGACCCCTCGCCTCTCATCTACAGATCTGTATCTCTCTATCGAGATCAAACCAAACCTTGCGTTTACCACGCGGCTTATGTGTGACCACCCCCATTCTGAACCCTTCCCCTCTCCCCACCCACTGTGAAAGCAGACTCCGCTCCTCCGTGCAGCAGCAGCAGCACCGTCAAGATGCTGTTCCTGCAGCCTCTTACTCTCAATTCCCCCCCCCCCTCCATTTTCTCAGCTCCTTCTCCATCCTTCGCCTTTCATTCCCCATTCTTTCTCCCCTCTCTCTTCCCTCTCGCGTTCCTTTTTGTTTTTCCGATGCATCATCACATCCTTGACTCTTCTCACCGTCCCGTGTTGGCGCCACGGCTACAACGTTGATAGCTCGCGGCAATACTCATTCGAAATGAAATGAGGATTTGTTCAGAGTTATTTTACGGATATAAAATTACCTTACGTTTATTCCCAGTGAAAATTTGGCGTCAAACTTGGCTCCATGTCTAAGAGAGAGAGAGGTTTTTTGTCGGTCGATAATCAACATCCCTCGTGCTGTGTGCGGTGGACGTCGTGGGGATCTCTCATGCACCATCCAGTTATTCACCCACTCATTCAGACACCCACTCACCCATCCAGTAATTCACCAACTCAATCACCCACTCACGCACCCACCCACTCACCCACTCACCCACCCACCCACCCACCCACCGACTCACCCACCCACTCACCCACCCACTCACCCACCCACTCACCCACTCACCCACTCACCCACACGTCCACCCACCTTCTCACTCACCTTAGCCGACTGGGTTTGGCCGATCGTGGGAAAGTTGGCGATTGTTTGCATCGCCCGATTGTGCAATCAATAGTCGATATCCACCTTGTTGTTTATATTTAGCGCCTCAGGCCCCTAAACTCCAGAGGGGACTTCGTGGCGCAACGGTAGCGCGTCTGACTCCAGATCAGAAGGTTGCGTGTTCAAATCACGTCGAGGTCAAGAACTGGCTGAAGTGGTTTTTGACATTCGCCTCCCTGCTTCTCTCCTGTTGCTTCTGCCATGGATAATTTAGCTGTTAACTTTAATAAATGTGACATGTATTTAATTATCATGTTTTTTATTGACAAGGGAAGGAATAGTTCCTCAGTTCTGATGCAAATTTCGTAACGAATACACCAATTGTCGCGCGCAGATGTTCAAACCACATGGCGGTAGCCTTAAGTCGCAGCGTGTTACGTTTGCCCTCGTTTCTCAGTTCAAGGTCGGGTTATGTTTACTCATTCATTTGCCAAGCCACTCAGTAACTCACTCACCCACCGACTTACCCGTTCAATCCCCCACTCGCTTATCCGCCTATTCACTCACCCACCCACCCACTCACACATTCACCATTTCATACACTAATTCACCCACGCATATACTGATTAATTTGCCAAGTCACTCAGTAACTCACTCACCCACTGACTTACCCACTTACCCGTTTAGTCATCCACTCTATTTCAGCCACCCAGTGACTCGGTCACGAACCCTGACTGACTGATGTGTCCGGGTTTTGGTGACCAGTGGAAAAGGTGGAAACCCCTCGACTCGTTCACTCACCCACCCACTCAAGCATTCACTCATTAATTATTTGATCTCTTTGCCAAATCACTCACCCACCAACTCACCCACCCATCCAGTCAATCACCCACTCATTCAGCCACCCACTCACCCACCCATCCAGTCAATCACCCACTCATTCAGCCACCCACTCATCCCCCACTCAATCACCCACTCACTCGCCCACTCACCCGTCCACCCATCTTCTCACTCACATAGGCTGACTGGGTTTGGTCGATAGTGGAAAAGTTGGCGATTGTCGGCATCCCCCGATTGCGCAATCAATAGTCAATATTCACCTTGTTGTTCATATTTAGCGCGTCAGGCCCTGACACTAAAGAGGGGACTTCGTGGCGCAACGGTAGCGCGTCTGACTCCAGATCAGAAGGTTGCGTGTTCAAATCACGTCGAGGTCAGGAACTGGAAGAAGTGTTTTTTGACATTCGCCTCCCTGCTTCTCCCCTGCTTCTCCCCTGTTGCGTCTGTCATGGATACTTTGCCGGTGAACTTCAAGAAATGTGGTTCATTTATTTAATTATCATGTTTTTTTATATCGACAATGAAGGGAAGGAATGGTCATCAGTTCTGGTGCAAATTTCATGACGAATGCATCGATTGGCACGCGCAGATGTACAAACTCCACGGCGGCAGGCCAAGGTCGCCACGTGGTACGTTTGCCCTCGTATCTGAGTTAATTGTTTTTTTCCTGTTCACTCATTCATTTGCCAAGCCACTCAGTAACTCACCCAATGACTTACCCATTCACCATTTTATCTACTAATTCACCCACGCATTTACTGATTAATTTGCCAAGTCACTCAGTAACTCACTCACCCACGGACTTACCCACTAAAGCGTGTACTCATCCACTCCCTAATTCAGCCACCCAGTGACTCGGTCACTCACCTTGACGGACTGAAATATGTGTCCGAGTTTGGCGACCAGTGGAAAATGTGGCAACCCCTCGACTCGCTCACTCACCCACCCACTCAAGCATTCACTCATTAATTATCTGATCTACTTGCCAAGTCACTCACCCACCAACTCACCCACCATCCAGTCATTCACCCACTCATTCAGCCACCCACCCACCCATACAGTAATTCACCAACTCAATCACCCACTCCCGCATCCACCCACTCACGCATCCACCCACTCACGCATCCACCAACTCACCCACCCACCCACCCACTCACCCACCAACTCACCCACCCATCCAGTCAATCACCCACTCATTCAGCCACCCACTTCACCCACCCATCCAGTCAATCACCCACTCATTCAGCCACCCACTCACCCCCCACTCAATCACCCCCTCACTCGCCCACTCACCCGTCCACCCATATTCTCACTCACATAGGCTGACTGGGTTTGGTCGATAGTGGAAAAGTTGGCGATTGTCGGCATCGCCCGATTGCGCAATCAATAGTCAATATCCACCTTGTTGTTCATATTTAGCGCGTCAGGCCTTGACACGAAAGAGGGGACTTCGTGGCGCAACGGTAGCGCGTCTGACTCCAGATCAGAAGGTTGCGTGTTCAAATCACGTCGAGGTCAGGAACTGGAAGAAGTGTTTTTTGACATTCGCCTCCCTGCTTCTCTCCTGTTGCTGCTGCCATGGATACTTTGCGAGTGAACTTCAAAAAAAGTAATATATTTAATTATCATGGTTTTTTTTTACCGACACTGAAAGGAAGGAATGGTCCAAACTAGATTCGAAGCTTTCGTGACTGCAGGAATTACTCTTTGGTTCTTTCGGTAAAGGCACTGAGAACGAAAGTAAATTAAATAATAGAATACGAGATTTCGATTGCAACACAAGGTGATGGTTGCTTGTGTTGCAATCGAAACGTCGTATTTTATTATGTAATTTAATTTCTCTTTAAGTGACTTTACCGAAAGAACCAAAGAGAAAGAATGGTCATCAGTTCTGGTGCAAATTTCTTAACGAATTCACCAATTGTCACGCTCAGCCGTTCAAACCGCACAGAGGCAGCCCTAAGTCGCAGCGTGTTACGTTTGCCCTCGTTTTTCAGTTCATGGTTGGTTCCTGTTTACTCATTCATTTGCCAAGCCACTCAGTAACTCTCCCACCGACTTACCCATTCAATCCCCCACTCACTTATCCGCCCACCTACTCACTCACTAACTCACCCACACACTCACCATTTTATCTACTAATTCACCCACGCATTTAGTGATTAATTTTCCAAATCACTCAGTAACTCACTCACCCACTGACGTATCTACTAACCCGCTTACTCATCCACTCCCTAATTCAGCCACCCAGTGACTCGGTCACTAACCTTGGCTGACTGAAAAATGTGTCCGGGTTTGGTGACCAGTGGAAAACGTTGCAACTCCTCAACTAATTCACTCTCTCACGCATTCGCTCATGAATTATTTAATCTCTTTGCCAAACCACGCACCCACCAACTCACCCACCTATCTAGTCACTCACCCACTCATTCAGCCACCCACTCACCCACCCATCTAGTAATTCACCCACTCAATCACCCACTCACCCACCCACCCACCCACTCACTCACTCACTCACCCACTCACACGTCCACCCACATTTTCACTTACATAGGCTGAATGGGTTTGGCCGATCGTAGAAAAGTTGGCGATTGTCGGCATCGCCCGATTGTGCAATCAATAGTCGATATCCACCTTGTTGTTTATATTTAGCGCCTCAGGCCCCTAAACTCCAGAGGGGACTTCGTGGCGCAACGGTAGCGCGTCTGACTCCAGATCAGAAGGTTGCGTGTTCAAATCACGTCGAGGTCAGGAACTGCGTGAAGTGCTTTTTGGCATTCGCCTCCAAGGTGAATGGTTTCTTGTGTTGCAATCGAAACGTCGTATTTAATTATTGTTTTATTTATTTTCTTTCTGCGTGTCTTTACCGAAAGAACCAAAGAGAAGGAATGATGATTAGTTCTGGTGAAAATGTCGTAACGAATACACCAATCGTCACGCGCAGACGTTCAAACCGCACGGAGGCAGCCCGAAGTCGTAGCGTGTTACGTTTGCCCTCGTTTCTCAGTTCAAGGTCGGTTCCTGTTCACTCATTCATTTGTCAAGCCACTCAGTAACTCACCCACCGACATACCCATTCAAACCCTCACTGACTTATCCGCCCACCGACTCACTCATTCACCCACTCATTCACCCACACACCCATTCACGAACCCACAAACTCACCGACGCATCCATCCAGTCATTCATCCACTCAATCAATCACTCACCCACTCACCTTGGCACCCATCCAGTCATTCATCCACTCAATCACTCACCCACTCACTCACCTTGGCACCCATCCAGTAATTCATCCACTCAATCACTCACCCACTCGCTCACCTTGGCACCCATCCAGTAATTCATCCACTCAATCACTCACCCACTCACTCACCTTGGCACCCATCCAGTAATTCATCCACTCAATCAATCACTCACCCACTCACCTTGGCACCCATCCAGTCATTCATCCACTCAATCACTCACCCACTCACTCACCTTGGCACCCATCCAGAAATTCATCCACTCAATCACTCACCCACTCGCTCACCTTGGCACCCATCCAGTCATTCATCCACTCAATCAATCACTCACCCACTCACCTTGGCACCCATCCAGTCATTCATCCACTCAATCAATCACCCACTCACTCACCTTGACACCCATCCAGTCATTCATCCACTCAATCACTCTCCCACTCACTCACCTTGGCACTCATCCAGTAATTCATCCACTCAATCACTCACCCACTCACTCACCTTGACACCCATCCAGTCATCCATCCACTCAAACACTCACCCACTCACTCACCTTGGTAACCATCCAGTCATTCATCCACTCAATCACTCACCCACTCACTCACCTTGGCACCCATCCAGTCATTCATCCACTCAATCACTCACCCACTCACCTACCCTGAGTTCAAAGTAAAGCCGGGGAGGGGCTCAGAGCGGGTGGTCACACAGAAGCCACGTGGTTTACGGGAGGTTTAGTTTGATCTCGATAGAGAGATACAGATCTGTAGATGAGAGTCGAGGGGTTCAGACTGGGGGGTGGGCACACAGAAGCCACGTGACATACAGAAGGCGTGGGTGATGTACCGTATGTGAAAAGATGTACAATGCACGAATTCTGGACCAAGTTTGAATCCTGGTTTTAAATCTGGGGTGGAGCAGCCAATAAACTGGTTCTATGCACTGGATAGAGTTCAGAGTAAAGCCCGCAGTGTAATTGATGATCCAGCCGTCTCTGATTCAGTACGCTGAGGTAAAGTGGAGGTTCTCCCACCTCTTCCAAGATGTATATGTTGTGTGGAAGAGTAGGCCATGCGGGTTGGGAGTGCCAATCGCTGCGTTCCTTAGGCGAATTCCACCGACCGCTTCCTGATCTTTAGATTCGATAAACCATTGTCATGGAACATATATCGATTGTGCTGAAATTCACGAGCATGGTAACAAAGGCATTGGCGATAGTAAAGGCGAATGTAAAATAGAACAAAAAACACGTCCTGACCTCGACGTGACTTGAACACACACCCTTCAGATCTGGAGTCAGACGCGCTACCGTTGCGCCACGAAGTCCCCTCTATAGAGTAGGGGCCTGACGCGCTAAATATAAACAGCAAGGTGGATGTTGATTGCACAATCAGGCGATTCCGACAATCGCCAACTTTTCCACTATCGTCCCAACCGAGTCGGCCTATGTTAGCGAGAAGATGGGTGGACGGGTGAGTGAGTGAGTGAGTGGGTGGGTGAGTAGGTGGGTGAGTGGGTGAGTGGGTGGGTGGGTGAGTGAGTGGGTGGGTGAGTGAATTACTGGATGGGTGGGTGAGTGGGTGGCTGAATGAGTGGGTGAATGACTGGATGGGTGGGTGAGGTGGTGGGTGAGTGATTGGGCAAAGAGATCAGATAATTAATGAGTGAATACGTGAGTGGGTGGGTGAGTGAACGAGTCGAGGGGTTGCCACCTTTTCCACTGGTCACCAAACCCGGACACATTTTTCAGTCAGCCAAGGTTAGTGACCGAGTCACTGGGTGGCTGAATTAGGGAGTGGATGAGTAAGCGCTTTAGTGAGTAAGGCAGTGGGTGAGTGAGTTACTGAGTGACTTGGCAAATTAATCAGTAAATGCGTGGGTGAATTAGTGGATAAAATTTTGTATGTGTGAGTAGGTGGGTGAGTTAGTGAGTGGGTAGGTGGGCGGATACGTGAGTGGGGGATATTCCGCAAATATGTCCGACTGTGAGGGCGGGCACAAGCCGGCGTGAGTAGGTTAAACGTTGAGTTTTATAAGGGCACCACGGGGTGACCAGCCCCTTCCCACCCAGCCCCACCCAGCCCCACCCTCCCCACCCAGCCCCACCCTCCCCACCCAGCCCCACCTTCCCCACCCTCCCCACCCAGCCCCACGCTCCCCACCCCACCCAGCCCCTCCCCACCCAGCCCCACCCTCCCCACCCCACCCAGCCCCACCCTCCCCACCCCACCCAGCCCCTCCCCACCCCACCCAGCCCCTCCCCACCCCACCCAGCCCCTCCCCTCCCCACCCAGCCCCTCCCCGCCCCTCCCCTGTAACCAGGTTGTTCCTCCCAGTATCAGTAATATGCGTGGGTGAATTAGTGTATGTGTAGTAAGGTTCCCGGAGACTTGACAACGTAGTTGGAGGCACACGCTTCTTTATTAACACCAGCAAGTAACAGGCAAACTTACAGTACTCGAAGGGGTATCGGCCCCTTCACCCGTCTACGCTACGAAACACAACAGCCTGACTCACAGCTAGCTTACAGCTAGGTTACGGCACCCCGAATACCCAGTCCGGCTCTTAGAAGAGCGTCGATTCTGGGCTCTTGGGGCCACACCGCTGGCTTGCCTGGTCGGCCCTTAAAAGGGCAGCGATCCCAGGGAATTCCTGGGCCTGTCTAGCTGGTCTTCTTTCTTCACTGGTTACAGCTTAACACTAGACCCCGAGCCGTCCGGCTCGCCGCCTTAAATAGCCATCCCCCCTTGAGGGGCGGGGCTGTGGGGAATCCCAGCTCCGCAATAGCCCCCCAGGATAACAACGCGGACGTCGCAGTAAACACCCTCTTCGCGTACCGATGTAGCCACGCCCATTGTGTTTGTTTGCCATCCGCGGCAAGTCTAAATCCGGCCGTCTACAACGGCTCTACATATGAAAGGGTGAATGTGTGAGTGGGTGGATGGGTGAGTGAGTGATTAGGTGGGCGAATAAGCGAGTGGGGGATTGAATGGGTAAGTCGGTGGGTGAGTTAGCTGCTGAGTGGCTAGGCAAATGAATGAGTGAACAGGAAACAACCTTGAACTCAGAAACGAGGGTAAACGTACCACGCTGCAACCTAGGGCTTGCCGCCGTGCGGTTTGTATGTCTGCGCGTGACAATTGGTTTCACCAGAACTGATGACCATTTCTTCCTTTCCGCGTCGATAAAATAAACAAGAGAATTACATATATTAATTTTCCTTAAGTTCACTGGCAACGTATCCATGGCAGAAGCAACAGGAGGAAAGCAGGGAGGCAAATGTCAAAAAACACTTCAACCAGTTGCTGACCTCGACGTGATTTGAACACGCAACCTTCTGATCTGGAGTCAGACGCGCTACCGTTGCGCCACGAAGTCCCCTCTGCAGTTTGGGGGCCTGACGCGCCAACTTTTCCACTATCGGCAAACCCAGTCAGCCGATGTGAGTGAGAAGATGGATGGACGTGTGAGTGGGTGAGTGGATGGGTGAGTGGGGGTGGGTGAGTGGGGGTGGGTGAGTGGGTGGGTGAGTGGGTGGGTGAATGGGTGGGTGAGAAGGTGGGTGGGAAGGTGGGCGGGTGAATTACGGGATGGGTGGGTGAGTTGGGGGTTAGTGATTTGGCAAAGAGATAAAATAATTAATGAGTGAATGCTTGAGTGCGTGGGTGAGTGAACGAGTCGAGGGGTTGCCACCTTTTCCACTGGTCACCAAACCCGGACACATTTTTCAGTCAGTCAAGGTTCGTGACCGAGTCACTGGGTGGCTGAATTAGGGAGTGGATGAGTAAGCGGGTTAGTGCGTAAGTCAGTGGGTGAGTGAGTTACTGCGTGACTTGGCAAATTAATCAGTAAATGCGTGGTTGAATCTATATATATAAAATCGCGAATCTGTCTGTCTGTGTGTGTGTGTCGCCGGACCATACGCACTTTCATTGGACGGCGGTTGCCCCTGGCAACGGGTAGCGACGCCTTCGCCGCTTTCATTGGACGGCGGTTGCCCCTGGCAACGGGTAGCGACGCCTTCGCCGCAGGCTGCAGTTTCATTGGACGGCGGTTGCCCCTGGCAACGGGTAGCCACGCCTTCGCCGCTTTCATTGGACGGCGGTTGCCCCTGGCAACGGGTAGCGACGCCTTCGGCGCGGGGTGGACGCCATTTTTAATTTAACTTAAAAATAGGCGCACGCATTAACACGCCACTCTGACGTTAATTCATCAAAGTTTCACGACCGGGTGGCCTATTTAGGCGAGGCCGGAGGCTCTGCACGGTACTACGCCTCGACACCCAGCACGCGACTGTCAGGTAAATGCATAAAAGTTTCACGTCCTCTTCACTCCCCCCCCCACCACAAAATCTTATGAAATCTTTTAAACATTACATAGCAATGACAAAACAACTGTCTCATTACTTTTAAACCCGACGCGCCAAGAATCTATTCTTTAAATGTTGACTGTACAAATAGTCATTAAGCTGGCTGAGCGCACTGCCAGTATATAATGTACACTGTAGCCTGCTTATTAAATTGGCTCAGTGTACTGGCAGTCTATAATGTAGACTGTAGCCTGCTTATGAAGCTGACTGGGTGTACTGCCAGTCTATAATGTAGACTGTTGCCTGGTTCTTAAGTAAAGTTAGTCAATTGGTAACACGTAGGCTTTCGCTAACATTATTCATAAACACCGTTATTGGCTTCAGATCGCCTTATTTATTCATGTGTTGTAACACTCCACCACCCCACACGGCCAATCAGTAAAAAAGTGTCCCCTTTATAAAACTATAATAGTTCACTGCTTTAGCCCACCGGTGTGTTCAAGCGTTAAAACACAACAATTAGCATTTCTGATTAAAAAACAACTCTATCTTTATGTTTAAACCCCACGCGCCCATAATCGATTCTTTAAATGTTCACTCTACAAATAGTCATTAAGGTCAGGTAAATGCATCCAACTTTCACGTCCTCTTCACTCCCCCCACAACACAATGTGTGAAATTTATATTATACGGTCGGTACATTATAACATTATAGCGATTACACTGTATTATTGTAGCCCGGGGGGGGGGGGTAGGGAACGCCACCCGTACCCAGCGTCATGCCTGCTAGGCAATTTAGGCGACGCCGGAGGCTCTGCGCGGTACTACGCCTCCACACCCCACCCGTGTCAAGCGACGACTTTGTCGTATAAACTCGATATACCCAGCCTTGCCTGGGGGGAAAATACATTTAAAATCTTATGAAAACTTTACAACATTACATAGCAATGACAAAACAACTGTGTAATTACTTTTAAACCCCACGCGCCAAGAATATATTCCTTAAATGTTGACTGTACAAATAGTCATTAAGCTGGGTGAGCGGACTGCCAGTATATAATGTACACTGTAGCCTGCTCATTCAATTGGGTGAGTGCACTGCCAGTCTATTATGTAGACTGTAGCCTGCTTATTAAGCTGCCTGAGTGTACTGACAGTCTATAATGTACACTGTTGCCTGCTTATGAAGCTGAGTGCGTCTACTGCCAGTCTATAATGTTGACTGTAGCCTGGTTCTTAAGTAAAGTTAGTCTATTTGTAACACGTAGCCTTTCGCAAACATTATTCATAGACACCGTTATTGGCTTTAGATCACCTTATTTGTTAATGTGTTGTAACACTCCACCACCCCACACGGCCAATCAGTAAAAAAGTGTCCCCTTGATAAAACAATCATAGTTCACTGCTTTAGCCCACCGGTGTGTTCAAGCGTTAAAACACAACAATTACCATTGATGATTAAAAAACAACTGTATCATTATGTTTAAACCCCACGCACCAATAAGCCATTCTTTAAATGTTCACGTACAAATTGTCATTCAGCTGGCTGAGCGTACTGCCAGTCTATAATGTACACTGTAGCCTGCTTATTAAGCTCGGTGCTTGTACTGCCAGTCTATAATGTAGACTGTAGCCTGGTTAATAAGTTAAGTCACTCATTTTGTAACACGTACGCTTTCGCAACCATTATTCAAAAACAACCTTATTGGCTTTACATCGCCTTCTTTATTAATGTGTTGTAACCCTCCACCACCCCACACGGCCAATCAGTGAAAAAGTGTCCCGTTCATAAATGACTAATAGTTCACTGCTTTAGCCCACCGGTGTGTTCAAGCGTCAAACCACCAAAAATTACCATTTCAGAGTAGGACGTTTCGCTTATGCTGGATGCAATTAGCAGCCAAACGTCCTACTCTACAATTGTCTGTCTGTCTGTGTATGCTCGCTTGCGAGGGATTTGCCGGGAGGCACGTCCCGTGCCCCGCGATGGGAATAGGCATGTCAGTTTTTTTATCCGTCACCTTTAAAGTGCTTTAATTTCAGATTTTGTGATATTCTACTTTCTTTCTAAATTTCACCGCGCCGCTCCGCGCTTCCCATGCCAAAAATTGCGGGATCGATCCCCGCGTCCTTCACAGCCGAATATATTTAAAAAACTTTTCTATTAAGTTCGCTGCCACGCATATTAATAATTTTGAGTCAGAAACTTCACTTTCACGCATTATACTTATTCTTTATTCATGTGCATCACCATCCCAACTCACGCGCCTTTCGTGGGGGAGACGGCTCATGCCAAGTGGCACGCTGGTAGTGAGGGCAAAATTTTTTTCCCCCTTAAAAATGCTTTACAAATACACTAAACGCTCACCTAAATACTTCACTGCCTCATGTCCTGCCACATCAACTTCTCCGGAGGGGGGTGCGGCCAACCGTGCGTTTTCTGTACCATGGCTTTGGCCACATTTACCTTCCGGACGTACGGATATCTCAAGGATCCCCAAGCCGGTACACACTCTTTTTCCATGTGTCCGCGATTTTTGTGTTGCGTCGCTCTATAGTTTCCTGTAGCGAACCGGACTTCACCTAAAGCTAATGATCCGAGCCAACCGTTTACACCTTGAGTTGTATGGCCAATGGCAGAGACGTGTTAACACCGCAAGCTGGAAACAGACTGGTCATACCGAAAGGCGTCAGGTCAACGTTTCGTTCGGAACCCCATGAATGGGGGGCACGCAACACTATTTTCACAGCGCCATAGTCGTGTTGCCCCATCGGAAGGGCCCCATTCGAAGGGATCTCCAACACGACTTGAGAGCGCCACAGTCGTGTTGCCTCATTGGTAGGGAACTACAACACGACTCTAAACTACAGTTGGGTTTCCCCATTCGTACGGATTTACAACCCGACTGTCAACCGACAATTAGTGTTGACGCTTTTGCGTTCAGCGCTATTGGTGGTGTTTTCCCACGCACGTGTCAACTTGCTGGAGTTAATTCTAAGTTCCATTCTATTCCATAGAAACCAAGTATCCATGTCTACATCAAGCAAGGGAAAGCGTAAAGCGCAAACCACGACAACTCAACAAGCCAACAAGAAAGCCCGTACAACGACCGACGAAGCAGCCTCCATACCTGCACCAAAGCGCGTTATGACCGAACACCAAAAAAAACTAAAACGTGAACGGGCGGCGTTTATACATGCGACGCAAACAGCAGAAGCGTTGCAACAAAGCCGCCAGAATAAAGCAATTGGCAAGGCGCGCTTGCGCACCCAAGCTACTGCAAAAGAACTTGAAGCCAGACGCCAACGCAACCGAGAGCTCATGTCTTACGCACGTGCCAACGAAACCCCCGAAGAACGTGAGGCGCGACACCTACGCAACCGTGAGGTTACGTCGGACGCACGTGCCGCGGAAACCGAGGAAGAACGCGACGCGCGACGCCAACGCAACCGAGAGCTCATGTCGGACGCACGTGCCGAGGAAACCGACCATGAACGCGATGCGCGACGCCAACGCAACCGAGAGCTCATGTCTTACGCACGTGGCAACGAAACCCCCGAAGAACGCGAGGCGCGACGCCACCGCGACCGCGAGGTGACGTCGGACGCACGTGCTAACGAAACCGCTGAAGAACGCGACGCGCGACGCCAGAGCGACCGTGAAGTTACGTCGGCCGCACGTACTAACGAAACCGCTCAAGAACGCGACGCGCGACGCCACAGCGACCGGGAAGTTACGTCGGCCGCACGTTCTAACGAAACCGACGAAGAACGCGAGGCGCGACGCCTCCGCGACCGCGAACTTACGTCGGACGCACGTGCCAACGAAAGCACCCAAGAGCGTGAAGCGTGACGCCGAGTGGATCGCGAGGCAACTGCCGTGGCACGGCAAAATGAAGATGAACGCCAACTCTCAGCACGACGCGCTGACGATGCGCAGCGCAGAGCTGTCCGGGTCTCGACAAACTATTGAGACCTAATTGGCGCGGCATTCGTCTATTCACCCCACGACCCATATGCCGATATGCACGTTCTCCAACTTGGTCTCATGGACAAGCGGTGTGTTCAATGCACTGCTTTAACGTTTGCAGGAGAACTCAAGGGTCTATGTTGTGCAAGTGGCAAGGTCGTATTGCCTGCTTTGCCACAACCCCCTTCGCCGTTGATTCAACTGTTGTACGGGAATGCAGACTTGGATCGGCATTTCCAAAACAATATCCGGCACTTTAATTCTGCATTTCAGATGACCAGCTTTGGTGCAGACGTTAAGGATCAGGGGGGCTTTATGCCAACGTTTCGCATCAAGGGTCAAGTGTGCCATAGAATAGGGTCATTGTTGCCTTTCGGTGATAATAATCCTCAGTTCTTGCAGATTTATTTCTGCGATGGTATCGACACCGCCACCAATGCTCGATTGAGCTTCACAGTTCAGAACGAACGAGATCGGTCCAAGGACCGTGAGGTGGTTGTGATGCTTCAAGACATGCTTAATGACCACAACGAGTTGGTGCGGCAGTTCAAAAACCATCTTGGGAATTTGACTACACCAGGCCAGCGCTTGATCATTCGTGGGGACAAAACACCTGGGGATGAACATCGTGGGCGCTACAATGCACCAACGGCACCCGACGTCGCAGTCATCATCTGTGGAGAAAACGGAAAGAAAAGGGACATTGTGCTTGAGAAATCAAGCGGTGTTCTGGTGCGGATTTCCGAATTTAATCCAACGTATGATCCACTGCAGTACCCCTTGATTTTTTGGAACGGCCATGATGGTTATCACTTTGATATCTATCAAAACGGAGGGCAAAGTGCTAAAAAAGTGTCATGTATGCAATTCTACTGCTACATGCTCATGATTCGCGACGGTACTAAGAACATATTGCTGTACTATCGTGAATTGTTCCATCAGTTCGTAGTCGACATGTACGCCAAAATTGAATCTGAACGATTGGACTTTATCCGTTACAACCAAACAAAATTGCGCAGTGAATCTTACTTCCATTTGTGTGACGCGATGAATCAGGCAGACGCGGATCCTACTCAAATTGGGAGACGTGTCGTCTTGCCTGCTACGTTCACTGGTAGCCCCAGACACATGCACAAATACGCTCAAGATGCCATGGCGTATGTGCGCAAGTACGGGCGACCTGATCTTTTTGTTACGTTCACATGCAACCCCAAGTGGGAGGAAATACAACGTCATCTATTCCAAAACCAAAAACCTACACATCGTCACGATGTCATCGCTCGGGTCTTTCGTCTCAAGCTTTAAAAAATTATGGAAGTCATCTCGAAGGGCAAGATATTTGGTGACACCATTTGCCACATGTATTCGGTGGAATGACAAAAGCGTGGGTTGCCCCATGCGCACATCTTGGTTTGGTTGGCTAAAAAAATACGCCCGAATCAAGTGGATCTCATTATCACTGCTGAGATCCCAGATTCCAACATCGACCCTGCTTTGTACACAACTGTCACTACAAACTTGCTTCATGGTCCATGCGGAAGGGACAATCCTTCCTCACCGTGCATGCTAAATGGCGTTTGTTCCAAGCGCTACCCGAGGCAATTCATTGTGGAAACACAAACTGACAAAGAAGGGTATCAGTTTAACACGTAGGCTTTCGCGACCAATATTGTTCATAATCAACGATTTTTGGGTTTAGATCGCGTTATTTATAAATGTGTCGTAACCCTCCACCACCCGACACGGCCAATCAGTAAAAAAAAAAAAAAAAAGTGTCACGTTGACAAAAGACAAATAGTTCACTGCTTTAGCCCACCGGTGTGTTGAAGCGTGAAACCACAACATTTACAATTTGAGTACGACGTTTCGCTGGTAATTGCATCCAGCATCATCGGGCAATTCGCCAGAATGGTGAGGCTCTGCTGTGTCTCCCGTTCTTATATAGAGCAGCAGCAGGGTGACGTCATCATTAACTCATTAACTCATCAGGTGCAAAGATTTGAGGGGGGGGGTTATTGTAATTATATACTTGATTAGTAATAAGGCTATTGTTACGATGCGAGTTGTAGATTAGTAATCATTTGGAATGTGTTCTATTGTGATTATGCTACATTAATAATCAGTTAGTGCTTGTTTCCCTTATAAGGAATTGTAATGCATCTTATTTAATAATACGCTTCCAGGCCGCACTAAGCCTGTAGCTGTCTGAGCGATTAAAGTTATTTCTGTTTCTCTCAATCTCAATGGATTCTCTAATTAGTCTTTGCCAGTAGTAACTAGTTTTACACAACACTTCAACGTTGTCAAAATCAATTGAGTGTCCCTGTTGACAAGCGTGTTCTGCCACTGCCGACAGTTGTGTTTGCGATAGTTTAATATTTCTCTGGTGTTCTTTTAGTCTTACACTAACGTTACGCCCTGTCTGTCCAATATAGCATCTGCCACATACACAATTAATCCGATATACACCTTCTGTTGATAATTTAGGTAATTCGTCTTTAGTGCACGTTACTAATTGTTGAATTTTGTGTACTGTACCAAATCTTACTGTAATGTTTTGCTTTTGCAAAACACGGGCTAATTTGTCAGTTACTCCTGAGATAAATGGTATTTTTATTGTTTTAATAATCTGATCGCTTTCAGCAGTGTTGCTTTGCGATCGTGATTTGGCATTTAGTGCTCTGTTAATTTGAGCATTATTGTAGCCATTCTGTCTTAGTGCTTCTTTAACATGTTTAATCTCTCTCACTAGACTTTCATCATCTGACACTGTTTTAGCCCGATGTATGAGCGTCTTGATTAGAGAGGATTTCTGAGCTGGGTGATGATGCGATTTCGCATTCAGATAGGCATCAGTGTGCGTTTGCTTTCTGTAAACGCTGTGTGTTATTTTACCATTTAGGCCATGCCCAAGTAAAATATCCAGGAACGGGAGTGTGTTATTCACCTCCATTTCCATGGTGAACTGAATGGCCGGGTTTTGTGCATTGAGATGATTTAGAAAATCGTTAAGTGTATCTTTACCATGTGGCCAGACAACCAAAGTGTCATCCACATATCTAAACCAAAAGGATGGTTTTAATGTGCTCGAGGCAAGTGCTCTGGTTTCAAAGTTTTCCATGTACAAATTTGCTATAGCAGGAGATAAAGGAGAGCCCATTGCTGCTCCCTCCCTTTGTTTAAAGAATTCACCTCTCCATAAGAAGTAAGTGTTATTTAAACAATGGTCAGCGAGTTTCGGAATATCTTTTGGTAAATCTGTATTCTTTACCAGTGTATCAAGTAATTTAAGCGACTCGCTCACTGGAACCTTAGTGAATAGCGAAATCACATCAAAACTCACCAAAATATCATTAGGGTTAAGCTTAATATCTTTGATCATATTCACAAGATGTTCTGAATTTCTTATGAATGATGATGTCCTACCGATGTAGGGCTGTATTTGTTTAGTTACATATTTTGCTAATTTATATGTGGCAGAGCCAATTGTACTGACTATGGGTCGTAAAGGGATGCCGATTTTATGGATCTTTGGTAGCCCATACAGTCTAGGTGGTTTTGAAGCCCTTGGCTTAATTAGGAATTGCTCATTTTTTGGGATTAATGAATTTGCAATGATTGCAGTAGTCTTACGTTCCAGAGTATTAGTTGGATCTCGTTTAATTTTAATGTAGGTACTTTCCTCTAATAAATCTTTAATTTTATTATCATAATCGGCTCGTGACATCACTACAGTAGTGCGGCCCTTATCCGCTGCTAGGATTTGAATATCTTTATTTAGACGAAGCTCTCTTAAGGCTTTTGCCTCGTTCGAGCTAATATTTACTTTCGGTATTTTACTATTCTCAATTATTTTGGCAACCTCGTGTCTAGTCATCTCTGCCTCATTATGTGGAAGAAGTCTTACTGCTGATTCTACCTCAGCAATTATCTCATCCACTGGAATTGTGCGTGGGGTAACGGCAAAGTTAAGGCCTTTAGAAAGGACAGAAATCATGTCAGTGGTTAAATTAGTGTTAGTCAAGTTCATTACGGTTTTGTTTTTAAATTGTTCGTTTTTAATAGGGATTTGTTTATTGTAAAGTCTAGAAAATTTGTTAATTTGGTTAGCATTTGTTAGATTAAACACATTATCAGCCGATTGTTGTGTTATAGTATCGATTATATTCCAATCATGCATGGACACACTATTGCTTATATTTAAATGTAAATGCTTTAGCGATTCAGAAATGCTGGATAATTCACTCCTGTTGTGTTGTATTCTCTCTATTAATAATAATTCGCTAGCTTTGTGTAGTATTTTGTTAGCTTTAGAAGACTTTATGTGATGTGTTATTTTAACTGCGTTTGGTATTACCTTCGAATCTCTGCACCTTTTGAGGAACGCCAATGAAGATATCAATTTCATCCGCTTAATGCGGAGCTTCTCCAATTTTCTGGTTTTAAGAAAAGTATCCTCCCCATAGAGGTTAGTCAGTTTAACACGTAGGCTTTCGCGACCAATATTGTTCATAATCAACGATTTTTGGGTTTAGATCGCGTTATTTATAAATGTGTCGTAACCCTCCACCACCCGACACGGCCAATCAGTAAAAAAAAGTGTCACGTTGACAAAAGACAAATAGTTCACTGCTTTAGCCCACCGGTGTGTTGAAGCGTGAAACCACAACATTTACAATTTGAGTACGACGTTTCGCTGGTAATTGCATCCAGCATCATCGGGCAATTCGCCAGAATGGTGAGGCTCTGCTGTGTCTCCCGTTCTTATATAGAGCAGCAGCAGGGTGACGTCATCATTAACTCATTAACTCATCAGGTGCAAAGATTTGAGGGGGGGGGTTATTGTAATTATATACTTGATTAGTAATAAGGCTATTGTTACGATGCGAGTTGTAGATTAGTAATCATTTGGAATGTGTTCTATTGTGATTATGCTACATTAATAATCAGTTAGTGCTTGTTTCCCTTATAAGGAATTGTAATGCATCTTATTTAATAATACGCTTCCAGGCCGCACTAAGCCTGTAGCTGTCTGAGCGATTAAAGTTATTTCTGTTTCTCTCAATCTCAATGGATTCTCTAATTAGTCTTTGCCAGTAGTAACTAGTTTTACACAACACTTCAACGTTGTCAAAATCAATTGAGTGTCCCTGTTGACAAGCGTGTTCTGCCACTGCCGACAGTTGTGTTTGCGATAGTTTAATATTTCTCTGGTGTTCTTTTAGTCTTACACTAACGTTACGCCCTGTCTGTCCAATATAGCATCTGCCACATACACAATTAATCCGATATACACCTTCTGTTGATAATTTAGGTAATTCGTCTTTAGTGCACGTTACTAATTGTTGAATTTTGTGTACTGTACCAAATCTTACTGTAATGTTATAAGGGAAACAAGCACTAACTGATTATTAATGTAGCATAATCACAATAGAACACATTCCAAATGATTACTAATCTACAACTCGCATCGTAACAATAGCCTTATTACTAATCAAGTATATAATTACAATAACCCCCCCCCTCAAATCTTTGCACCTGATGAGTTAATGAGTTAATGATGACGTCACCCTGCTGCTGCTCTATATAAGAACGGGAGACACAGCAGAGCCTCACCATTCTGGCGAATTGCCCGATGATGCTGGATGCAATTACCAGCGAAACGTCGTACTCAAATTGTAAATGTTGTGGTTTCACGCTTCAACACACCGGTGGGCTAAAGCAGTGAACTATTTGTCTTTTGTCAACGTGACACTTTTTTTTTTTACTGATTGGCCGTGTCGGGTGGTGGAGGGTTACGACACATTTATAAATAACGCGATCTAAACCCAAAAATCGTTGATTATGAACAATATTGGTCGCGAAAGCCTACGTGTTAAACTGACTAACCTCTATGGGGAGGATACTTTTCTTAAAACCAGAAAATTGGAGAAGCTCCGCATTAAGCGGATGAAATTGATATCTTCATTGGCGTTCCTCAAAAGGTGCAGAGATTCGAAGGTAATACCAAACGCAGTTAAAATAACACATCACATAAAGTCTTCTAAAGCTAACAAAATACTACACAAAGCTAGCGAATTATTATTAATAGAGAGAATACAACACAACAGGAGTGAATTATCCAGCATTTCTGAATCGCTAAAGCATTTACATTTAAATATAAGCAATAGTGTGTCCATGCATGATTGGAATATAATCGATACTATAACACAACAATCGGCTGATAATGTGTTTAATCTAACAAATGCTAACCAAATTAACAAATTTTCTAGACTTTACAATAAACAAATCCCTATTAAAAACGAACAATTTAAAAACAAAACCGTAATGAACTTGACTAACACTAATTTAACCACTGACATGATTTCTGTCCTTTCTAAAGGCCTTAACTTTGCCGTTACCCCACGCACAATTCCAGTGGATGAGATAATTGCTGAGGTAGAATCAGCAGTAAGACTTCTTCCACATAATGAGGCAGAGATGACTAGACACGAGGTTGCCAAAATAATTGAGAATAGTAAAATACCGAAAGTAAATATTAGCTCGAACGAGGCAAAAGCCTTAAGAGAGCTTCGTCTAAATAAAGATATTCAAATCCTAGCAGCGGATAAGGGCCGCACTACTGTAGTGATGTCACGAGCCGATTATGATAATAAAATTAAAGATTTATTAGAGGAAAGTACCTACATTAAAATTAAACGAGATCCAACTAATACTCTGGAACGTAAGACTACTGCAATCATTGCAAATTCATTAATCCCAAAAAATGAGCAATTCCTAATTAAGCCAAGGGCTTCAAAACCACCTAGACTGTATGGGCTACCAAAGATCCATAAAATCGGCATCCCTCTACGACCCATAGTCAGTACAATTGGCTCTGCCACATATAAATTAGCAAAATATGTAACTAAACAAATACAGCCCTACATCGGTAGGACATCATCATTCATAAGAAATTCAGAACATCTTGTGAATATGATCAAAGATATTAAGCTTAACCCTAATGATATTTTGGTGAGTTTTGATGTGATTTCGCTATTCACTAAGGTTCCAGTGAGCGAGTCGCTTAAATTACTTGATACACTGGTAAAGAATACAGATTTACCAAAAGATATTCCGAAACTCGCTGACCATTGTTTAAATAACACTTACTTCTTATGGAGAGGTGAATTCTTTAAACAAAGGGAGGGAGCAGCAATGGGCTCTCCTTTATCTCCTGCTATAGCAAATTTGTACATGGAAAACTTTGAAACCAGAGCACTTGCCTCGAGCACATTAAAACCATCCTTTTGGTTTAGATATGTGGATGACACTTTGGTTGTCTGGCCACATGGTAAAGATACACTTAACGATTTTCTAAATCATCTCAATGCACAAAACCCGGCCATTCAGTTCACCATGGAAATGGAGGTGAATAACACACTCCCGTTCCTGGATATTTTACTTGGGCATGGCCTAAATGGTAAAATAACACACAGCGTTTACAGAAAGCAAACGCACACTGATGCCTATCTGAATGCGAAATCGCATCATCACCCAGCTCAGAAATCCTCTCTAATCAAGACGCTCATACATCGGGCTAAAACAGTGTCAGATGATGAAAGTCTAGTGAGAGAGAGTAAACATGTTAAAGAAGCACTAAGACAGAATGGCTACAATAATGCTCAAATTAACAGAGCACTAAATGCCAAATCACGATCGCAAAGCAACACTGCTGAAAGCGATCAGATTATTAAAACAATAAAAATACCATTTATCTCAGGAGTAACTGACAAATTAGCCCGTGTTTTGCAAAAGCAAAACATTACAGTAAGATTTGGTACAGTACACAAAATTCAACAATTAGTAACGTGCACTAAAGACGAATTACCTAAATTATCAACAGAAGGTGTATATCGGATTAATTGTGTATGTGGCAGATGCTATATTGGACAGACAGGGCGTAACGTTAGTGTAAGACTAAAAGAACACCAGAGAAATATTAAACTATCGCAAACACAACTGTCGGCAGTGGCAGAACACGCTTGTCAACAGGGACACTCAATTGATTTTGACAACGTTGAAGTGTTGTGTAAAACTAGTTACTACTGGCAAAGACTAATTAGAGAATCCATTGAGATTGAGAGAAACAGAAATAACTTTAATCGCTCAGACAGCTACAGGCTTAGTGCGGCCTGGAAGCGTATTATTAAATAAGATGCATTACAATTCCTTATAAGGGAAACAAGCACTAACTGATTATTAATGTAGCATAATCACAATAGAACACATTCCAAATGATTACTAATCTACAACTCGCATCGTAACAATAGCCTTATTACTAATCAAGTATATAATTACAATAACCCCCCCCCTCAAATCTTTGCACCTGATGAGTTAATGAGTTAATGATGACGTCACCCTGCTGCTGCTCTATATAAGAACGGGAGACACAGCAGAGCCTCACCATTCTGGCGAATTGCCCGATGATGCTGGATGCAATTACCAGCGAAACGTCGTACTCAAATTGTAAATGTTGTGGTTTCACGCTTCAACACACCGGTGGGCTAAAGCAGTGAACTATTTGTCTTTTGTCAACGTGACACTTTTTTTTTACTGATTGGCCGTGTCGGGTGGTGGAGGGTTACGACACATTTATAAATAACGCGATCTAAACCCAAAAATCGTTGATTATGAACAATATTGGTCGCGAAAGCCTACGTGTTAAACTGACTAACCTCTATGGGGAGGATACTTTTCTTAAAACCAGAAAATTGGAGAAGCTCCGCATTAAGCGGATGAAATTGATATCTTCATTGGCGTTCCTCAAAAGGTGCAGAGATTCGAAGGTAATACCAAACGCAGTTAAAATAACACATCACATAAAGTCTTCTAAAGCTAACAAAATACTACACAAAGCTAGCGAATTATTATTAATAGAGAGAATACAACACAACAGGAGTGAATTATCCAGCATTTCTGAATCGCTAAAGCATTTACATTTAAATATAAGCAATAGTGTGTCCATGCATGATTGGAATATAATCGATACTATAACACAACAATCGGCTGATAATGTGTTTAATCTAACAAATGCTAACCAAATTAACAAATTTTCTAGACTTTACAATAAACAAATCCCTATTAAAAACGAACAATTTAAAAACAAAACCGTAATGAACTTGACTAACACTAATTTAACCACTGACATGATTTCTGTCCTTTCTAAAGGCCTTAACTTTGCCGTTACCCCACGCACAATTCCAGTGGATGAGATAATTGCTGAGGTAGAATCAGCAGTAAGACTTCTTCCACATAATGAGGCAGAGATGACTAGACACGAGGTTGCCAAAATAATTGAGAATAGTAAAATACCGAAAGTAAATATTAGCTCGAACGAGGCAAAAGCCTTAAGAGAGCTTCGTCTAAATAAAGATATTCAAATCCTAGCAGCGGATAAGGGCCGCACTACTGTAGTGATGTCACGAGCCGATTATGATAATAAAATTAAAGATTTATTAGAGGAAAGTACCTACATTAAAATTAAACGAGATCCAACTAATACTCTGGAACGTAAGACTACTGCAATCATTGCAAATTCATTAATCCCAAAAAATGAGCAATTCCTAATTAAGCCAAGGGCTTCAAAACCACCTAGACTGTATGGGCTACCAAAGATCCATAAAATCGGCATCCCTTTACGACCCATAGTCAGTACAATTGGCTCTGCCACATATAAATTAGCAAAATATGTAACTAAACAAATACAGCCCTACATCGGTAGGACATCATCATTCATAAGAAATTCAGAACATCTTGTGAATATGATCAAAGATATTAAGCTTAACCCTAATGATATTTTGGTGAGTTTTGATGTGATTTCGCTATTCACTAAGGTTCCAGTGAGCGAGTCGCTTAAATTACTTGATACACTGGTAAAGAATACAGATTTACCAAAAGATATTCCGAAACTCGCTGACCATTGTTTAAATAACACTTACTTCTTATGGAGAGGTGAATTCTTTAAACAAAGGGAGGGAGCAGCAATGGGCTCTCCTTTATCTCCTGCTATAGCAAATTTGTACATGGAAAACTTTGAAACCAGAGCACTTGCCTCGAGCACATTAAAACCATCCTTTTGGTTTAGATATGTGGATGACACTTTGGTTGTCTGGCCACATGGTAAAGATACACTTAACGATTTTCTAAATCATCTCAATGCACAAAACCCGGCCATTCAGTTCACCATGGAAATGGAGGTGAATAACACACTCCCGTTCCTGGATATTTTACTTGGGCATGGCCTAAATGGTAAAATAACACACAGCGTTTACAGAAAGCAAACGCACACTGATGCCTATCTGAATGCGAAATCGCATCATCACCCAGCTCAGAAATCCTCTCTAATCAAGACGCTCATACATCGGGCTAAAACAGTGTCAGATGATGAAAGTCTAGTGAGAGAGATTAAACATGTTAAAGAAGCACTAAGACAGAATGGCTACAATAATGCTCAAATTAACAGAGCACTAAATGCCAAATCACGATCGCAAAGCAACACTGCTGAAAGCGATCAGATTATTAAAACAATAAAAATACCATTTATCTCAGGAGTAACTGACAAATTAGCCCGTGTTTTGCAAAAGCAAAACATTACAGTAAGATTTGGTACAGTACACAAAATTCAACAATTAGTAACGTGCACTAAAGACGAATTACCTAAATTATCAACAGAAGGTGTATATCGGATTAATTGTGTATGTGGCAGATGCTATATTGGACAGACAGGGCGTAACGTTAGTGTAAGACTAAAAGAACACCAGAGAAATATTAAACTATCGCAAACACAACTGTCGGCAGTGGCAGAACACGCTTGTCAACAGGGACACTCAATTGATTTTGACAACGTTGAAGTGTTGTGTAAAACTAGTTACTACTGGCAAAGACTAATTAGAGAATCCATTGAGATTGAGAGAAACAGAAATAACTTTAATCTCTCAGACAGCTACAGGCTTAGTGCGGCCTGGAAGCGTATTATTAAATAAGATGCATTACAATTCCTTATAAGGGAAACAAGCACTAACTGATTATTAATGTAGCATAATCACAATAGAACACATTCCAAATGATTACTAATCTACAACTCGCATCGTAACAATAGCCTTATTACTAATCAAGTATATAATTACAATAACCCCCCCCCTCAAATCTTTGCACCTGATGAGTTAATGAGTTAATGATGACGTCACCCTGCTGCTGCTCTATATAAGAACGGGAGACACAGCAGAGCCTCACCATTCTGGCGAATTGCCCGATGATGCTGGATGCAATTACCAGCGAAACGTCGTACTCAAATTGTAAATGTTGTGGTTTCACGCTTCAACACACCGGTGGGCTAAAGCAGTGAACTATTTGTCTTTTGTCAACGTGACACTTTTTTTTTACTGATTGGCCGTGTCGGGTGGTGGAGGGTTACGACACATTTATAAATAACGCGATCTAAACCCAAAAATCGTTGATTATGAACAATATTGGTCGCGAAAGCCTACGTGTTAAACTGACTAACCTCTATGGGGAGGATACTTTTCTTAAAACCAGAAAATTGGAGAAGCTCCGCATTAAGCGGATGAAATTGATATCTTCATTGGCGTTCCTCAAAAGGTGCAGAGATTCGAAGGTAATACCAAACGCAGTTAAAATAACACATCACATAAAGTCTTCTAAAGCTAACAAAATACTACACAAAGCTAGCGAATTATTATTAATAGAGAGAATACAACACAACAGGAGTGAATTATCCAGCATTTCTGAATCGCTAAAGCATTTACATTTAAATATAAGCAATAGTGTGTCCATGCATGATTGGAATATAATCGATACTATAACACAACAATCGGCTGATAATGTGTTTAATCTAACAAATGCTAACCAAATTAACAAATTTTCTAGACTTTACAATAAACAAATCCCTATTAAAAACGAACAATTTAAAAACAAAACCGTAATGAACTTGACTAACACTAATTTAACCACTGACATGATTTCTGTCCTTTCTAAAGGCCTTAACTTTGCCGTTACCCCACGCACAATTCCAGTGGATGAGATAATTGCTGAGGTAGAATCAGCAGTAAGACTTCTTCCACATAATGAGGCAGAGATGACTAGACACGAGGTTGCCAAAATAATTGAGAATAGTAAAATACCGAAAGTAAATATTAGCTCGAACGAGGCAAAAGCCTTAAGAGAGCTTCGTCTAAATAAAGATATTCAAATCCTAGCAGCGGATAAGGGCCGCACTACTGTAGTGATGTCACGAGCCGATTATGATAATAAAATTAAAGATTTATTAGAGGAAAGTACCTACATTAAAATTAAACGAGATCCAACTAATACTCTGGAACGTAAGACTACTGCAATCATTGCAAATTCATTAATCCCAAAAAATGAGCAATTCCTAATTAAGCCAAGGGCTTCAAAACCACCTAGACTGTATGGGCTACCAAAGATCCATAAAATCGGCATCCCTTTACGACCCATAGTCAGTACAATTGGCTCTGCCACATATAAATTAGCAAAATATGTAACTAAACAAATACAGCCCTACATCGGTAGGACATCATCATTCATAAGAAATTCAGAACATCTTGTGAATATGATCAAAGATATTAAGCTTAACCCTAATGATATTTTGGTGAGTTTTGATGTGATTTCGCTATTCACTAAGGTTCCAGTGAGCGAGTCGCTTAAATTACTTGATACACTGGTAAAGAATACAGATTTACCAAAAGATATTCCGAAACTCGCTGACCATTGTTTAAATAACACTTACTTCTTATGGAGAGGTGAATTCTTTAAACAAAGGGAGGGAGCAGCAATGGGCTCTCCTTTATCTCCTGCTATAGCAAATTTGTACATGGAAAACTTTGAAACCAGAGCACTTGCCTCGAGCACATTAAAACCATCCTTTTGGTTTAGATATGTGGATGACACTTTGGTTGTCTGGCCACATGGTAAAGATACACTTAACGATTTTCTAAATCATCTCAATGCACAAAACCCGGCCATTCAGTTCACCATGGAAATGGAGGTGAATAACACACTCCCGTTCCTGGATATTTTACTTGGGCATGGCCTAAATGGTAAAATAACACACAGCGTTTACAGAAAGCAAACGCACACTGATGCCTATCTGAATGCGAAATCGCATCATCACCCAGCTCAGAAATCCTCTCTAATCAAGACGCTCATACATCGGGCTAAAACAGTGTCAGATGATGAAAGTCTAGTGAGAGAGATTAAACATGTTAAAGAAGCACTAAGACAGAATGGCTACAATAATGCTCAAATTAACAGAGCACTAAATGCCAAATCACGATCGCAAAGCAACACTGCTGAAAGCGATCAGATTATTAAAACAATAAAAATACCATTTATCTCAGGAGTAACTGACAAATTAGCCCGTGTTTTGCAAAAGCAAAACATTACAGTAAGATTTGGTACAGTACACAAAATTCAACAATTAGTAACGTGCACTAAAGACGAATTACCTAAATTATCAACAGAAGGTGTATATCGGATTAATTGTGTATGTGGCAGATGCTATATTGGACAGACAGGGCGTAACGTTAGTGTAAGACTAAAAGAACACCAGAGAAATATTAAACTATCGCAAACACAACTGTCGGCAGTGGCAGAACACGCTTGTCAACAGGGACACTCAATTGATTTTGACAACGTTGAAGTGTTGTGTAAAACTAGTTACTACTGGCAAAGACTAATTAGAGAATCCATTGAGATTGAGAGAAACAGAAATAACTTTAATCGCTCAGACAGCTACAGGCTTAGTGCGGCCTGGAAGCGTATTATTAAATAAGATGCATTACAATTCCTTATAAGGGAAACAAGCACTAACTGATTATTAATGTAGCATAATCACAATAGAACAGATTCCAAATGATTACTAATCTACAACTCGCATCGTAACAATAGCCTTATTACTAATCAAGTATATAATTACAATAACCCCCCCCCTCAAATCTTTGCACCTGATGAGTTAATGAGTTAATGATGACGTCACCCTGCTGCTGCTCTATATAAGAACGGGAGACACAGCAGAGCCTCACCATTCTGGCGAATTGCCCGATGATGCTGGATGCAATTACCAGCGAAACGTCGTACTCAAATTGTAAATGTTGTGGTTTCACGCTTCAACACACCGGTGGGCTAAAGCAGTGAACTATTTGTCTTTTGTCAACGTGACACTTTTTTTTTTTTACTGATTGGCCGTGTCGGGTGGTGGAGGGTTACGACACATTTATAAATAACGCGATCTAAACCCAAAAATCGTTGATTATAAAGAAGGGTATCCTTTGTACAGAAGACGAGATTCCAACCATGGTGGTCATACATTCAAAAAGACTATCCGTGGGAAAGAATTTACGTACGACAACCGATATGTTGTGCCATACTCGCCGATTTTGTGCAAAATGTTCCATGCGCACATCAATGTCGAATATTGTCAGTCTGTGAAGGCTATCAAATACATTTGCAAGTATGTCTACAAAGGCAGCGACCAAGCTGTGTTTGAGCTCACTGGAGGCACTGACAATTTGGACGAGGTTCGACAGTTTCAACAGGGCCGCTACATAAGCAGCAACGAGGCTATATGGAGAATCTTCAGCTTTTCAATCCATGATCGGTTTCCTGCCATTGTCCATCTTTATGTGCATCTCGAAAACGGTGAACGCGTGTATTTTACAGCCGGCAACGTCGACAGAGTCCTTCAAGTGCATCGCAATACTACGTTGACTGCATTCTTCAAACTATGCGAAAGCGATGATGTTGCGCGTACGCTACTGTACTCTGACATTCTGTCGTATTACACTTGGAAGAACTACACTTGGAACCGTCGTCTCAAGGGGCTACCAGTGGAAGGCTGGCCTGGCGTTTGCAAGGACCACGCATTGGGTCGCCTGTATACCGTTCATATGTCCCAAACGGAATGCTATTATCTCCGTTTGCTTTTGATTAACGTCAGAGGCCCAACATCCTTTGACTCCATTAAAACGGTCGATGGACAACTTTGTGATACGTTTAAACAAGCGTGCCAAGGTTTGGACCTTCTGGAAAGCGAACATCATTTGCACCAGGCCATGCGAGAAGCAGTAGACTGTCGAGGACCGTCAAAAATACGCGATCTATTCGCTATTATTTTGACTACATATACTCCAGCTAATGCGAGGGACCTGTGGGATGCTTACAAACATCACATGGCTGAAGACATTCTGTTTCGCTTTCAAAATGAGTCCAACGACCAAGGACTTGAATTGTCCGATGCTATGACTAATGAGGCTTTGATCTTGATTGAGAACATCACTTTGTCTATGGCGGGCCGACCGTTGGACCACTTTGGTCTGGATCCACCTCGACGAGACCTTGGAGTGCCCCTTTGTGCTGAAATTGTTCGGGAGCAGAACTACGATACTATTGCTCTCTCATGTTTAGTGGACCACAATCTGCCTCTATTGCAGAATGTGCCTGCGCAACATACGGCATATGTATCATTGATAGAAAAGATCTACTCCGGACAAGGTTCCGTCACCTTCCTCGACGCATCTGCTGGCACTGGGAAGACGTTCCTCATCAACACCATATTAGCCTCTGTTCGGTGCAAAGGAGATATTGCGTTAGCAACAGCTTCTTCTGGCATTGCTGCTACTCTTATGGATGGGGGACGCACAGCTCATTCCACATTCAAGCTACCTCTGAATTTGACACGTGAAGATGCCACTTGCAATATCTCCAACCAAAGTGGTACTGCCAAATTGTTACGTGCTTGCAAAGTCATTGTTTGGGATGAATGTACCATGGCACACAAAAGAGCTGTAGAACTCCTCGATGAGACTTTACGCGATATACGCGAACACGGTCAAGTCATGGGAGGAGTCTGTGTCATTTTATCAGGGGACTTTCGTCAGACCCTGCCTATCATTACCCGGGGAACCATGGCGGATGAGGTCCATGCGTGCTTGAAGAAAAGCCGGCTTTGGACCCAGGTCGATAAGCTAAAGTTGACTACTAACATGCGCCTATTGACCAGTGGCGATGTGTCGGCTCAACGTTTTGCCGACACATTACTCCACATTGTGAATGGGACTATGCAGCCAATCCATAACGATGACGTTGCACTCCCTATCGACTTTAGTCATATGTTGTCGTCTCCTAGCGACTTAAAAGACAAAGTCTATCCTGATATCGCCACCAAACCTATGGGAGATGAATTGTGCACTTGGCTATGTGCACGAGCTATACTGTCACCCCGGAACGATGATGTCAATGCAATCAATGCTCATATTTTGGGGTTGCTGCCACAGCCTGCTGTGACGTACAAGTCGTTCAACAAGACACTTGAAAATGACGATGCAGTACGCTTTCCCACTGAATTTCTTGACTCTCAAGAATTGCCAGGCACGCCTCAACATAAACTGGAGCTGAAAGTTGGTGCACCTATACTTTTGTTGCGAAACCTCAATGCTCCAAAACTCTGCAATGGTACAAGACTTTGTGTCAAGTCTTTGTTTCCTAACTTAATTGAAGCACTATGGGAACCTCATTTGCCAGTAAAAATATGATAATTGGTTCTTTACCCTTCTATCTGGCAACAAAACTGACACCTTTTTACAAGGAGTCATGTTTGCATAGACCGCAATACCTGCAGTCATAATACAAACAAAAGAACATAACTCTGATAATGTGCACTGTCCTTAAAGTTGATTGATCCACACCCGAGACAGCTTTCCTTAGAGCCTTTTGGCGTCATCTGGTCCAACCCATATGAGACTAGGCTCTAAGGAAAGCTGTCTCGGGTGTGGATCAATCAACTTTAAGGACAGTGCACATTATCAGAGTTATGTTCTTTTGTTTGTATTATGACTGCAGGTATTGCGGTCTATGCAAACATGACTCCTTGTAAAAAGGTGTCAGTTTTGTTGCCAGATAGAAGGGTAAAGAACCAATTATCATTTTAATTGAAGCAGTTGTGTTGACTGGCAGTCACAAAGGGGTTGAAGTGCTATTGCCACGGATCCCCATTATTGCCGAAGATGTCCCATTTCCCTTCAAGCGAACGCAATTCCCCATTCGTTTGGCTTATGCAATGACCATTAACAAATCTCAAGGTCAAACATTGCTAATTGCTGGGATCAATCTGTAATGTAGTAACTCGGCGGGAGACGACTTCACGGGTAGCACACTCTTTATTTCACCAACTTCGTTTCACAGGTGACTAACACCCACTGTAGTTACTCGGGTGACTAACACCCACTTGGTTACTCGGGTGACTAACACCCACTTGGTTACTCGGGTGACTAACACCCACTTAGTTACTCGGGTGACTAACACCCACTTAGTTACTCGGGTGACTAACACCCACTCAGCTACTCGGGTGACTAACACCCACTGAGCTGCCCGGGTGACCAACACCCACTTAGCTACTCGGGTGACTAACACCCACTGAGCTACTCGGGTGACCAACACCCACTTAGCTACTCGGGTGACTAACACCCACTGAGCTACTCGGGTGACCAACACCCACTTAGCTACTCGAACACGGGCTCTTACGCCCCGTAGCCTCTCGGAACACACCCAGCCGGGGTGTTCCTCTCGACTCTGGGTCCCACAGTCCCGACCCACATGGGCGTCGGACCACGGGTCCCACAGTCTCGCCTCCGAGCCACACAGGGCCCCGGTCCCAACAAGGACAGCGGGACTAGGGGTCTCAGGGCACTACCTCTTCCCTCCGTCTTCGATCTTCAACTGGTTAACAACAACCTCGAGTGCTCTCGCGCGTCACCCTTTATACACTCCCTGCGGACGTCGCTGAGAGCACTCATCCCATTTGACCAATCACCGGGCGCTGGCTACGATCCTGTTTTCCCACAGTGTCAGCGCGCCCCACCACTCACGCCGCGCCGCCCCGTGATCTCTCACTCCCGGCGCGCGCGTCCACACTACGCCCACAACGCGTGCCCAACCCCGCACCCCGTGCCGCCCCGTGATCCATCACTGTCGGCGCACGTCAACACCACCACTACAAATCTACAAACGGCTTGCTTTGCCCACGGCCAACTATACGTGGCCTGCTCTCGCGTCGGATCCGCCAAAAACGTATTTGTTTACGCACCTGGCGGTGTGACAAAAAACATTGTGTACCCACAAGTTCTCATTGATTAGTTTTTAAACTTCCCTAATAAATTATCTTTAAACACTTCACTTAAACACACTCTTTACTTACCTATTTCTAACACTCCTTAATAAATTATTCTATACACTTTTACATCTTTCTCTGTCCCCACTTATGTACCCGCCACAAGCGGAACGCGTCCTCATGCAAACCTCAAAATACAAAGCCTCCAACTCAGACAACACGTGAGGACCCGTGCAACGCCGGGTTTTACTGCTAATTGCCAAAGTTGTCAATATGTGTGTCTGTTCAACATGTTAACCGTATTTCCCGACATGCAACAAACAGCTAATTTCTCATGGGGGTACTTTGCAGACTGTACACCATGCAAACATTCTCAAAATACACTTTTTTTAGGGGAGGGGGTGAGCTCAATAATGCATATATTTTTGCACAACAATTGAGCTGTGACGTCAAATCTCTCATGTGACCCGCGCATGTGTCAGCGTAACGCATTGGAGTGTCGTGGTTAGCGCGCCGCGCTACGAACCCGGCGACCCGAGTTCCATTCCCGCTCACGGCCACCACCGGTGACGATTATTTGAACCGGTCGTGGGCCTCCCCGACTGGTGTGGCGTATGGACATCGCCACTGGGGAGACAAAGGCGGTCGGCCATGGTGGATCCAAGTCCCGGGCGAAGCCGGGTAGTACAGCTAGTTAGTAGATAAAATAGTGAATGTGTGAGTGGGTGGGTGAGTTAGAGAGTGAGTAGGTGGACGGATAAGTGAGTGTGGGTTTGAATGGGTAAGTCTGTGGGTGAGTTACTGAGTGGCTTGGCAAATGAACGTGTAAACAGACCCCAACCTTGAACTGAGAAATGCGGGAAAACGGAACACGCTGCGACTTCGGGCTGCCGCCGTGCGGTTTGAACGTCTGCGCGTGACCATTGGTGTATTCGTTATGACGTTTTCACCAGAACTGACGACCATTCATTCTCTTTGGTTCTTTCGGTAAAGTCATGTAGAAAGAAATTTAAATATATCATAATAAAATACGACGTTTTGATTGCAACACAACGTGATGGTTGCTTGTTTTGCAATCGAAACGTCGTATTTTATTATTATATAATTTAATTTCTTTATACGTGACTTTACCGAAAGAACCAAAGAGTAATTCCTGCAGTCACAAAAACTTAGAATCTAGTTTGGACCATTCCTTCCTTTTCGCGTCGATAAAATAAACAAGAGAGTTAAATATATTAATTTTCCTGAAGTTCACTGGCAAAGTATCCATGGCAGAAGCAACAGCAGAGAAGCAGGGAGGCAAATGTCAAAAACACTTCAGCCAGTTCCTGACCTCGACGTGATTTGAACACGCAACCTTCTGATCTGGAGTCAGACGCGCTACCGTTGCGCCACGAGGTCCCCTCTATAGTGTAGGGGGCCTGATGCGCTAAATATAAACAAGGTGGATATCGACTATTGATTGCGCAATAGGGCGATGCCGACAATCGACAACTTTTCCACTATCGGCCAAACCCAGTCAGCCTATGTGAGTGAGCAGATGGGTGGACGAGTGAGTGGGTGGGTGAGTGGGTGAGTGAGTGGGTGGGTGAATGACTGGATGGTGGGTGAGTGGGTGATTGAGTGGGTGAATTACTGGTCGGGTGGGTGAGTGGGTGAATGAGTGGGTGAATAACTGGATGATGGGTGAGTGGGTGATTGAGTGGGTAAATTACTGGTCGGGTGGGTGAGTGGCTGAATGAGTAGGTGAATGACTGGATGATGGGTGAGGGGGTGATTGAGTGGGTGAATTACTGGATGAATGGGTGAGTGGGTGAATGAGTGGGTGAATAACTGGATGGGTGGGTGAGAGAGTGATTGAGTGGATGAATTACTGGATGGATGGGTGAGTGGGTGAGTGGGTGGCTGAATGACTGGATGGTGGGTGAGTTGGTGGTGAGTTATTTGGCAAAGAGATCAAATAATCAATGAGTGAATGCGTGAGTGGGTGGGTGAGTGAATGAGTCGAGCGGTTGCCACCTTTTCCACTGGCCACCAAACCCGGACACATTTTTCAGTCAGCCAAGGTTAGTGACCGAGTCACTGGGTGGCTGAATTAGGGAGTGGATGACTAAACGGGTTAGTGGGTAAGTCAGTGGGTGAGTGAGTTACTGAGTGACTTGCAAAATTAATTAGTATTTGCGTGGGTGAATTAGTGTATGAAATGGTGAATGTGTGAGTGGGTGGGTGAGTGATTAGGTGGGCGGATAAGCGAGTGGGGGATTGAATGGGTAAGTCGGTGGGTGAGTGAGTTACTGAGTGGCTTGCCAAATGAATGAGTGAACAAGAACCAACCTTGAACTGAGAAACGAGGGCAAACCTACCACGCTGCGACCTCGGGCTGCCGCCGTGCGGTTTGTATGTCTGCGCGTGACAATTGGTGTATTCGTTCTGAAACTTTCACCAGAAGTGATGACCATTCTTTCCTTTGAGTGTGGATAAAAAAGTATGAAAATTGAAATATATTCATTTTCCTGAAGTTCACTCACAAAGTCTCCATGGCAGAAGCAACAGGAGAGAAGCAGGTAGGCGAATGTCAAAAAACAATTCATCAAGTTCCTGACCTCGACGTGATTTAAACACGCAACCTTCTGATCTGGAGTCAGACGCGCTACCGTTGCGCCACGAAGTCCCCGCTGAAGTTGGGGGGCCTGACCCGCTAAATATAAACAACAAGGTGGATATCGACTATTGATTGCGCAATAGGGCGATGCCGACAATCGCCATCTTTTCCACTATCAGCCAAACCCAGTCAGCCTCTGTGAGAGAGGTGAGTGGATGTGTAATTGGGTGAGTGAGTGGGTGGTTTGAGTGGGTGAATGAGTGGGTGATTGATTGGTTGAATGACTGGATGGCGGGGTGATTTGGTGGGTGAGTGATTTGGCAAAGAGATCAGATAATCAATGAGTGAATGCTTCAGTGGGTGGGTGAGTGAACAAGTCGATGGGTTGCCACCTTTTCCACTGGTCACCAAACCCGGATCCATTTTTCATTCAGTTAAGGTTCGTGTCCGAGTCACTGGGTGGCTGAATTGGGGAGTGGATGAGTAAGTGGGTTAGTGGGTAAGTCGGTGGGTGAGTGAGTTACTGAGTGGCTTGGCAAATTAATCAGTAAATGCATGGGTGAATTAGTGTATGAAAGGGTGAATGTGTGAGTGGGTGGGTGAGTTAGTGAGTGAGTAGGTGGGCGGATAAGTGAATGGGGGATTGAATGGGTAAGTCGGTGGGTGAGTGAGTTACTGAGTGGCTTCGCAAATAAATGAGTGAACAGGACCCAACCTTGAACTGAGAAACGACGGCAAATGTAACACGCTGAGACCGTGGGCTGCTGCCCTGCTGATGACCATTCCTTCCCTTTAATGTCGATTAAAAAAAACATGATGATTAAAAAAGAGATTGAGTGATGTAGCACAGGAGGATGTGTTAAAATATATTAGTTTACCTGAAGTTCACTGGCAAAGTATCCATGGCAGAAGAAACAGCAGAGTAGCAGGGAGGCGAATATCAAAAAACACTTCAAGCAGTTCCTGACCTCGACGTGATTTGAACACGCAACCTTCTGATCTGGAGTCAGACGCGCTACCGTTGCGCCACGAGGCCCCTTCTGCAGTTTGGGGGCCTGACGCGCTAAATATAAACAACAAGGTGGATATCGACTATTGATTGCGCAATCGGGCGATGCCGACAATCGCCAACGTTTCCACTATCGGCCAAACCTAGTCAGCCTATGTGAGTGAGAGGATGGGTAGACGGGTGAGTGGGTGAACGAGTGGGTGGGCGAGTGGGTGGGTGAGTGGGTGAATGAGTGGGTGATTGACTGGATGGGTGGGTGAGTTGGTGGGTGAGTGATTTGGCAAAGAGATCAGATAATTAATGAGTGAATGCGTGCGTGGGTGGGTGAGTGAATGAGTCGAGGGGTTGCAACCTTTTCTACTGGTCACCACCCCGGACACATTTTTCAGTCAGCCAAGGTTAATGACCAAGTCACTGGGTGGCTGAATTAGGGAGTGGATGAGTAAGCACTTTAGTGGGTAAGTCAGTGGGTGAGTGAGTTACTGAGTGACTTGGTAAATTAATCAGTAAATGCGTGTGCGAATTAGTAGATAAAATGGTGAATGTGTGAGTGGGTGGGTGAGTTAGTGAGTGAGTAGGTCGGCGGATAAGCAAGTGGGGGAATGAATGGGTAAGTCGGCGGGTGAGTGAGTTACTGAGTGGCTTGCCAAATGAATGAGTGAACAGGAAACTACCTTGAACTAAGAAACGAGGGCAAACGTAACACGCTGCGACCTAGGGCTGCCGCCGTGCGGTTTGAACGTCTGCGCGTGACAATTGGTGTATTCGTTACGAAACTTTCACTAGAACTGATGACCATTCCTTCCCTTCAGTGTCGATAAAAAATGATAATTAAAATATATTAATTTTCCTGAAGTTCACTGGCAAAGTATCCATGGCAGAAGCAACAGGAGAGAAGCAGGGAGGCGAATGTCAAAAAACAATTATGCAAATTCCTGACCTCGACGTGATTTGAACACGCAACCTTCTGATCTGGAGTCAGACGCGCTACCGTTGCGCCACGAAGTCCCCGCTGAAGTTTAAGGGCCTGACCCGCTAAATATAAACAACAAGGTGGATATCGACGATTGATTGCGCAATAGGGCGATGCCGACAATCGCCATCTTTTCCACTATCAGCCAAACCCAGTCAGCCTCTGTGAGAGAGGTGAGTGGATGTGTAATTGGGTGAGTGAGTGAGTGGGTGGGTGAGTGAGTGAGTGGGTGGGTGAGTGGGTGAATGAGTGGGTGATTGATTGGTTGAATGACTGGATGGCGGGGTGAGTTGGTGGGTGAGTGATTTGGCAAAGAGATCAGATAATCAATGAGTGAATGCTTCAGTGGGTGGGTGAGTGAACAAGTCGATGGGTTGCCACCTTTTCCACTGGTCACCAAACCCGGATCCATTTTTCATTCAGTTAAGGTTCGTGTCCGAGTCACTGGGTGGCTGAATTAGGGAGTGGATGAGTAAGCGGGTTAGTGGGTAAGTCGGTGGGTGAGTGAGTTACTGAGTGGCTTGGCAAATGAATGAGTGAACAGGAACCAACCTTGAACTGAGAAACGACGGCAAATGTAACACGCTGAGACCGTGGGCTGCTGCCCTGCGGTTTTAATGTCTGCGTGTGACAATTGTTGTATTCGTTACAAATTTTCACCAAAACTGATGACCATTCCTTCCCTTTAATGTCGATTAAAAAAAACATGATAATTAAAAAAGAGATTGAGTGATGTAGCACAGGAGGTTGTGTTAAAATATATTAGTTTTCCTGAAGTTCACTGGCAAAGTATCCATGGCAGAAGAAACAGCAGAGTAACAGGGAGGCGAATATCAAAAAACACTTCAACCAGTTCCTGACCTCGACGTGATTTGAACACGCAACCTTCTGATCTGGAGTCAGACGCGCTACCGTTGCGCCACGAGGTCCCTTCTGCAGTTTGGGGGCCTGACGCGCTAAATATAAACAACAAGGTGGATATCGACTATTGATTGCGCAATCGGGCGATGCCGACAATCGCCAACGTTTCCACTATCGGCCAAACCTAGTCAGCCTATGTGAGTGAGAGGATGGGTAGACGGGTGAGTGGGTGAACGAGTGGGTGGGCGAGTGGGTGGGTGAGTGGGTGGGTGAGTTGGTGGGTGAGTGATTTGGCAAAGAGATCAGATAATTAATGAGTGAATGCGTGCGTGGGTGGATGAGTGAATTAGTCGAGGGGTTGCAACCTTTTCTACTGGTCACCACCCCGGACACATTTTTCAGTCAGCCAAGGTTAATGACCAAGTCACTGGGTGGCTGAATTAGGGAGTGGATGAGTAAGCACTTTAGTGGGTAAGTCAGTGGGTGAGTGAGTTACTGAGTGACTTGGTAAATTAATCAGTAAATGCGTGTGTGAATTAGTAGATAAAATGGTGAATGTGTGAGTGGGTGGGTGAGTTAGTGAGTGAGTAGGTCGGCGGATAAGCAAGTGGGGGATTGAATTGGTAAGTCGGCGGGTGAGTGAGTTACTGAGTGGCTTGCCAAATGAATGAGTGAACAGGAAACTACCTTGAACTAAGAAACGAGGGCAAACGTAACACGCTGCGACCTAGGGCTGCCGCCGTGCGGTTTGAACGTCTGCGCGTGACAATTGGTGTATTCGTTACGAAACTTTCACTAGAACTGATGACCATTCCTTCCCTTCAGTGTCGATAAAAAATGATAATTAAAATATATTAATTTTCCTGAAGTTCACTGGCAAAGTATCCATGGCAGAAGCAACAGGAGAGAAGCAGGGAGGCGAATGTCAAAAAACAATTCTGCAAGTTCCTGACCTCGACGTGATTTGAACACGCAACCTTCTGATCTGGAGTCAGACGCGCTACCGTTGCGCCACGAAGTCCCCGCTGAAGTTTATGGGCCTGACCCGCTAAATATAAACAACAAGGTGGATATCGACGATTGATTGCGCAATAGGGCGATGCCGACAATCGCCATCTTTTCCACTATCAGCCAAACCCAGTCAGCCTCTGTGAGAGAGGTGAGTGGATGTGTAATTGCGTGAGTGAGTGAGTGGGTGAGTGGGTGAATGAGTGGGTGATTGATTGGTCGAATGACTGGATGGTGGGGTGATTTGGTGGGTGAGTGATTTGGCAAAGAGATCAGATAATCAATGAGTGAATGCTTCAGTGGGTGGGTGAGTGAACAAGTCGATGGGTTGCCACCTTTTCCACTGGTCACCAAACCCGGATCCATTTTTCAGTCAGTTAAGGTTCGTGTCCGAGTCACTGGGTGGCTGAATTAGGGAGTGGATGAGTAAGCGGGTTAGTGGGTAAGTCGGTGGGTGAGTGAGTTACTGAGTGTCTTGGCAAATTAATCAGTAAATGCATGGGTGAATTAGTGTATGAAAGGGTGAATGTGTGAGTGGGTGGGTGAGTTAGTGAGTGAGTAGGTGGGCGGATAAGTGAATGGGGGATTGAATGGGTAAGTCGGTGGGTGAGTGAGTTACTGAGTGGCTTGGCAAATGAATGAGTGAACAGGAACCATCCTTGAACTGAGAAACGACGGCAAATGTAACACGCTGAGACCGTGTGCTGCCGCCCTGCGGTTTGAATGTCTGCGTGTGACAATTGTTGTTTTCGTTACAAATTTTCACCAGAACTGATGACCATTCCTTCCCTTTAATGTCGATTTAAAAAAACATGATAATTAAAGAAGAGCTGGATTGCTGTAGCACAGGAGGATGTGTTAAATATATTCATAAGATTGCAGAAGCAACAGGAGGAATAGAGGGAGGCGAATGTCAAAAACATTTAAACCAATTCCTGACCCCGACGTGATTTGAACACGCACCCTTCTGGTCTAGAATCAGACTGGCTGATGCACCACCTGTGCCCCCTACTGTGCCAACTTGCTGTGTTTTAGCCACCCGGCCGTCCGCTCGTTGTTGTGAGCGTCGCTCCTCCGCCCTCCGTTATTGTTGGAGGGTGACTGCCTTCAACTGCCCAGTCGCGTCCTTCACGAGCCTCCTCCACAGAGGCCGATCTTGACACGGCTGGTACCAGTCATCGGCAGTCCATTGAGCTCCACATCCTCCTGTGCCACATTACTCCATCTCTTCTCTAGCCCGTGCCGCACCCGTTTAGCCCCCTCGATCCGGCCAAACAAAACCTGTTTAGGCATGTGGTGGCTGGGCATGTGGGCTACATGACCCAGCCAACGCAGCCTTGCCTGTCGGAGGAGCTCACCGATGGGACTTTGTCCAGATCTTTCGAGGATTTGTGAGCTCCTCACACAATCCAGCCTGCTTAAACCCAGGATTGGTCGTAGGCAGGCCAGCCTAAATGTTTCTAACCGGCGGAGATGTTCCATTAAAGGGGTCCACGTTTCACAAGCGTAGAGAAGGGAGGGAATGACTGGCCGAGAAGACCTGGATCTTCGTGCGGAGTGATAGACCAGGTAGTTTCCACACAGCCTTACGCAACTGATGAAAATATAATGCCGCTCGACCGATTCGGAGTCAGACCTCTGCTGTTAAACCGGAGCCGGTCATGAGCACACTGCCCAGGTATGGGAAACTCTCCACTCTCGCCACAACTGCCCCATCACCGATTGGGAGTTGTGGGGGTGGAGTGCCCGATGGTACAAAATACCCAGGCAGGTGCTTCGTTTTGGTGGGGCTGATGCTAAGGCTCCACCTCTTGGTGGCAAGCTGGTTTACACACGGAAGAACAAAGTACATTTGATACATATCATCACACACACAGTAACACACACACAGTAACACGCACACAGTAACACACACACAGTAACACACACACAGTAACACACACACAGTAACACACACAATAACATTAACACAGTAACACACACACAGTAACACACAGTATCACACACAAAGTAACACAACAACAACAACCGCCATTCGCCACTAAGTGGCGGTGACGTCACCACGACGCTTGTGCCAGGCCATGTGCACCTTGAGGCCACGTGAAGTGTCGAACGCCCGCTGGCAGGAGGTCACGGGGCAGACCCAGGTGCCACGGGTCGACTGACCGAGATGACCGAGATGACTGGCTGATGCACCACCTGTGCCCCCTACTCTGCCAACTTGCTGTGCTTTAGCCGCCCGGCGCTTCGCTCGTTGTTGTGAGCGTCGCTCCTCCGCCCTCCGTTGTTGCTGGAGGGCGACTGCCTCCAACTGCCCAGTAGCGTCCTTCACGAGCCTCCTCCATAGAGGCCGATCTTGACACGGCTGGTACCAGTCATCGGCAAGTCCACTCAGCTCTTGTACCACATCGCTCCGTCTCTACTCTATCCCGTGCCGCGTCCGTGTGCACACAGACACACACGCGCGCACACAGACACACGCGCGCGTGTGCACACAGACACACACGCGCGCACACAGACACACGCGCGCGTGTGCACACAGACACACACACACGTGCGGACACAGACACACACGTGCACACACAGACACACACACACGTGTGCACACACAGACACACACACACGTGTGCACACAGACACACACGTGTGCACACAGACACACACGTGTGCACACAGACACACGCGCACGTGTGCACACAGACACACACGCGCGTGTGCACACAGACACACACGTGCGCACACAGACACACGCGCGCGTGTGCACACAGACACACACGTGTGCACACAGACACACACGTGCGCACACACACACACGTGCGCGCACATAGACACACACGTGCGCACACAGACACACACGTGTGCACACAGACACACACACACGCGTGCGCACACACACACACGTGTGCACACAGACACACACACGTGTGCACACAGACACACACACGTGTGCACACAGACACACACGCACGTGTGCACACAGACACACACACGTGTGCACACAGACACACACGTGTGCACACAGACACACACGTGTGCACACAGACACACGCACGTGCGCACACAGACACACACACACGTGCGCACACAGATACACACGTGTGCACACAGACACGCACACAGACACACACACACGTGCGCACACAGACACACACGTGCGCACACAGACACACACACACGTGCGCACACAGACACACACTTGCGCACACAGACACATGTCCGCACACAGACACACAAACACGTGCGCACACAGACACACACGTGCGTACACAGACACACACACGTGTGCACATAGACACACACACACGTGTGCACACAGACACACGCACGCGTGCACACAGACACACGCACGTGTGCACACAGACACACACGTGTGCACACAGACACACGTGTGCACACAGACACACACGTGTGCACACAGACACACACGTGTGCACACAGACACACACGTGTGCACACAGACACACACGTGCGCTGCTGAAGTCAGATCTGAAATTGACGAAGCCCGCCACTGGGAAGAGACGTTAACGGCCTCGGATAACGACGAGATGTGCCAGACGTCACCTATTGTGTTCATTTATAATTTGTGTATATTATTAACAACGTTTATTTACACTTCTAAAGCCCCCTTTCATCCGGAGGTCACAAGGCTCTATACAAAACACGCAGCGCACACGCACTCAGGCTAACCCCAATCACATCCCACTCCATAACAAAGGAATCAAGGAATAGAACAAAGCCCTTAGAAGCGAGTTGCGTCTTCAGGCGCGATTTGAATGCAGCGGGCTTGGTGGGAGTGAGCAGATGGAACTTTCGGCTTTAAATGATTTTGCTGCTATCAGTTTGCATGTGATAAGCCACTTCGTTGAGCTATCATTTTTGGGCAGGTCGCTTCCTGAAGAAAAGCTTAATAGCTCAGTGGGCATTCCCATGTGTTTTAAAACAATTTTGACATAAAAAAAAATATTTTTTAAACACATGGGGCAAATTAGGAGGTGCTTTGTTTGTGTGTATTGTATATTGAACTTCTTTCGCACCGTACGTATCCAACCGTGCTGATCGGAGCTGCGGAGGAAGGACAACAACCTAAACACAAAAATCAGTTCTAAAGAGATGAGTTCGTCAATCTAGACGAGTGTTTAAACGTGCACAACCCCAGTGGATTCCTGCTATCGGAAGGGAAGAGCGTTCCAGACGGCCGAAGAAGCAGCGCATCTGAAAGTGCGCGGTGCGGTAACTGCCGTCTTTGTATTGTGAACACGCGATCTTATGGGACTCAAGATTGAGAACATATCATTGTAGAGTTGTTCTGAGCACAGGGCATTCCGAACACATACAACACAATTATCAACACCCATGTTCTGAGCACAAGACTCAACGCATCAGTCAGTAACACTGCGTTAATAGGAAAATACGCGCGTGACGTTTCGCGCATTTGCCCTTCTTAAGGGTTAGAGACGACACTTTACATAATCACATGGCTGAGTCGACCTAGAGGAGGCTCAGGACCGGTTCAGATAATCGTCACTGGTGTTTTGCTGCGAGTTCGGGTGCAGCGCGCTAACCGTTGCACTACCGCTTGGAACAGTTCCTGACAGAATCAGTTCCTAACACAATCTGTTACTGACATAATCAATTCCTTACACAACCAGTTCCTACCACAATCTGTTCTTCACACAACCAGTTCTTAACACAACCAGTTCCTCACACAATCAGTTCCTCATACAACCAGTTCCTAACACAATCAGTTCCTAACACAATCAGTTCCTCATACAACCAGCTCCTCATGCAACTAGTTCCTAATACAATCAGTTCCTCATACAACCAGTTCCTAACACAACCAGTTCCTAACACAATCAGTTCCTAACACAATCAGTTCATCATACAACCAGCTCCTCATACAACTAGTTCCTAACACAATCAGTTCCTCATACAACCAGTTCCTCATACAACTAGTTCCTAACACAATCAGTTCCTCATACAACCAGCTCCTCATACAACTAGTTTCTAATACAATCAGTTCCTCATACAAACAGTTCATGACACAATCAGTTCCTCATACAACCAGCTCCTCATACAACTAGTTTATAATACAATCAGTTCCTCATACAAACAGTTCATGACACAATCAGTTCCTCATGCAACCAGTTTCTAATACAACCAGTTCCTAACATAATCTGTTAATCACACAATCTGTTCCGAACACAATTACAGCACTGTAGTTCGAAACGCACACAGCTCCGAACACACACAGCTCCTTAAACAATCCGTTCCCAACACACACATCTCCGAACACAATCCGTTACGAACACAATCCGTTCCGAACACACACAGCTTCAAACACAATCCGTTCCGAACACAATCCGTTCCGAACACACACAGCTTCGAACACAATCCGTTTCGAACACAATCCGTTCCGAACACACACAGCTTCGAACACAATCCGTTATGAACACAATCCGTTCCGAACATACACAGCTTCGAACACAATCCGTTCCGAACACAGTCCGTTCCGAACACAATCAGTTCCTCACACACACAGCTTCGAACACAATCCGTTACGAACACAATCCGTTCCGAACATACACAGCTTCAAACACAATCCGTTCCGAACACAATCCGTTCCGAACACACACAGCTTCGAACACAATCCGTTCCGAACACAATCCGTTCCGAACACACACAGCTTCGAACACAATCCGTTCCGAACACAATCTGTTCCGAACACACACAGCTTCGAACACAATCCGTTATGAACACAATCCGTTCCGAACATACACAGCTTCGAACACAATCCGTTCCGAACACAATCCGTTCCGAACACACACAGCTTCGAATACAATCCGTTCCGAACACAATCCGTTCCGAACACACACAGCTTCGAACACAATCCGTTATGAACGCAATCCGTTCCGAACACACACAGCTTCAAACACAATCCGTTCCGAACACAATCCGTTCCGAACACACACAGCTTCAAACACAATCCGTTCCGAACACAATCCGTTCCGAACACACACAGCTTCGAACACAATCCGTTCCGAACACAATCTGTTCCGAACACACACAGCTTCGAACACAATCCGTTATGAACACAATCCGTTCCGAACATACACAGCTTCGAACACAATCCGTTCCGAACACAATCAGTTCCTCACACACACAGCTTCGAACACAATCCGTTACGAACACAATCCGTTCCGAACATACACAGCTTCAAACACAATCCGTTCCGAACACAATCCGTTCCGAACACACACAGCTTCGAACACAATCCGTTCCGAACACAATCCGTTCCGAACACACACAGCTTCGAATACAATCCGTTCCGAACACAATCCGTTCCGAACACACACAGCTTCGAACACAATCCGTTCCGAACACAATCTGTTCCGAACACACACAGCTTCGAACACAATCCGTTATGAACACAATCCGTTCCGAACATACACAGCTTCGAACACAATCCGTTCCGAACACAATCCGTTCCGAACACACACAGCTTCGAATACAATCCGTTCCGAACATAATCCGTTCCGAACACACACAGCTTCGAACACAATCCGTTATGAACGCAATCCGTTCCGAACACACACAGCTTCAAACACAATCCGTTCCGAACACAATCCGTTCCGAACACACACAGCTTCAAACACAATCCGTTCCGAACACAATCCGTTCCGAACACACACAGCTTCGAACACAATCCGTTCCGAACACAATCTGTTCCGAACACACACAGCTTCGAACACAATCCGTTATGAACACAATCCGTTCCGAACATACACAGCTTCGAACACAATCCGTTCCGAACACAATCCGTTCCGAACACACACAGCTTCGAACACAATCCGTTCCGAACACAATCCGTTCCGAACACACACAGCTTCGAACACAATCCGTTATGAACGCAATCCATTCCGAACACACACAGCTTCGAACACAATCCGTTATGAACGCAATCCATTCCGAACACACATAGCTTCGAACACAATCCGTTATGAACGCAATCCGTTCCGAACACACAGCTTCGAACACAATCCGTTATGAACACAATCCGTCCTGAACACACACAGCTTCGAACACAATCCATTACGAACACACACAGCTTCGAACACAATCCGTTACGAACACAATCCGTTCCGAACACAGTTTGTCCGGAACGCAGTCAACTTCAAACAAAATTCGTTCCGAACGCAATTACAGTCGTGCAGTTCGGAACAACACAATCCGTTCCAGAACACAGTTCAGTTGGGAACAACACAACACGTGTTGTTGTGTTGTTGTTTTTGTGTGTTTGTGTGTGTGGTGTTTTGTGTGTTTGTGTGTGTGGTGTTGTTGTTGTGTGTTGTGTGTGTGGTGTTGTGTGTGTGGTGTTGTTGTTGTGTTGTGTGTTGTTGTGTTGTGTGTTGTGTGTTTGTGTGTGTGGTGTTGGTGTGTTGTGTGTGGTGTTTTGTTGTGTGTTGTTGTTGTTTTGTGTGTGGTGTTGTTGTTGTGTTGTTGTGTGTTGTTGTTGTTGTTGTGTGTGTGGTGTTGTTGTTGTGTTGTTGTTGTGTGTGTGGTGTTGTTTTGTTGTTGTTGTGTTGTTGTTGTGTGTGTGTTGTTGCGCATAGGCAGCAGCAGTAGTAGCAGCATCAGCGGTAGCAGCAGCAGCGTTCGCTGCCGCGTTCGTCTCGTGCCGCACAAACGCCGCAACCACCGCGCCCGCCCGCCCGCTCGCTCCTGCGAATACGGCGAATGATAAACACCGGCGAACACACACACACCGCACACCAACAAACAACAACAACAACCACCACAGATAAAGACGACGACGACGAAGACCAACAAACAGCGAGGGTGTTAGAGGGCCGAGGCCGCGGGGTGTCGACGCTGCGAGGCGGCCGTGGCTGTTCAGGAAACCGCGGCGAAAGCCTGCCCTAGGCCCCACGGTGAGACATTCGCGGGCGAGGGGCATTCAACACGCGACTTCTTTAAATGTTTATTAAGATCGCGAGATTTCGGTTGGTTTTTAAACCACTATCGGCGTTATTGAGTATGTTTAGATTAATATTTATTTATTTTTTAAACTGCCGAACGATTGTTAATTGTCGCGTTCATGCGCTTGCCGTTGGCGGTAATTTCTTTTCGTGCGATTATAATGTTGGTGGTTGTTGAATGGTTTGGATGTTGGTTGGCTGGGGCCTGTTCACGCGTGTTCATGTGTGTTTGTGTTCACGCGTGACAGCAAGGGAACGCACCAGTCAACACCGTTCTTATTACACTATCATTGTCCATGTGCTGTACACACACACACCCACACCCGCATGAACACGATGTCTATGTGCATAGGTGAACACCTTACAACACACATAGCTACACACGTGAACGTTGTAATCGGTCAAGGCACGGCTGTACATTTAAACATTTACACGTGGACATTCAGCTGTGTTGTACAAGCCTGCACGTGAGCGCGCGATGTAGATTGTCCCTTACAGGTGAATACACCTGCAATGCACCGTAGTTTTACACATGAACGCGCATTCAGTAAACACAGCGTAAAAACTAAATTAAGTACACGCGAACAGATATGCTGGCCAAACCCACATGAACATTAACAAATATACAGATCCCACGGCCGTCTTTGTCTTCCCCAGTGGCGATGTTTACACCCCGCACCAGGTTACTCATTTGAGGCTGAGTCGACCTAGGGGAGACCCAGGACCGGTTCAGGTATTGGCCAGCGGTGTTGGTCCTGAGCGGGAATCGAACTCGGGTCGCCGGGTTCGGAGCGTAGCAGAGTGCTCACCGCTACAAGTTTGACACGTTCACGTGTTTAGTAAAATAATAACACAGTTATTAAAACCACATATTTGTCAGTAACAATACTTGTGTGTGTGTCTGTGAGGCCTTAAAAGGAAACGTATGATGGGCGACGTTTCGGGCAATGGCCCTTCTTCATAGCACACAGAAAGGCGATGGAGACAGAGCGGATAAAAGTACTTTGTGAGACTGCGTATCACACCGTGGCATATATCTACACGCTAAATTAAACATCGTGAACATTCATGGACGAACATCTTTATCACGAATAGCATCGGTCGTGAACGTCTACGTTCAACGTGCACACACGGATTTAAATCCCTTCGCACGCCCAACGGAGGGCATTTAAATGCCCAAGAGATGACATTCTTACGAACTTTGGCAGATTAACTGTCGTACACATACAGGAGACAAAGATCCCCCGTATAGCCTGAACAGACTGTTGGGGCAAGTGCTGTTAGCGAGCACCTATGAAGGCCACCACGGCACGCGAGGGGGTGGGTGGCCAACACCACGCCCGGCCGCCTTTGTCTCCCCAGTGGCGATGATTACACACCGCACCAAGTACTCGCTTGAGGATGTATCGACCTTTGGGGAGGCCCAGGACCGGTTCAGATCATCGTCACCGGCGTTGGCCGTGAGTCGGATTCGACCTCGGGTCGCCGGATTCGTAGCGCAGTGCGCTGACCGCCACACGATCGCTCCCCGCATACAGTAGCAGACACTCACGGACACGCATACGTTTATAGCACCCGCACACACGCGCGTGGACACGCTGTCAGTGTATGTGTTTGCGAAACACAGGTATTGTTAGGAATGCGCCACTTGTGCAACACCATTCTTTGCACGTTTCGCACTTTACCTACCTTCCACGTTCTGTGCTGTCGTGACTGCATTGGAGCTCACCGCTCCCCCCCCCCCGATGGTTACTCAAGCAAATTGTGCTCCCAGTTCTCCCAACGCTTTGTCAGCGAGGTCGGCCACTCAAGAGATGGAGCGGCGATCAAACGGCGGCGAGATGTTAACTACCCCGCCTGGTGTACAGGAGGCCGCGGGTTCGATCCCGACCCTGACGCCTGCTGTATATTTGGAGTTCAGTGATACACTCCGCTGCTCCTGAAATTGTAGTTGTTGCTGTGCATCTACATTAGTAGCCGTACGATCGAAGAAGATTCGGAGTTTGCGTGTTCTCTCTTTCTTCTCGTAGCCGCGTGGATTTTTTTCCGGGTCCTCCGGTTTTTCCCTCCACGTTTTGAATTCGCACGCGTTTAGAGTATTTGGATGCTGTAAATTCACACGTGATAAGCCACTTCGTTGGGCTATCATTTGTGGCCAGATCGCTTCTGAAAAAGAGCCACATAGCTCAGTGGGCCTTACCTGGTGAAATAAAACATCGTTTTATAGTTTTAGTGTAGTTCATAGTTTAGCTCTGTGACAGGGGACCGCAGGTTAGGATTGCACCGCAGGATTGCGAGAGATGGCATTGGCTTAGAGGACGCTTTCATCCAGCAGCGGATTGACCATGGCCGACGATGATGATGAATTTGTACACGAGAAAAGTCTCTCGCTAAACCAATTCTATCGCTTTCTGATAGCGACCCCACACAAGAACTCTCTGGGGATTCGACCCCTAACCCAGGACACGGTGGTCAGCCCTAAATCTCTGCAGAACAGGGAATGGCAGATGCAGCCACCTCCTTTAATCGGTGAATAATAAAGAGCAGTCGGCAATGCGACTGGTACGGTACGTTGCACGGGTGGCTACGTACGGTGCGAAAGAAGTTCAACATACCAGAGCCAGACCATGGATCACGTGATCCCACGCTGCACCCTGCACCTCCGATTCACAGACCACGGGTTGCACGATTCCACACTTCACCCTGTGCCACCGATATCGTGAGCAATATCACGTCGTCTGTCAAGTCTCCAAAGAGGCTTTCGAATGGCTTAATGCCCTCTATATGAGCGGGTGGCCAACCCATAGCAGACCAAGAGCCAACCAGTACCCATGAGTTCTGCAAAGAGCCAAGTATATATTATATGAGTGTATATAAGTGAGCTATATATGTCTGGCCATCACAAATGATAGCTCAACGAAGTGGCTTAACATCACGTGGAAATGTATAGCAGCCAAATACTCGAAATGCACGTTGATTCTATATATGGGGGTAAAACCCGGAGGACCACGTGACCATGGGGGGAGAGAGAGAGAGACACGCAAACTCCAAATTTGCAGGCGTCATCAGGGTCGGGATCAAACCCACGACCTCCTGTATACCAGGCGAGGTAGTTAACATCTCGCCACCGAAAGTGCGTAGCGGTTCGCAAGCGGAATGTCGCGAGGTCAACTCCTCGATTGGAGAGACTCGGCCCCTGCCCTAGCAATGTGGAATTTCCACCACTGGCTCTGCAGGGCTGTAAACAGGAGGTGAGCACGGATGCCTCGATGCTTGCTTGAGCAAGAAATCACTTTGATCTCTTGGCTGTTTTAATAGGGTGCCACAGTCGCGAGATGTTAAATACCTCGCGAGGTATACAGAAGGTCGTGGGTTTGACAATAACGCCTGCTGTACAGAGAGTATTTGCCTGCTATGAAGTTCCACATGATAAGCCACTCACATTGAGCTATCATTTGTGGCCAGGTAGCTTCTGAAAAAGACCTAGGTAGCTCAGTGGGCTGCCGCTGCATAGTGGTCTGCGCACAGGGATCCGTTGCCGCGAGATTGTTTTATTGTCTTGACACCGCGGCAAGCGTTTCCAGGAAGTACGGACGACGCGTTAGACGGTCTCAAGCGAAGTCTCACGAATCTCAAATTTAACTAACACATCTTGTCGTGGGAGTTGCTCTCTTGAACTCGCCCCGCGGTGAGTGGGTGAGCAGGCGGGTGCGCAAGGTACCGGAGAAAGTGAGTGAGCGCCGATACCTCTGTGGGGAGCGGTGGTGCAGCGGTTGGTGCACTGAGCTATGAACCCGGCTACCCGAGTTAAATTCCAGCTCACGGCCAACACCCAGTAGCGATTATCTGAACCGGTCCTGGGCCTCCCCTAGGTCGACTCGGCCTCAAATGAGTACCTGGTGCGGTGTGTAATCTTCACCACTAAGGAGGCAAAGGTGGTTGGGCGTGGTGCTGGCCACCCACCCGTGCCAGCCTTCATAGAACTGCTTTCTGTGTTTAGTTTGTTGTCCTTCCCCCGCACGTCCGATTAGCACGGTTGGCTATGTACGGTGCTAAAGAAGTTCGCCATACATCGTTGTGCTACTCGCTAAGAGCACTTGCCCCAACAGTCTGTTACGGGGATCTTTGTCCTTGCTGCTAAATCTGGCTGTGCGAGTCACTCTCTAACTCACCCGCAGTGAGAGGGTAAGCCCAGTTGGTGTGTTAGCAGGGTGAGTGGGTGAGTGTGTGCTGCTGAATATGGCTTTGAGAGTCGCTATCCAACTCCTCCCACGGTGAGTAGGTGAGTGGGTGAGTAAGTGAGTGAGCAAGTGCATGAGTGCTGCTGAATCTGGCTGTGAGAGTCACTCTCTTACTTAGCCATGGTGAATGGGTGAGTCATTTGGTGTGTGAGCGGGTGAGTCGGTGAGTCTTGTTGAATCTGGCTGTGAGAGTCACTCTCTTACTTAGCCATGGTGAATGGGTGAGTCAGTTGATGTGTGAGCGGGTGAGTCGGTGAGTCTTGTTGAATCTGGCTGTGAGAGTCACTCTTAGCCATGGTGAATGGGTGAGTCAGTTGGTGTGTGAGCGGGTGAGTCGGTGAGTCTTGTTGAATCTGGCTGTGAGAGTCACTCTCTTACTTAGCCATGGTGAATGGGTGAGTCAGTTGGTGTGTGAGAGGGTGAGTCGGTGAGTCTTGTTGAATCTGGCTGTGAGAGTCACTCTCTTACTTAGCCATGGTGAATGGGTGAGTCAGTTGGTGTGTGAGCAGGTGAGTCGGTGAGTCTTGTTGAATCTGGCTGTGAGAGTCACTCTCTTACTTAGCCATGGTGAATGGGCGAGTCAGTTGGTGTGTGAGCGGGTGAGTCGGTGAGTCTTGTTGAATCTGGCTGTGAGAGTCACTCTCTTACTTAGCCATGGTGAATGGGTGAGTCAGTTGGTGTGTGAGCGGGTGAGTCGGTGAGTCTTGTTGAATCTCGCTGTGAGAGTCACTATCCAACTCACCAGTGGTGAGCGAGTGGGTGAGCGATCTGAGATGATAGTAATAATCGGCGGGTCAATCAACAGCTTGTGCACCGCGTGGCAATTACCGTAATTTCTCTCAGTTGTGTCTGGTGGTGGAGGGTCTTGTGACACAAATTTGGCCAAATCATTACGTAGTTTAACGCAAAAATATATTTTAAATTGTACAGTGATTTGTCGCGAGGAATGGCGTTCAGTGAAATCCTATTATTCAGATTCCAAGAACACAGGATGAGATGTTACTATCCTTTGTGCAAGCACTTCCAAGAGTTCATGAACAGTGAGCCTGGTGAAATTTGGGGAGCGCATCGTCAGTAGTGAACCTTTGGTTCCTAGGGTGTTTCGGCCTTTCATACTATACACCCTCCCCAAAGGCGGGCAGCGACAGGGTGATCAATCCTACGCTTGCGTCCCATTCCCAATTAGTCATAGGAGTTGCCTTGTTGTTGATAGCCAACATTCCATGGGACTATGCATGGCAGGGGCTTCCTTCTCCCTGAGTCAAGCATTGTTGACCGCATACCTCCTGGCCCTCTTACTTCGGGGCCCAGCTGGGGTCTTTCCTCTTCATCCAGAGCCACTGACTGCTGCCTTCTGCCGCCTCCGATACAGCTCTGATTGCCGAACGCTGGCTCTGGCCCTTAATTCCCAGGTCTCTAAGCAGTCTGGTTGTAGATGTTGCCAAAAAAACCTCTGCAGCCCACCTCCACTGGTCGGACTTCTGTGTTCCAGCCATGATGCCGTGCTTCGGCAGCTAGATCGGCATAGTGCAGATGTTTTCGCTCATAAGCCTCATCTACTGAGTCCTCCCAGGGTACTGTGAGCTCAATGATGAAGACCTTCTTGAGCGAACGGGACCAGAGCACCATATCAGGTCTTAGGGTGGTGGTTGCGATCTCCGCTAGCATTTTCCAGTCGCGGGCCAAGCGCAGCTGGTCTCGCTCTAATGGTGTAGAGCCGCTCTTCGGTGGTTTAGCCCCTTCGCGGACAAAGGTCGTCCGTAAGGGGTGTGATGCTGCTGGGGGTGGTAGGGAGTTGGTGGCAGCTCGCTTGTCCTCCAGGGCGGACGCAAGGTTTTTAAGGACTTGGTTGTGACGCCCAGTGTAGCGTCCTTGGGTGAGGCTTGTTTTACACCCTGTGAGAATGTGCCTGAGGTTGGCTGGCATGGAACAGAGAGCACAGTCCGGATCTTCACCATACCATTGGTGAAGATTAACTGGTGTTGGAAGGACGTCATATGTTGCTCTGATGGAAAAGCTCAACCGCCTCGCTTCCATGGCCCACAGATCCTTACACTTGATCATTGCTTCGCTTGCAATATCTGTTCATGTTTGTTAACTTAATTTTGTAATTGTGCTATGGTCGACCTAAAAATAATCTCTGTCTGAGCCAACTTGTACTACAGGGACTGTAATATTTTAAATTGATTTATGTAAGTGCAATTTCTGTCATTTGGTTAAGTTGTTTTTGCTCTGATTTTCTCTTGCTTCATTGCTATAATTGATTTATTTAGCTTTTGTCATTTTGGTAGACCAGGTGACCATTGAAAAAGTGTAGCGGTTAGCGCGCTGTGCTACGAACCCGGCGACCCAAGTTCGATTCCCGCTCGCTGTCAAAATCAGTAACGATTATCTGAACCGGTCCTGGGCCTCCCCTAGGTCGACTAAGCCTCAAATGAGTACCAAGTGCGGTGCCTAAACATCGCCACTAGGGAGACAAAGGCGGCCGGGCGTGATGCTGGCCACCCACTTCCTCGTGTGCTGTGATGGCCCTTCATAGGTGCTCGTTAACAGCACTTGCCCCTACAGTCTGTTAAAGCTATACGGGGGGCCTTTGTTTTTTTGGTGTGTGTGTGTGTGGCTTGGCGCTCCGCACGGTGACATCGGTGATCGCCAATTGTCTTGCTCTTCCCCCGACCCTTAGGATGATGAAGAAAAGAGTCGTGAAGACTCCGAACAGCCCGAGTGAGACTGTGGAGAAAGGCACTCAGACTGCGCAGTGTGACCATGTCTGCTGCCTGGGTACGCACGCACACACGTGGGTCTGTGTGATTCTATGGGTCTTTATGTGATTTTTATGGGTCTCTGTGTCAGTCTATGGGTCTCTGTGTGAGCCTATGGGTCTCTGTGTGATTCAATGGGTCTCTGTGTGAGTCCATGGGTCTTTGTGTGAGTCTCTGTGTCTCTCTGGGTCTCTCTGTGTGAGTCTCTGGGTCTCTCTGTGTGAGTCTCTGGGTCTCTCTGTGTGAGTCTCTGGGTCTCTTTGTGTGAGTCTCTGTGTCTCTCTGTGTGAGTCTCTAGGTCTGTGTGAGTCTCTAGGTCTGTGTGAGTCTCTGTGTCTCTCTGTGTGAGTCTCTGTGTCTCTCTGTGTGAGTCTCTGTGTCTCTCTGTGTGAGTCTCTGGGTCTCTCTGTGTGAGTCTCTGTATCTCTGTGTGTGAGTCTCTGTGTCTCTCTGTGTGAGTCTATGGGTCTTTGTGTGATTTTATGTGTCTCTGTGTGCGTCTATGGGTCTCTGTGTGAGTCCATGGGTCTCTGTGTGAGTCTCTGGGTCTCTCTGTGTGAGTCTCTGGGTCTCTCTGTGTGAGTCTCTGGGTCTCTCTGTGTGAGTCTCTGCGTCTCTCTGTGTGAGTCTCTAGGTCTGTGTGAGTCTCTAGGTCTGTGTGAGTCTCTGTGTCTCTCTGTGTGAGCCTCTGTGTCTCTCTGTGTGAGTCTCTGTGTCTCTCTGTGTGAGTCTCTGGGTCTCTCTGTGTGAGTCTCTGTGTCTCTGTGTGTGAGTCTCTGTGTCTCTCTGTGTGAGTCTATGGGTCATTGTGTGATTTTATGTGTCTCTGTGTGCGTCTATGTGTCTCTGGTTGAGTCCATGGGTCTCTGTGTGAGTCTCTGGGTCTCTCTGTCTCTCTGTGTGAGTCTCTGTGTCTTTCTGTGTGAGTCTCTGTGTCTCTCTGTGTGAGTCTCTGGGTCTCTGTGTAAGTCTCTAAGTCTCTCTGTGTGAGTCTCTGGGTCTCTCTGTGTGAGTCTCTGGGTCTCTCTGTGTGAGTCTCTGGGTCTCTCTGTGTGAGTCTCTGGGTCTCTCTGTGTGAGTCTCTGGGTCTCTCTGTGTGAGTCTCTGGGTCTCTCTGTGTGAGTCTCTGGGTCTCTCCGTGCCCACTGCGAATGTCCTCGCCGCTACAAAGCCAGCCGCTCGATTCACAACCTGGGCATCGATTTTTCATCGCCAGCTCGGCCCGACATCCGCTACGAAAGCAGCACGGGAAGGGAGGCGGGGACCTCCCGATGTGGCCTCGCAGGCTCTGCGTTGTGCCTTCACAGCACTCACTGCCACGCTAGTCTCTCTGTGGCTCTGTACGGCTCTATGTATTAACAACCATAGTCTCTTCTTGGTTCTTTCGGTAAAGTCACGTAGAATTGAAATAATAAAATAATAAAAATAAAACATAATAAAATAATTATCACGACGTTTCGGCCACAACGCAAGTAGCCGTCCTCAGGTGGAGAACAGGTCTGTCGAGGAGACAGAGGAGACAGAGTCATTCAGACTCTGTCTCCTTTGTGGCCGAAACGTCGTGAGAATGATTTTATTATGTTTTATTTTTATTATTTTATTATTTCAATTCTACGTGATTCTAGATTTGAAGCTTTCGTGACTGCAATGATTCATATTCTCAGGTTTTTTCGGTAAAGTCACGTAGGTAAAACATTAAAAGTAATGAAAGTAAAATAAAACAAAACAAAAATAAAAATAAAATTCACGACGTTTCGGAGGCAACACAAGTCTCCGTCATCAGGTGGGACCGTCACAGCTAGATTAGCTGCATCAAGTGAAGCAATGATTCAAGATGTAATCCCTTATAAGCAAGTTGAAGGGGGGAGGAGAGGGGGGGGGGAGTTCATCAGAATGTGGTAGCCAATGAATGGAACGTATCGGGAGGGAGGGGGGTGGGAGGGGGAGGGAGCCAACAAAACATTTGGCGACGGCTTGGACGCGGCTGCTGCGCACGCCAACACAATGGGCAGAAAGGGGGGAGGGGAGGTCTGATACACATGATAGAACAAAGGAACGAAAAAGCCCATGTTTATACCAATGCAGGCTGAAAAATGAAGAGAGTACTGTTAAAAATAACTGGGGATGTTAACACTCGGTGAAGTAAATTAAAATAGTGCCTGTCAGATAAGATGGTCCAAAAAGTGTAATTAAGTCTTTTTTGCGTGGTTAATAACATCTTTCCAGTGATTACTGAGTTTGTACCCATCATCACGGTTGAAATTATGTCTGTGTTTGTATATTTGTATGGCTTCGTGTACAAACCTTTGATGGTAGCCAGGAGGCTTGCAGAGAACCTTGGTTTCGGAAAAGACAATTTCATGAGAGCCCGCCGAGTTGTAGCAATGATCGGCAACGGCCGAAGAATCAGTTCTGCCGTGTTTCAGATCTGACTTGTGCTCGCGGACACGATCAGCAACATGACGTTTTGTTTCTCCAATGTAGCAATCACCACAAATGCAACTCAATTTGTAGACTCCAGGATACTGTAAGTCAGGAACGACATCCTTCACAGATGGAATCAGATCACGGATTTTATGCACTGTGCTGAATCGGACTTGGATCTTATGTTTGTTTAGAATTTTGGAGATCTTTTTGGTCACGCCTGCTATGTATGGTAACGTGATAGTTTTGGTCGGAGTTTCATGTGGTTGTTTCTGTGTGGTGGGAGAGACAGCTTGGCGGATAGTACGGTCAGAGTATCCGTTCATCCTGAGGGCCCGATGTACATGTCTTAATTCATCAGTCAGGTGGTGTTGGTCAGAAATGCCATGGGCTCTGTGGTATAGCGTTTTGATGAGAGAATTCTTTTGAGATGGGTGGTGGTGGGAATCCGGTTTCAGGTAGGAATCTGTGTGGGTGGCTTTCCTGTAGACAGAATGTCCCAAGGATCCGTCAAGCCTACTTTACCGAAAGAACCAAGAAGATGAATCCTTGCAGTCACGAAAGCTTTAAATCGAAACCGATGTCTCTACACGAGTCCGTGGGTCCCTACGCGAGTTTGTACGTTGCTGTATCTTCACGACGCATGCCTCGTAATAGGTTTTTACCCTTTCAACTGGTACAAAAACTGACACCTTTATACAAGGCATCATGTTTGCAATAACCATAACACAAGCAGTCAAAATGCAAACAAAAAGAAACAACTCTGATGATGATAATGATATGCACTGTCCTTGAAGTTGATTGGTCCACACCCGAGACAGCTTTTCTTAGAGCCTAGTCTCTATTGGTGTTGGACCAGATGACGCCAAAAGGCGTACAACTCAAAGACAGCGCACTATCAGAGTATTTTGTACCAGTCGAAAGGGTAAAAACCTATTACTATATTTTGTCACTAGTAAAGGAGATGTCTCATAGTGACGCATGCCTCGTTGCTGCTCGCAGGCCACAGCACGGAGCTTGGAGACCCGCCGCTCCTGCAGAGACAAGCTTCCACTTCCAAGGCTGGCATCCAGCAGATCATCGAATGCTTCCGCTCCGGTACGGCCAGCGCAACGGGCAAAACGCTCTCGCAGCCTCTTCCCCTCCGTGGTAACACGCAGGGCGAGGTCTGTGAAAAAGAGCTTCATAGCTCATCGGATTCCTCCTGTATAAATACATATTCTGATTATGATTCTGAACATGTAACGTGTTATGTACGTACGGTATGTTCTCATTTAACGTGGTAGAACGCCGCGTTTATGGAAAAATTGCATTATAATAAAGATAAATAATATATAATATAGGGTACAGCACAGTCTGCGATAACACACAAGATGCGTACGCAGGCTAAGCAAAGACTGAGGCGCATGAGTAGGCATCCAGTAGCATCCCAATGCCTTGTGTGATGCTATGCTGAGTCAGCCGTACAACCCGCTTATTACTGCTCGGGCGACGATGTTCTGTTTTCTCGATCGCGTTATTACCAATTCGCATCCGCGTTATAAAAAATGCATTCCCTAATATATTCATCGGGTTATATCCAATTCGCGTTATAAAAACACCACGCGTTATAGGAGAACAACCCATATGTATGTTGACTTTCTTTCGCACCGAACGTAGCCAGCCATGCTAATGGGAAGTGTGGGGGAAGGACAACAAACTAAACATGAAAAGCAATTCTAAAGAAATTAGCTTTCAATCCAGATGACGTAAAAGTGCACCGCTCCAGTAGCTCCGTAATCTCGAGAAGGAAGAACTTTCCAGACGGCTGCAGAAACGCATCTGAAAGTGCGCGATGCGGTGAGCGTCTCTTTTATCGACGGCTAGCTAAAGGCCGCTGCTGAGAGGATGACCGGAGTTCGCGTGATGATGGTTTATGCTCCTTGGCGAGATCAGCGAGGTCTCATTTGTGGCAAGCACCTTGTGTGTCATGAGCACTCCCATGTAATGTATTCGTTCAGCCACTGGAAGCTCTGTAACGCGCACCGCTCTTGTGTCAATCCGGGGGTGGGGGGGTGGTCACCCTTGCTAGGGTAAGGGGCAGTGGGTGGTGGCGCGGTGGTAACGTTAATGCCCAGCTGCAAGGACGGACCTGGGTTCAATTCCTGAACCCGGCCGCATTGTTGCGCGGAGTTTGTGTGTTCTCCCCCTGTTCTACAGTGTGAGTTATATGATTGGAGTTTATTTATTCTTTCCCCCTGTTCCACGTTGATTCCCTCCCTCCCTCCGTCCCTCCCTCCCTCCCTCCCTCCCTCCCTCCCTCCCTCCCTCCCTCCCTCCCTCCCTCCCTCCCTCCCTCCCTCCCTCCCTCCCTCCTCTCCCTCCCTCCCTCCCGATAGGCACCCGGGAGCTGAGGAATCTCCTGCTGCGGGAGGTTGACACGATCTTCGAGTGCCGTCTGTGCCGGGGCCTCTTTCGGGGGCTGCCCAACCTGGTGACGCACCGCGAGCACTACTGCCGCACCGCGCTGCCCGGCAGCCAAGGTTCGGTCTCCCCGCCCACCCGGCCCACCCCGCCCACCCAACTACCCGTCCACCCTCCCGCCAACCCGCCCAACTACCTGCCCAAATACTCGCCTACCCACCCAACTACCCACCTGCTTGTTCAAACACCCGCCCACCCACCCAACCGCCCAACTACCTGGCCACCCTCCCGCCAACCCGCCCAACTACCCGCCCAAATACCCACCCAAATACTCGCCTACCCACCCAACTACCCACCTGCTTGTTCAAATACCCGCCCACCCACCCAAACACCCAACTACCTGGCCACCCGCCCAACCAAGTACTCCGTGCCGTGTGTGAGCATCAGCACTGGGGGAGACGGAGGCTGGCCGAAATGAGTTTTCAATCGATAGGCTTTAAAAGTGCGTAGCTCCAGTGGCTTCCTAATATCGGAAGGAAGAGTGTTCCAGACGGCCGCAGAAGCGCATCTGATGGCTAGCCAAAAGCCGCTGCTGCTGCTAGGATGACTGTGGTTCACGCGATGGTTTATGCTCCTTGACGAGATTGTGATTAATTTGTGTGTCATCTTTCTTCTTCCGTGCGGCGGATGTAGATGCAGAGCAACAACTACAATTTCACTTTCAGGTGGTCTCGGCAGATAGCCGCATCAGGAGCGGTAGTGGAGTGTATCGCTGCGATGTCTCCTTCGTATTTATAGATTTGGCATTGCGTCGTTATACGGTCTGTTCAGGATGACCACAGTCGCACACTACTGGAACGTTTTTAATTGTTAATTTGTGCATCAACTATCCCCATCTGCCATGGTTTGTGCAGTGGATGTGGTTTAGGGTGGACCATGAGACTAGGGTTGCTAATGTCTAACGTATTTCTTCGGCCACCGGAAGCCAATGCAACTGGAAGAGCACTCGACTGACACGATCGTGTGTGTGTGTGCGCACGTGCGTCTCGTGTGTATGTCTGTGTGTGCATCTCGTGTGTATGTGTGTGTGTCTCGTGTGTATGTGTGTGTGTGTGTGTGTCTCGTGTGTATGTGTGTGTGTCTCGTGTGTATGTGTGTGTGTCTCGTGTGTATGTGTGTGTGTCTCGTGTGTATGTGTGTGTGTCTCGTGTGTATGTGTGTGTGTGTGTGCGCGTCTCGTGTGTGTGTGTGTGTGCGTCTCGTGTGTGTGCGGCGTGTGTGTGTGTGTGCGTGCACGTGTGTCTCGTGTGTATGTCTGTGCTTGCGTCTCGTGTGTGGCTTGTGTGTGTGTGCGCGTCTCGTGTGTGTGTGTGCGTCTCGTGTGTGTGTGTGTGTGCGTCTCGTGTGTGTGTGTGCGTCTCGTGTGTGTGTGTGCGTTTCGTGTGTGTGTGTGCGTCTCGTGTGTGTGTGTGTGTGCGTCTCGTGTGTGTGTGTGTGTGTGTGCGTCTCGTGTGTGTGTGCGTCTCGTGTGTGTGTGTGCGTCTCGTGTGTGTGTGTGTGCGTCTCGTGTGTGTGTGTGTGCGTCTCGTGTGTGTGTGTGTGCGGCTTGTGTCTGTGTGTGCGTCTCGTGTGTGTGCGCGTCTCGTGTGTGTGTGTGTGTGCGCACGTCTTGTGTGTGTGTGTGCGGCGTGTGTGTGTGTGCGCGTCTCGTGTGTATGTGTGCATGTTACGCAGACGAGCTGGGCCGTGGCGATGAGCCAGGCCACACGCGCGTCGCTCGGGACCTGCTGGACGCGATGGCGCCGCGAGACGACATCGGCGAGGGCGGCGACGGCGACGCCCGCGCGGCGCCGGACTACGTGCTGCGTCTGCAGGCCATCGGCGGCAACCCCCACGCCGTCTTCCAGCACGTGAGCAGCGCCGGCGCCTCGGCACGCCGGGGCCCTCCGCAGGACGGGCAGCCCGTGCCGCAGCCGCCCGCCGCCGCCCTGGCCGGCGGGAGAGACGCCGGCGCGGTGGGTGAACTGGGCGGTCTTTCGTCGATGCCGGCTCATTGTCGCCGTGGCGAGATGTTAACTGCCTCGCCTGGTATGCAGGAGGTCGTGGGTTCGATCCCGACCAGAGGTCGCAAACGGGTTTTGATTCCTTACCCGTACCCGTACCCGGCCGCACCAGGGTCGCAAATGGGTACCCGGTACCCGTACCCGGCCGGGTACAGGTACCCGTTCCCTACCCGTACCCGTACCCTACCCGAAATGAGCGACAAACGGTGACTCACCAGTGACTCACGGCCTACCCGTACCCGACCGCACCAGGGTCGCAAACGGCTACCCGTACCCATACCCGGCTGGGTACGGGTAGCCGGGTATCGGGTAGGGTACGGGTATCGGGTACCCGGTTGCGACCTCTGATCCCGACCCTGACGCCACCTGTTATGTATTTGGAGTTTGCGTCTCTCTCTCTCCCCCGGTGTTGGTCGCTTTTTTGGCCGCTTTAAATTTCCACGTGATAATAGGCCGCTTTGTTGAGCGATCATTTGTGACCGGGTCGCTCATTGGGCCCCTTACCTGGTCAATTAAAAATAGTTTAGTTTTGGCGTCTCTGATGTAACCGCTGTGATTCCCCTGCAGGAGAGAGAGGGACACCCAGGCCAGAGTTGAGATCCAGGGTCTTGGTACAGACATACCTCCTGTAGCGCGACGGATGCATCCTTCGTAATGCTGTACGAAACGGCGCTTTCGGAGGTCATGAGAACATGGTTCCGCTGGAGATGCGTGTGCGCTGATCCACGCACGAATTTTCCTCCAGGACAAAGAGCGTGATGAGGAAACGGCGTTATAGGAGGCAGCACTGTAAGAGGAATGCCGGTATTGCTGGCTTGGTGTCTCCATTACCACCGCTTGTGCAGTGCCGGCCTTCATAGGCGCTCGCTAACAGCACTTGCCCCAACAGTATGTTAAGGCTATACAGGGGATCTTTGTCTTTGTGCACGTGTGTGTGCGGTAGTGCAGTGGTGAGTGTGCTATGCTACGTATGTATGTGTTGAACTTTTTTCGCACCGTACATAGCCAACCGTGCGAATCGGGGGTGCAGGGAAACAAACGAAACACAAAGAGCGGATTTAAAGAAGCCGTTGTCAAAGGAAAGAAATGCGCTGCGAAACCGGCGACCCGGGTTCTAAATCCCGCCCACAGCCAATACCGGTGACGATTATCTGAACGGTTCCTGGGCCTCCCTTGGGCCAACTTAGTCTCAAATGAGCACTTTGTACGGTGTGTATACGGGGATCATTGCCTATGTTGTGTGTTCCACTTGAGAGCTTTTGACACTACTTTGGCCTCAAAGTTTAACCATCCCGTAGCTGGGTCTGATAGCACTGTGGTGCATTCCTGGTGTGGTGCGCATGCGTCTTCACGCGTCTTCACGCGTCTTCACGCGTCTTCACGCGTCGTCACGCGTCGTCTAGGGGGGAGAGGCAACGGCGGCCGGGCCCTCGCCCCACCAGCCCGTTGAGGCCTACACGGGGGACCTTTGCCCTTTGCCTGTCGTGAGCAGGACCGGGGCGAGCGGGGCAACGCGGCGCAGACCGCCGCCGGCGCCCCCTTTGCCGGCGTCGCCTCTGCCGGCGCCGCGACCGCGACGACCCAGCCGAGCGGCGGCAGGGAGCGACCGCGCAAGAACCGCAAGCTCTCGCGCTGCACGTTCTGCAAGGGCACGTTCACCTCCAAGATCGGCCTGCGCCTGCACACGGCCCGGGCTCACCTCGGGCTGCTGCGCGCCGGGCGTCCGGACGCCGACTCGGCCGGCGTCGGCGCGGCGCCCGCGTCCCCGTCGTCGCCCGCCGCCGAGGGCCGCCGCGACCGGACGTTCGGCTCCGGGGCCGAGCTCCTGGAGCGCTTCCTGGAGCGCGACGGCGGCGAGCGCGGGGAGGGGCCCGGCGACGGCACCGCGTCGCCCGTGTCCGGCTCGCGGCCGCGGGGAGCCGCCGTCGGCGGCCACGGCCACCCCGGCGCGGAGGAGGCCTTCGCGTCGGGTCTCTACTCCCCGCTCGGCGCGCCGCCGTCGCCCGACCCGCCGCCCGGTGGGGCCCCGGGGCCATCCCGGCGGCTCTCCGCGCCGAGGGCCGACGCCGGGTTCGTCGACTCAGCCGGTGGCAGGGAGGGGACGGCCCTGGACGACGACGGAGTAGACGGCGGCAGAGACGGCGGCGGCGGCGACGGCGGAGGAGGAGGAGGGAGGGGGAACTCGGCGGTGGCCGAGCCGGGGGAGGTCGGGTCGTCGGCGACATCGGTGCTGGCGGCGACGCCGCAAGGCGACGGGCCGGCCGGCGGCGACGCGGGGCGGGCGCGGGGCGGGAGCCGGCGTTCGCTCAAGGCTCGCAAGAAGAAGTTCTGTCCCCTGTGCTGCAAGGCGTTCTTTGACCACCGCGGGGTCAAGAAGCACCTGAAGAAGGTCCACAAGGTGAGGAGGAGCCAAGCGACGGCAGCGGCGTCGGCGTCAGTGGGAGACACCGAGCGGAAATGCGAGCCCCCCGGCAGAGCGTCGGGCGAGCCGGAAGCGCGGGCCGCCGATCCGGGTCTCGACAAATCTCCTGGCAGAGCCGCGGGTAGGGTAAGGAAGCCCCGCGGGGTCGGCGATGCGAGTGAGCGCACCGAAGGCGGCGGCGGCGGCGACGGCGGTGGTGGTGGGGTGGGTCGGCGCCCCAACAACGTTTGCCCCGTGTGCGACAAATCATTCTCGAGGTCTAGCCACATCGTGCGGCACATGGAGACCATGCACACGGCCACGCAACAACCCGGCGCCACCGCCGGCGCCACCGCCGGCGCCAGTGCCGGCAACGCCGTTGTCGGGGTGAAGGAGACGCCGCTCAAAAAGAGCCGGTGCGGTAAAAATGCTCCGGCCGGCACGAGGGCCAAGAAGGCAACTCGTAAACCGACGCCTCCACCGCCGCCACCGCCGCCGCCGCCCCTGCCCCTCGCTGACGCCCGGGGAAGCGACGCTCGCTCGAGGAGGGACGCCGGGCAACCTCGCGGCACGGGTCGCGCAGGCGCGCGGAAGCGCGCCGCCGAGTCTCCCTCGCCGGTTTCGCCCAAGACGCCCAAGTTGACGCCCAAGTCGCTGCTGCCCAAGCCGCCGCCGAAGTCGCCGCCGAAGTCGCCGCCGAAGTCGCCGCCGAAGTCGCCGCCGGCGAGGCCGTCGTCGGTCGCCGACGCCGCCGCCGTGTCGCCCGCGGAGGGTCTGGCGTACGTGCGCGCCGTGTGCGATGACGCGCGCCTGCGTTGCGGCCTGTGCTCGCAGCGCTTCCGGGCGCCGGCGGCGCTGCGGCGCCACGCCAGGACGCACTTCTCCCGCGACCGCCGCTTCGTGCGCCTCTTCCGGTGCCCGCGCTGCGACTTCGAATCGTGCTGCCGCGACGCCGTCGGGGTGCACCTCGTGGCCACGCACCGGCCCAAGACCAAGGATCGGGCCGCGCTGCTGCTGCGCGTGCACAAGGAGCAGATGCTGAGGCCCGCTAAGGCCGCCCTGCAGTCCATCCTGCGGCGGCAGCAGCAGCTGCAGCAGCGCGACGTGCGGTGACGCGTCGGTTGCGTTCGGGTGGTCCGGGGTGGGGTACGGGGGGGGGGGGCCTAAAGGAGGAGGCTGCCGTGCGGGCCGACGCGGTGGCAGGGTTTGCAGTGAGCACGGTCGGCTACGCGCGGTGCGGAAGACGTTCAACGTACGTACTGGCGCTGGCTAGGATCGTTGGCTCGGCGTGGTTTTGCCCGGTACCCTTTGCTGTAGGAGAGGGGAGGTTACCATGAGTGTGCGTGTTTGTGTGTGTGTGTGTGCGCGTGCGTGTGCGTGCGTGCGTGTGTGTGGGGGGAGTGGTAGTGTAGCGGTTAGCGCGCTGCGCTACAAACCCGGCGATGCGAGTTCGATTCCCGCTCACGGCCAACACCGGTGACGATTATCTGAACCGGTCCTGGGCCTCCCCCAGGTCGACTCTGCCTCAAATGAGTACCTGGTGCGGTGTGTAAACACCGCCACTAGGGAGACAAAGGCAGCCGGGCGTGGTGCTGGCCACCCACACCCTCGTGTGCCGTGCCGGCCTTCATAGGCGCTGTTGTTGCTCGCTAACAGCAGCTATACGGGGAATCTGTGTCCCGCCGGGTGGTCTGGAGGTCCGAGCGTGAAGCGAGGCGCCGTTGATGGCCTGGACCCGGATCCCAACCGCTGTCACACGTGGGTACGTTGCGTCTACAAGCGCTGCCGTGTTGATTATCTTGGCATGGCCATCAGGGACTGCACAGTAACCTTCAGGTCAATTGATATCATATATTTATTAAAATGAACTAAACTAAAACTATAAAACTACTTTTTATTTTACCAGCTAAGGCCCAATGAGCTATGTAGCTTTTTTTTCAGAAGTATCCTGGCTATCACAGCGAATGACATCTCAATGAAGTGGATTATCAGGTGGAAAAGTATAGCAGTCAAATGCTCGAATTCTAAATGTGGAGGGAAGAGCCGGAGAAAAATCCACGTGACCACGTGAAGAGAGACACGCAAACTCCAAATATACAGCAGCAGGCGTCAGGGTGGGGATCGAACCCACGACCTCCTGCACACCAGGCGAGGTAGT
>NC_136312.1:3605421-3652409 GCF_964198595.1 Lampetra fluviatilis | reverse complement strand
ATCGCCACTGGGGAGACAAAGGCGGCCGGGCGTGGTGCTGGCCCCCCACCCCCTCGTGTGCAGTGTTGGCTTTCATCGGTGCTCGCTAACAGCACTTGCCCCAACAGCCTGTTGTAGGCTATACGGAGAATCTTTGTCTTTGTGTGTCTGTGCGTGTATATATTCACATGTACATTATTGTACATTACATACAGGGTGTGTGTGTGTGTGCTTTCACGTGTGTGTAGGTACATGTAGGGGGAAGGGAGTGGTGGCGCAGTGGTGAGCTCATTTGCGCTTCCGAACCCAGCGAGTGTCCCGAGTGTGATACCCAGCCCACGGCTAACATCAGTGGCCCACCCCCCACCCCTTCACGAACCCGCATTGACCAGCGTGGTGAAGTATGGTCAAACAAACCGGGAGGAGGGGGGGGGGAGCTCCAACAGTGGAGTGTAGAATAGTATCTAAACGTAATGATTTATAATTATTTAAATGTACACATTAAACATGTACATAGGTTAAGTCGCACGCAGAGCTGCGGGCGGAAACATTTGAACCTTGGGCGTGATTAGTCGTCCGGCTCTCGGGTCGACTCAGCCCTAAATGAGGTCCGACTGTGCTGTGTAAACATCATGCACAAGGCGGCTTGGGCGTGGTGCCGACCATGTAGGCCTTCATAGGCGCTCGCTAGTTCTCCTTCCCCCGCGCCTCCGATTAGCACGGTTGGTTACGTACGGTGCGAAGGAAGTTCAACACGCGTACGTACACGGGGGGGGGGGTGTGTTTCTACTTGAGTGCATGCACGGCGAGCGGTGGCGCAGCGATTGGCGCACTGCGCCACGATTCCAGCGGGCCGGGTCCGATTCCCGACCGTTGCCAACGCGAAACGTTTGGCCGTCCGCTAAATCGACTCAGCCCTGAATGAGTAGCACCTGGCACGGTGTGTAAAGCATCAGCACTGGGGAGACAAAGGCGGTCGGGAGGGGTGGGAGATGTTCTTGTCTGCGTGGCCGTACGGGGGGTGGTGGGAGACGGCATTGTACATTCTTTTTTTTTTATGTATATCGTGTTTTCATGAATAAATTGTGTTTGTCCCTTATTTAGGAGGTGTGACCCCACAGAGTGTGTGCTCCCCCGTGCTGATGGAGGGAAGGAGGAGGGGGGGACGGGAGGGACTGAAAAATGTGTGCAAACGTACGCAAGGGCGCCGCGGTGCTAGAGGTCTCTGCAAAGGTTGACTTGCACATTAATTGCCGCGTAACCTTACCCCTCCGCTCCTCTTCTACTCTGCCACGCTCCGTTGTCGTAAGTCAACGCGTGCGCGCACACGCGCGTGTGTGTGCGTATCCATCGTAAGCGGTGCACCACATGACAACAACAGCCGCCATTCGCCACTAAGTGGCGGTCACGACAACCACGGCGGCCGTGGCAGGCTAGGTGCACTCCGAGGCCGCGTGGGGTGTCGAAGACTCGGTGGCAGGAGGTCACGGGACAGAGCCGGGTGGTGCCGTGGGTTGACTGACCGAGATGACCGGCAGATGCTCCGGCCGCGCCCCCTACCGTGCGCGCGCGTGAGGCCCTCGCGCGTCGGCCGGTCGTCGATGCTCTCCACTGGGCCGACAACGACTGCACAATAGACGCGCAGAGGATGTGCTCCGGCGTCGATGACGCGGGGTACGAGAGGAGGACGTGCAATCGGGAGACGGCGGTGGCGGGTGGCGGCAGCGGCGCGGTGTGCGGAGCCGTCGCCTAGGGGTAACGGCCAATCGGGGAGGTCGCCCCGGGCCCCGCACTGTGGGGGGCTCCCCCCCCCCTACCCCCGCGCGCCGCGACGTCGCGCCGTCAGATGTGATATTTCCGGTTTAGTTTGAAGGCGTCGGCAGGGGCAGGGGGTAAAAACGGGGGGCGGACGGAGGCCCACACGGTGGGGTTAGCCCCGGGCCCCGCAAACCCCCCCCATGGACGGCCCTGGCGGCTGGCGTGGGGTGGGCCTTGGTGCGAGGAAATGAAACGGGGCCCTCGCTGCCGAACGTCGCTCCCAACTCCGTATTATCACTGTTGTGCTCGTTCAGCGTGCGGTTCGGAGCCCGATGTGTCCGCGTGTGGTCCCAGTGGAGTACGCGCGCAGCTAACTCCTGCGGCGTTGGGACATTTTTAGCCAATACTAGTTATTTTGTACATATGGGGGAGGCGGTTGTCTTTTTGTTGAGTTCCGAGTGGAAGCCGGGGAACCCGGAGGGAAGCGATGGCAGCACAGGGCTCGGGGCACCCGAGTCGGGAGTCGAACCTGGGCGCCGCTACCCCGGACGCGATGCGCGCCAATACGCGAATCTTTCAAGAATCGGAATCGGAATATTTGTATTTATCGAGGGGAAAATCGGTTAGCTACAGACGTCGCGGTGTAGAGGCACGCACGCACGCACGGCGGAGCGGAACGTGCGGCGTTGTACAGAATCACGCAGGGCTTGTACAGAGACGTGTTTTGAATGAACGCAGAGGTCACGGAATTGTGTACAGATATTTGAGGAATAGGGGTAAAGACTTAAACACGGGTAATGGCAACGCACGGCGTCGAGGAACGGTGACGCGCCGACTGTTATTGTTTCAGCTCGACTCGCCCACCCACTCACCAATCCACTCGCCAATCCACTCACCCACTCACCCGTTCACGCACTCACTCATCCTCTCGGTCACTTACCCACTCACTCACCAATCCACTCACCTACTGACCCACTCATCCCAAGGCCGTAACCATGGAGTCAACATTTGGGGGGGGACCAAATCTTCCAGGGGGTCTGAGGGTCCCCCCCCCAGAAAAAAATCTACATTTATTTCCTGCCTAAAAAAATCACTAACACGTGGGATGGACTTTTTATTTATTTTTTACAATAATGTCTAATAGTGTATTGTATTACATTGCTCTGTTGTTTTTTCTTGTTCATTGTATGTAATGGCAGAGATTAGGGATTAATAAACTACAACCATAACCACAATCATATGAACAGAAATCAATTTTATAGCAATATATTGGGGGGGGGGGGACATTTTGAGCATATTTGAGGATGTGAGCATATTTGGGGATGTGTCCCCCCCCCCAATATTTATTATAATTACGGCCTTGACTCATCCACTCACCCATCCAGTGACCCACTTACCCACTCACTCACCCACCTACTTGCTTAGCCACCCAACTACTCACCCACTCATTCTCTCACCCACTTACCCACCCGCCCACTGGCTCAACCACTGACCCACTCACTCACCCTCCCACTTGCTTACCCACTCACCCTCCCACTTGCTTACCCACTCACCCAACCACGTGATCACTGTAGGTAGCTAGAGAGCGACTCGCAGCCGGATTGAGCAGCAGCTAGATCTGAGATTCGTGACGTTTCGCTTGAAACTGCGTCGGGCGAAATTAAAATGTATTCCGAATTCGGCTGTGAGGATCGCTCTCCAACTCTCACCCGCTGTGAGTGAGCGGCTGAGTGAGTGAGCGCGTGGGTGGGTGAGTCAGCGAGTGGGTGGGTGGGTGAGTGGGTGGGTGAGTCAGCGGGTGGGCGAGCGGGTGGACGAGCGGGTGGGCGAGCGACGTGAAGCGATAGCAGTCACCGCGCTGTCCCAAAGCTCTCGCGCCACGTGACAACTTTCATTTGGCCGCGTCGGGTGGCGGAGAGTTCCCAAACGACACAAATCCTACCTGGATCGTCACGTCGCGCAGGCCTAACCCCCCCACCCTTAGCCAGCCCCCCCCACCCTCCCCCTCCCAACAAAAAAAATCACGAATCGAAACGTGTGGCCGCGAAAGTAGCTCCGCGTGCAGGATACGCTGAATGACGTTTCAAGGAAACACTTTGAAGGGTCGGGTCACGTGGGCACAATCTGCCCATTGTCGTCAGCACTGAGAGGTCGGTGGCAATCCCAGCAGCAGCAGCATCGCGTGGCGTGGCTTGCGGCACCACCTGTAGTCAGGCGCGCGCCGTGAGCCGTTCCCACCCTCCGGTGCACCGCCACCCATCAGGGTGGCGAGCGGCACCGTGACCTCGCTCGCTCGCTCCTCGGCGCGTTGCGAACGTCGACGGTGCCGTGATGCACGCGTAGTCTGTTGCACTTTACGCGTGTCCAGCCCCCCCACCACCCAACACCACCCCCTTCTCTCCTCCACCCCCTACCCTCCCTCCGACCCCACCACCTATTTTTTATTCCCCAAACATTCTCGTGGTTTTAGTTGCCGACGCCTGACCTGGGGGAACGTCATCATCATTGTTATTATAACCACCCAGCGCCCAGTCGGACTCTCGGTGGCCTCTTGTGCTGGAAAAACAACAACAACAACAGCAGTGACAACAACAACCAATACAATTCGAATCAGAAATCTCTATTTAGACTGGAGGAGAAATCCGATCAGCCGTGAAGTTCTTTTTCACACGTGTCCAGCAGTTCACGTGGCGGTGACGGTCACGGCTGCGCTTGTGCCAGGCTATGTGCACCTTGCCGGGCGATTACTGGACATCTGTGAAAAAGAGCTTCATAGCTCATCGGATTCCTGCAGGGTAAATACATATTCTGATTGTGACATTCTGACATGACCACACACACACAGGGAGAGACCCCGAGTCGCGTGTGTGTCACTGCAAGGGGGGGGGGGAGGAGGGCGCAGTGATCAAAACGCATTCGAAACGCGTCGCTGCTTTCCAGCTTTAAAACATCTCGGCACTCCGCTGCCCCGATTCATTTCGGCCGACGACGCTTCGGGGAGCGGGGGATGGGGGCCGTGTCCAAGCGCAAGGCCTCGTGAAATGAAACGTCGCGCCCCGCGTCCTGCTCACGGCTCCCCCCCCTCCCCTCCCTTCCCCCCCGGCTGTGAGATAATCTGGAGATGCTTCTCTCGGGAAGTTTGTGTTGGTGGGAGATTTCGACTGTGAATTGCGCCGTTGCCGATGACGACTTGTTTGGGGAGGTAGGGTCCCAGAGGGCGATGGAGCAAAGCAAAGCCATGACCCCCCCCTCCCTCACCACCCCTGACCCCCCCCCCTTCCTCACCCCCCCCTGACCCCCCCCCCTTCCTCACCACCCCTGACCCCCCCCCTCCCTCACCACCCCTGACCCCCCCCCCTTCCTCACCCCCCCCCCCGCCTTTGACCCCCTCTCCTGCCCCCCTCCTGCCCCCCCCCTCCTGCCCCATCTCCCCCACCCGCCACCCCGCCTCCCCTTCTGATTTTAGGAACCACCAAAGGTTCAGAGGTCACCGATCTCAACGTTGTTTGGGTGGTTATTTGCTTGTTCTGTAACGGTTGCTAAAGCGAAGGCCCCAAAACACCAAAGCGGCCAGTGACAAACAGCACCGACGGCTAAGCGCGTTCGCTGTCGGCAGCTCCTGATGGGCATCACGGGAGGGGGGAGGGGCAGGGGGGCATCGCATCTTGGGGCCCTCCTGGGGAATGACCGGCGTCGTCTTCTACTACAGAGACCCACTCACACAGAGACCCATAGACTCACACAAAGACCCATAGACTCATACAGAGACCCATAGACTCGCACAGAGACCCATGGACTCGCACAGAGACCCATAGACTCACACAGAGACCCATAGACTCACACAGAGACCCATAGACTCACACAGAGACCCATAGACTCACACAGAGACCCATAGACTGGCACAGAGACCCACAGACTGGCAAAGGCTGGGTTGTGGTGATGAAACTGGGTTCTCAAGTGCAGCGGGTTGATTGTCTCAGCCCTGTCTCCCAAACAAAAACAAAAAAACGATCACAATTTGGTTTCTGCGCTTGATTTGGCTAAATCCTGGCTCCGTGGAGTGAAATGATGCGTTTCACTGTCATCCAGTGAACATGAATCTCCCAGAGAGCGGGTCGGGAGAGTGCTATCCGCTTGCTGTGTGTGGCCCGGAGCGGTGACTCGAGAGGAGCGGATCTCCAAGGTAGATCTGCGACATCCACTTCCGTGGGCCATTCCCTCGCACAAAGGGAGATCCGTACCCGCTCTGCGAGATTTCCAAATGGATTCTTCGTCTCGGGATGAACGTTGCCGGGGCGGGGCTGGGATGTAAACGACAGCTGATAACGGAACCCACGTGGAATTTTACAGCGGCGGCAAAAAAAATTACACATTCGACGTACCGGATGATTGGTAAACCGCGAAACCCACTGGGTGACGTGCATCGCTGGGACTGCAGTTTCGATGCGCTGTCCCTAGAGCTGTGTCGTAGCGGTCGCTCGCCCGAGGTTTAATGAGCGGGCCCACACTCCAAACCACGCCGCAGTCTTTGCTGCCAGAAGAAAAATACATATAATGATAGTAATTTACAACGAAAACAAGTTTTTTGTTTGCATTCTGACCACAAGTATTGTGGTTAATGCAGTGACATGATTCCTTGTAGAAGGTTTCGGTTTGGTGTTCTAACATCTTGACACAGCTGTTTTTGTTTGCCGGAAAAAAAGGGGAACACCTATTCTCATAATTTGTCTTGTGTTCGGTTCTTTGTGGTTGATGTTAAATAAAGTGTCCGTATAGATGATATATATACACACAAGTGATAATATATGCACAGTTCACTCTGTAACGTGTTGGCTTCTCTCTCCGCTTGCCACTCGTGCGTAAGGGATACTCGCAGTGGCCGAGTGTTGTTTGTGTCGTGTGACCAGTCCGGTGGCGTTCGCGTTCACCTGCCGGCTGGCGATTGGTAAATAAATCTCTTGAATTTCACGTCCGTTTGAAGCCTCCTATTATCACCGTGGTTCTCCTGCGGCGAGACTTGACCCGCCTTAAGAATGTGGAATTTCCACCGCCGCTGGATATGCACAGACAGGAGGTGGGCACCAATGCCTCGACGCTTGTCCAAACAGGAAATTACTACGCGCATGGAACGTCCCAACTTACGAACATCCGCACTTACGAACGAGCTTCCGTGAGATTCACGTTTCAACCATCCGACTTGTGAACAAGGACTCGCACTTGTAAACCGAACTACGGAGTGAGTGTGGGTGCGTGCGTGCACACGTGTGTGTGTGTGTGTGAATGTGAGTACACATGTGTGCGCGTGTGGGGGCCAGTATGCGTAGTGGTTAGCGCGCTGCGCTACGAACCCCCCGAATCCGAGTTCGATTCCCGCTCACGGCCAACACCAGTGACGATTTTCTGAACCGGTCCTGGGCCTCCCCTAGGTCGACTCAGCATCAAGTGAGTGCCTGGTGCAGTGTGTAAACATCGCCACTGGGGAGACAAAGGCGGTCGGGCGTGATGCTGGCCACCCATCGCCTCTTGTGCCGTGCCGGCCTTCATAGCTAACAGCACTTGCCCCAATGGTCTGTTAAGGCTATAAGAGGGATCTTTGTGTGTGAAAATGAGTGTGTGTGCGTGTGCGTGCACGCGCATGTCCCCGTGCGTTTGTGGGTAGCGGTCGTACAATGGTGAGCACACTGCGCTACGAACCCGGCCAGATGAGTTCGATTCCTGCTCACGGCCAACACAAGTGACGGTCCTGGGCCTCCCCTAGGCCGACTCAGCCTCAAATGAGCGTCTGGTGCGCTGTGTAAACATCGCCATTGCAGTGGAGTGACAATAGCGGCGTAAATTATTACTTTTTTTATTTAAATACAATTGTTGATATGTTTTACAACAATACAGACAGTACACGTCACAGAACAGGGTGGCCCAGATAATCTTGTGACCTCAATGAATTAACCCTTAACATTTGAGTTCCTTTGCACATTAATTTATGTTTTAAATAAATCTTTAAAAAAAAATCTTACGTTTGTACGCGTGTACGTTGAACTTCTTTCGCACCGTACGTAGCCAACCGTGCTAATCGGAGGTGCGGGGGGAGGACAATGGAAACGGGGCTCACCTGGGCCACCTGGACCACCCTGTGACGCACCTCCCCGGCTTAGGCCGCGTGGGATACGACGACGGATATTGAAACGACTTCAAGCCACAGCGCTTCCCCCCCCCCAACTCGCCAAACTGCCGTACATAAATAACAACAACAACAGCAACAAGAATACCTTTGTACTCGGCGGTTCGGTACATTTCAATTGCGCGCGACGCAAAGTCGTGGTTTGTGCAGAGGGTGCGGTGGCCGAGAGGCGACGTATAACGAGACGGGGCGGACGGTGCCCGCAGCGACGTGAGTGTGGGGCTGAGGCGACGCCGTGTTCATTATCAAGTGACGACGTGCTTGCGAACCCACTTAATTTTTTTTTTTATTATAATATTTTACAAGTTAATGGGTTGACCTTTCTTACACTTTACACTCCTATCGTGTTTTTTTTGCATTGTTTTTGTAGCGCCCTGACCCCGTGCCTCCCGTACTGGACATCAGTGTTAATCAATACTCCGAGGCGTTCCTGCAATGGGTCAGGCAGCAGAACCAGCGTGGCACGACGCCTCGTGTCATCGTCATCCTCCATGCGCCAGGACGCGTGCCTTCCATCACTCCATTCACACCGCCCGCCCGTCACCGCCCCCCACCGCCCCTATCCCTGACCGCGCGGCGTCCCCAGGGTCCCCGGGGTCCCCAGGGTCCAGGCGCTACCCGGACACCGCGGGGTCGTTCGCGAGCGCGGCGCACGCCCTCTGCAGGACGGTGGCCTCGTGCAGCGCCTCGCACAGCACGGCGCTCACGTCGAGCTGCGTACAGGGGGAGGGGAGACGCGGGCTGTGAGTGAGAGGGGCGTCACGGTGGCTAGGAGATGGTAACTTCCTCGCCTGGTGTGCAGGAGGTCGTGGGTTCGATCCCGACCCTGACGCCTGCTGCTGTATATTTGGAGCTTGCGTGTCTCTCTCATCATCATCACGGTGGCTAGGAGATGTTAACTATCTCGCCTGGTACGCAGGAGGTGGTGGGTTCGATCCCGACCCTGACGCCTGCTGCTGTATATTTGGAGTTTGCGTGTCTCTCTCATCATCACCACAGTGGCTATGAGATGTTAACTACCCCGCCTGGTCTACAGGAGGTCGTGGGTTCGATCCCCACCCTGACGCCTGCTGCTGTATATTTGGAGTTTGCGGTGTCTCTCTCCCCGTGGTCGCGTGGATTTTTGTCCGGGTCCTCCGCTTTTTCCCTCCACATTTAGAATCGACATCACGCGTTTACAGTGTCTGGCTGCTATGAATATCGACGTGATAATAATGAAGAGAACGATTAGCCCGCTTCGTTGAGCTTTCATTTGGGATAGCCAGGTCGCTTCCGAAAAATAGCTTCATAGTAGCCCAGCGGGCATTATTAGCTGGTAAAATAAATGCTTAAAAGTTCATAGTTGAATTGTTTTTGGTCCGACCGGTGACTGAGAGCGTGGGGCCGCAGGTCACCAGACGCTGATCAGGTCCCGGAGTAATCTCGCGGTTGCTGAGCACAAATGCCAAAGGGGCCGAACGTCAAGAGGCCAGCAACAAATGGCACCGTCGTCAAAGCTGTAATGTGGATGGGAATGTAACGCGCGCGTTGAGTTGAGGATGATTGCTTGCGCAGTGCGGCTTCGGAGGGAGGTAATTGGGGCACGGCTGGATTTAATAATGGAACAATTAATTTCGGGAGGGCTCTCCGCCTGTATAAAGGTTGACTGGGCCAGAGATCGGGAAGCTTTGCGCTCTTATCGTGTTTTTATATTGTAGATTTGAAGTTTTCGTGGCTGCAGGGATCCATACTCTTTGGTTCTTTCGGTAAAGTCACGCGGGTATAAAATAAAATAAATTAAATCACGACGTTTCGGGCGCAACACAAAAACGTCCCGAAACGTCGTGATTTAATTTATTTTATTTTACACCGACGTGACTTTACCGAAATAACCAAAGAGTATTTTTATATTGTGTTTGTTGTTGTATTGTGTTTGTTGTTGTATTGTGTTTGTTGTTGTATTGTGTTTGTTGTTGTATTGTGTTTGTTGTTGTAACTTTCTGAGCCGTGCCCCGACTGGACATCTGCGAAAAAGATCTGCATACTCTTTGGTTCTTTCGGTAAAGTCACGTAGAAAGAAAATAAATTAAATAATAGAGTGCGACGTTTCGATTGCAACACAAGCAGTCGTCATCAGGTAGAACTAAATTTGAGAGAGAGACAAAACACAGACACACAACATAGACACACAGAGTGTCTATGTTGTGTGTCTCTCTGTGTGTGTCTCTACGTTGATACGCTCTGTGTGTCTATGCTGTGTGTCTCTCTCTGTGTGTTTTTGTGTTGTGTGTCTCTCTCTGTGTGTCTATGTTGTGTCTCTCTCTGTGTGTGTCTCTGTGTTGTGTGTCTCTCTCTGTGTGTCTATGTTGTGTGTCTCTGTGTGTGTGTGTCTATGTTGTGTGTCTCTCTCTCTCTGTGTCTCTGTGCTGTCTCTCTCTGCTTGTGTGTCTGTCTGTGTGTCTATGTGTCTATGTGGTGTCTCTCTCTGTGTTTTCTCTCTCTCTGCTTGTGTGTCTCTCTGTGTGTCTATGTGTCTATGTTGTGTGTCTCTCTCTGTGTGTCTATGTGTTGTGTGTCTCTCTCTGTGTGTCTCTGTGTTGTCTCTCTCTGCTTGTGTGTGTGTGTGTCTCCGTGTCTGTGTTTTGTCTCTCTCTTAAATTTAGTTCTACCTGATGACGGTTTCTTGTGTTGCAATCGAAACGTCGTATTCTATTTTTTAACTTATTTTATTCCTACGTGACTTTACCAAAAGAACCAAAGAGTAATTCCTGCAGTCACGAAAGCTTCAAATCAAGTTTAAGAGCTTCATAGCTCTTCAGATTCCTCCTCCAGTGTAGATACAGGTGCTGATGAGCTCTTGGGAGATGGGTTAGCTGGTGTCTACGGCGCGGCCGGGTATCTTTCTGATATATTTTAAGCATTTTTCTTTTTACGATAACTTTTACACTATTCTACATAAAGGATACCTGATGGATTCCTGAACCTGCTGTGGCAGCTTCGATAACACCTCATGACAGAGGCATCGTCAGGGTCGGGGTCGAACCCACGGCCTCCTGCATACCAGGCGAGGGGGTTAACATCTGCCTCGGCGGCGCTGTGCTGCAGGGGAGGGAGCATAGAAGTGCAGTACAGTACCTTCCTTCTCACGCTCTTCAGAAGACGAATCTGCCTCCTCGCAGCGCCTCGTGGAAGCTGCTGCCACTCGTCCCGGTGCGAGCACTGAAAGGACGCAACAACACAAAAATACCGCGTAAAATAAATAAAAAACCCATAATTAATTTTTAAAATCCCATGAAATCCAAAAATGTAAGGGGATTGTTTTCCCGTTCGGCAGTTCCACTGCTGGATGATATTTTTTCCGCCTGAAGGCGACCGCTTGTGTTGCGATCGAAACGTCGTGATTTATTTAATTTTCTACCCACGTGACTTTACCGACAGAACCAAAGAGTATGGATTCCTGCAGTCACGAAAGCTTCAAATCAAGATTATTCTTTATTTTTATTAACTTCTTGCCTTGCTCTATTCGTTGTGCACGGCTGCACTTGCTGTGAACTATTTTCACTATTGTAATTATTTTGACCAGGTAAGGTCCACTGAGCTATATAGATATTTTAAGAAGCGACCTGGCCACAAATCATAGCTCTACGAAGTGGCTTATCGCGTGGACATTTATAGCAGCCACATTCTAAATGCTGAGGATAAAAAAACCGGAGGACCCGGAGAGAGAAAAAAAGAATCCACGCGACCACGGTGAGAGAGGCACGCAAACTCCAAATATACAACAGGCGTCGGGGTCGGGATCGAACTCACGACCTCCTGTATAACAGGCGAGGTAGTTAACATCTCCTAACTACCGTGGTGATGATGGTAAGAGAGAGACACGCAAACTCAAAATATACAGCAGCAGTCGTCAGGGTCGGGATCGAACTCACGACCTTCTGTATAGCAAGCGAGGTAGTTAACATCTCCTAGCAATCTGCTTTGCTCGCTCCGTGTTAGCGGCCGAGGATTGGTTCAACACGTCGGGGTTTCGCGACCGATAATGATCCATGATTGAGGTTTTTGGGTTGGATGTCGTGAATATAAATGCGTCGTTAAACCGCCGGCCACAACTCTGACTGTCGCCTGATGATGCTGGTTGCGGTTACTGGCTAAACGTCGTACTCGAATTATAAATGTTGTGGGTTTTACTCTCCAACACACCGGTGTGGTGCTGTACTAGTAACGAATTGCCACGTTTTGTTCACGTGACAAACCTTACTAGTTGGCTGTGTTGGGTGGTGGTGGGTTTAACGACACATTTATATGATTACGCGATCTCACCCAACACCACGATGCAAAACCTTGATCAGGCAGCTCCCGTGAGAGGGGGCGGGCTGCCTGTTCCAACGAGTAGCTGGTGCGGCGTGTGGCAATCAGCGCCACTGGGGAGACAAAGGCGGCCGGGCGTGGTGCTGGGCACCCACCCCTTCGTGTGCCGTGTCGGCCTTCATAGGTGCTACTCGCTAACAACACTTACCCCTACAATCTGTTAAGGCTACACGGGGGATCTTTGTCTTTAAAAGTAAAAATATATATTGTGCGACGTTTCGGACAATGACCCCTCTTCATTGCACTTGAGTGAAGAGTGCTATGGAGAAGGGCCATCTCCCGCAACGTCGCCTATTGTATATTTGTTTTACTTTTGAGGCCACACTCATACTTTTTTTGACCAGGTAAAACCTATTGTTATTTTTTCAAACTTTTTATTTGACCAGGTAAAACCTATTCTCAATTATTTTAAAACTTTTTATTTCACCAGGTAAAACTTATTCTCAATTATTTTCAAACTTTTACGTGACCAGGTAAAACCTATTCTCATTTTTTTTCAAACTTTGACCAGGTTAAACCTATTCTACATTTTTTTAAACGTTTTACTTGACCAGGTAAAACCTATTAAAAAAATTGTTCATACTTTTTACGTGACCAGGTAAAACCTAGCCTCAAATTTTTCAAATTTTTTTTATTTGACCAGGTAAAACCTATACATTATTCTTAGTTTTTTAATTTCCCAAAAAAATTTCTGCTCACCGCGGAGTTACGTGCGCGACCCCAGGCCCCGTGTAGGGCGTTGGCCGAGAGGCTGACCCTTCGCGCGAGGACCCCGAGCCGGAACTCCGTGGCCGCGCGCACGAACACCCCTCGCTCGCCCACGAAGAGCTCCACCAAGTGGGAGAGCACGGCGCCCATGTGCTCCGCCTGCACCCGTGGGAGGGGGTCACCCACGCCGCCGTTGTGAAACGTCCGTCTCATCGTCGTCGTCATTGTCATCATCGTCATCATCATCGACATCATCGTCGTCGTCATTGTCATCATCGTCATCATTATCGACATCATCGTCGTCGTCATTGTCATCATCGTTATCGACATCATCGTCGTCTTCATTGTCATCGTCTTCACCATTATCGTCATCGACATCATTGTCATCGTCTTCATTATCAACATCATCATCATTGTCATCATCATTATCATTGTGTTCACCATTATCATCATCATTGACTTCTTCTTCGTCGTCATTATCATCGACATCATTGTTATCATCTCAATGATCGTCTTCATCATCATCGTCATCATCATTGTCATTATCATTATCATCATCGACATCATTGTCATCGTCTTCACCATTATCATCATCGACATCATTGTCGTCATCATCATTATCATCATCGACATCACTGTTATCGTCTCAATGATCGTCTTTATCATCATCGTCATCATCGTTGTCATTATCATCACCATTAGCATCATTGTCATCATCGGACGTAGGAGGCAAGCGGGGATTGGGGGTAGATGGAAGGGGGGAGGCAGGGGTGGGGGGATTGAGCGATGGGGGAGGAAGGAGAGGGAGGGGGCGAGGGAAGGAGGAGAGGGAGCGAGCGAGCGAGGGAGCGAGGTTGCCCTGCGGGCTGTAGGCGTTGAGCCGCCCAGGGTACCACGTGCTCTGTCTCTCACCGGGATGTCGCTGAACTTCTTGATGACGATCCGCACGTTGCCTCCGCACGATTGTGGGACCTGCGTGTGCGTGTGTGTATGTATGTATGTGAATGCGTGTGTGTATGTATGTGAGTGTGTGCGTATATGTATGTATGTGAATGCGTGTGTGTATGTATGTGAGTGTGTGCGTATATGTATTATGTGAATGCGTGTGTGTATGTATGTGAGTGTGTGCGTGTATGTATGTATGTGAATGCGTGTGTGTATGTATGTGGGTGTGTGCGTATATGTGAGTGCGTGTGTGTGCGTGTATGTATGTGAGGAGCGATGTGGGGAGCGATAGTGTAGTGGTTAGCGCGCTGCGGTACGAATCTGGCGACCTGAGTTCGATTCCCGCTCACGGGCAAAATCAGTGACGATTATCTGAATCGGTCATGGACCTCCCTCTAGGTCGACTCAGCCTGAAATGAGTATCTGGTGCGGTGTGTAAACATAGCCACTGGGGGAGACAAAGGCGGCCGGGCGTGGTGCTGGCCACCCACCCCCTCGTGTGCCGTTCAGGCCTTCATAGGTGCTCGCTAACAGCACTTGCCCCTACAGTCTGTTACAGGCTACACGGGGGGTCTTTGTCTTGTTTTTGTATTGCAGTGGTAAGCGCACTGCACTATGAATCCAGCTGAGAAGCACACGTATCCATAATAGAGTTGTTTGGGTGTGATCGTGTAAATATAAATGTGTCGTTAAAACCCGCCACCACCCGACACAGCCAATCAGTAAAGGTTTGTCACGTAAACAGAACGTGCCAATTCGTTACCGGTGTGTTGAGAAGTAAACCCACAGAATTTACTATTCGATTACAGTGACGTTTCGCTCGTAATTACAACCAGCATCATCAGGCGACAGCCAGAGTTATGGGGACATCCTCCTCCTAATTCTAGATTTGAAGCTTTTGTGACTGCAAGGATTCATATTCTTAGGTTTTGTCGGTAAAGTCACGTAGGTACAAAAATAAAATTAATAAAAGTAAAATAAAAAATCACGACGTTTCGGAGGCAACACAAGCTTCCGTCTTCAGGTGGAACCGTCACAGCACGATAGCTGTATCAAGTGAAAGAAACTCCAAGAAACAGCATAACCAGTATATATGCAAATGCTGTTTCTTGGAGTTTCTCTCACTATATACAGCTATCGTGCTGTGACGGTTCCACCTGAAGACGGAAGCTTGTGTTGCCTCCGAAACGTCGTGATTTTTATTTTATTTTTATTTTACTTGTATTAATTTTAATGTTTTACCTACGTGACTTTAACGAAAAAACCTAAGAATATGAATATCCTCCTCCTGCTTCGCTCTTGAATCGAGTGACGCATTTTTTGTCGACATCTGTGAGCCAATCGGGTGCAAGGACCAGAAACATGACAATCGATAGCATTACCGCTTTGGGTTATTCATGGGGCAATCAATACACTGCAACGCACCGGTGTTGCTGTACTAGTGACGAATGGGCACGTTCTGCTTACGTCACAAACCTTACTGATTGCCTGTGTCGGGTGGTGGCGGGTTTTAACGACACATTTATATTGACGCGCTCTAACCCAAACACCTCTGTTATGGATGTTCGTCGCGAAAGCCTCCTCGGTGTTCAACACACGTAGGCATGCATGTTGAACTTCTCTCGCACCGTACGCGGCCAAAGGCCAACCAACTTATCACGCGAAGCAGTTCTAGAGAAATTCCTTTTTAATGCTCTGTGGTTCTTTCGCTAAAGTCACGTGGATATAAGATAAATGAAATGAATTCACGACGTTTCGATCGCAACACAAGTGCCCGTCATGTGTTGCGCCCGAAACGTCGTGATTTAATTTATTTTATTTTCTACCCACGTGACTTTGCCGAAAGAAGCAAAGAGTATGGATCCCTGCAGTCACGAAAACTTCAAATCGTTTTCAATCTCAACGAGAGACAGAAAGAGGAGCACGCAAGGTCGAGACATCGCACTGATTTCCACCCAGCGGTGGATAGAGCAGGGTGAGTTGTCAGCCAACACCGGTTACAACCCCAAGTCGAGGTCCACCGATTGTTCTCTTTTAGCCCCGCCCACCCCCCCCAACACGTTCCATTCATTGGCTACCACATTCAGGTAAGCCCCTCCTCCTTAACTTGTATTTAAGGGCTTGTCTCTTGGAACTTTGCCTCACTTGATACAGTAAATTTTAGCTGTGACGGTCCCACCTGATGACGGAGACTTGTGTTGCCTCCAAAACGTCGTGATTTATTATTTTATTTAAAAGGGTTTTTTATTATTTAATTATTTTTTTCCTCGATTTAAAGCTTTCGTGACTGCAGGGATTCATCTTCTTGGTTCTTTCGGTAAAGTCACGTAGAAGGGAAATAATAAAAATAAAACATAATAATATTTCTTTATTATTATTTTTTATTTTTCCCTACGTGACTTCACCGAAAACACCGAAGAGTATGAGTACAGGGTGCTTACACTGAGACACCGAGAGGAACACGTGGGGCAAACACACGCGGTGCTCGTGACGTCATCATCACATTTAACTTCGTCCAGCTGTGGATAGACGCTGGCTGCTGCTGCTGATGATGATGAGGATCGGGTGTGATTACCGCTTCGCTGAGCATGTGGAGTTGAGCTTCCTTGACTGCCGCGCACAGGGGCTGGGAGTCGCAGTTCGAGTCCGGGACGTGAGCTGTTGTCTCCACCACCGCCGTCATCGCGACCATCACCGCCACCGCTGTGACGAGTTCGCTGAGCCTGGCCATGATGTCACCTGGTGACAGGTAGAATGCGATGAGGATTAATTATTAATCAATCATCATGAATTCTAGATTTGAAGCTTTCGTGACTGCAAGGATTCATATTCTTAGGTTTTTTCGGTAAAGTCACGTTCGGCTGTGAGGATCGCTCTCCAACTCTCACCCGCTGTGAGTGAGCGGCTGAGTGAGTGAGCGGCTGAGTGAGTGAGCGCGTGAGTGGGTGAGTCAGCGAGTGGGTGGGTGAGTCAGCGGGTGGGCGAGCGGGTGAATGGGCGAGCGAGTGAATGGGCGAGCGACGTGAAGCGATAGCAGTCGCCGCGCTGTCCCAACGCTCTCGCGCCGCGTGACAACTTTCATTTGGCCGCGTCGGGTGGCGGAGAGTTCCCAAACGACACAAATCCTACCTGGATCGTCACGTTGCGCAGGCCTAACCCCCCACCCTTAGCCAGCCCCCCCACCCTCCCCCTCCCAACAAAAGTAGCTCCGCGTGCAGGATACGCTGAATGACGTTTCAAGGAAACACTTTGAAGGGTCGGGGTCACGTGGGCACAATCTGCCCATTGTCGTCAGCACTGAGAGGTCGGTGGCAATCCCAGCAGCAGCAGCATCGCCTGTCGTGGCTTGCGGCACCACCTGTAGTCAGGCGTGTGCCGTGAGCCGTTCCCACCCTCCGCTGCACCGTCGCCCACCAGGGTGGCGAGCGGCACCGTGACATCGCTCGCTCGCTCCTCGGCGCGTTGCGAACGTCAATGGTGCCGTAATGCACGCGTAGTCTGTTGCACTTTACGCGTGTCCAGCCCCCCCACCACCACCACCCCCTTCTCTCCTCCACCCCCTACCCTCACTCCGACCCCCCCCCCACATATTTTTTATTCCCCAAACATTCTGGTGGTTTTAGTTGCCGACGCCTGACCTGGGGGAACGTCATCATCATTGTTATTATAACCACCCAGCGCCCAGTCGGACTTTCGGTGGCCTCTTGTGCTGGGTAAACAACAACAACAACAGCAGCGACAACAACCAATACAATTCGAATCAGAAATCTCTATTTAGACTGGAGGAGAAATCCGATCAGCCGTGAAGTTCTTTTTCACCCGTGTCCAGCAGTTCACGTGGCGGTGACGGTCACGGCTGCGCTTGTGCCAGGCTAGGTGCACCTTGCTGGGCGATTACTGGACATCTGTGAAAAAGAGCTTCATAGCTCATCGGATTCCTGCAGGGTAAATAAATATTCTGATTGTGACATTCTGACATGACCACACACACACAGGGAGAGATCCCGAGTCGCGTATGTGTCACTGCAAGGGGGGGAGGAGGGCGCAGTGATCAAAACGCATTCGAAACGCGTCGCTGCTTTCCAGCTTTAAAACATCTCGGCACTCCGCTGCCCCGATTCATTTCGGCCGACGACGCTTCGGGGAGCGGGGGATGGGGGCCGTGTCCAAGCGCAAGGCCTCGTGAAATGAAACGTCGGGCCCCGCGTCCTGCTCACGGCTCCCCCCCTCCCCTCCCCTCCCTTCCCCCCCGGCTGTGAGATAATCTGGAGATGCTTCTCTCGGGAAGTTTGTGTTGGTGGGAGATTTCGACTGTGAATTGCGCCGTTGCCGATGACGACTTGTTTGGGGAGGTAGGGTCCCAGAGGGCGGTGGAGCAAAGCAAGGCCATGACCCCCCTCCTCCCTCACCCCCCCTGACCCCCCCCCCCCTTCCTCACTCCCCCCCCCCCGCCTTTGCCCCCCCCTCCTGCCCCCCCTCCTGCCCCCCCCCTCCTGCCCCATCTCCCCCACCCGCCACCCCGCCCCCCTTCTGATTTTAGGAACCACCAAAGGTTCAGAGGTCACCGATCTCAACGTTGTTTGGGTGGTTATTTGCTTGTTCTGTAACGGTTGCTAAAGCGAAGGCCCCAAAACACCAAGGCGGCCAGCGACAAACAGCACCGACGGCTAAGCGCGTTCGCTGTCGGCAGCTCCTGTAAACACAACGGTCCCGATAGCCATCACGGGAGGGGGGAGGGGCAGGGGGCGGCCATCGCATCTTAGGGCCCTCCTGGGGAATGACCGGCGTCGTCTTCTACTACAGAGACCCAGTGAGGTTCTCGTGGGAGAAAAATGAATGTGATTGATAATTCACGATGTAACACGATTTTTGTTCCTGGGTAGTAAGTGTTATTTCCTAATTGCTTATGTCTCAAAAGTACAGAAATGGCTATTATTCCCCACAAACTTTGCTTTTGTGACCAGGACTTTACGTGAAGGAATGACACAATTGCACACCACGTTTTCTCATTGACAATAGGTACATTTCAAAATTTCACTGTCCTGGTCATAAAAGCAAAGATTGTGCGGAATAATAGCCATTTCTGTACTTTTGAGACATAAACAATTAGGAAATAACACTTACTACCCAGGAACAAAAAATAAATTTGTTACACAGTGTTATTAATGGAGTGGATTATTAACTTTGCTTTTGTGTCCTGGTCACAAAAGCAAAGTTAGTGGGGAATAATAGCCATGTTCTATACTTTTGAGGCATAAGCAATGAGAAAATAACACTACCCATGAACATAAAAAAAACATTTTTTTGTTTCACAGTGCGATGACCGCTCACGTTAACTCCACAGTGGGCACCTCTCCTGAAGGTGTTCTCGCTCGCTCGCTCTCTCTCTCAATCTCTCTCGCTCTCGCTCTCTCGCTCTCTCTCGCTCTCTCGCTGTCTCTCGCTCTCTCGCTGTCTCTCGCTCTCTTGCTCGCTCTCTCTCTCGCTCTCTCTCTCTCTCGAGTGACCGGCCAGCCGAGGGGATCGTCCGACTGCAGTCCGAGCGAGTCGGCAGCTTTGTTTGTCACTGAGCGAGGTGGCTGGGTGGGGTGGGGGGGGGTCACACAGAGGGTCAGAGGGGTCAGAGTGCCCGCAGTGAGTTGATGGTGTCAGCCCGGTCACCAGCGACTCGCGTGAAGGCCCAGTAGACTCGCACAGAGACTCATAGACTCGCACAGAGACTCATAGACTCGCACAGAGACCCATAGACTCGCACAGAGACCCATAGACTCGCACGGAGACCCATAGACTCGCACAGAGAGCCATAGACTCGCACAGAGACCCATAGACTCGCACAGAGAGCCATAGACTCGCACAGAGACCCATAGACTCGCACAGAGACCAATAGACTCGCACAGAGACCCATAGACTCGCACAGAGACCCATAGACTCGCACAGAGAGCCATAGACTCGCACAGAGACCCATAGACTCGCACAGAGAGCCATAGACTCGCACAGAGACCCATAGACTCGCACAGAGACCAATAGACTCGCACAGAGACCCATAGACTCGCACAGAGACCCATAGACTCGCACAGAGAGCCATAGACTCGCACAGAGACCCATAGACTCGCACAGAGACCCATAGACTCGCACAGAGACCCATAGACTCGCACAGAGACCCATAGGCTCGCACAGAGACTCATAGACTCGCACAGAGACTCACAGACTCACACAGAAACCCATAGACTCGCACAGAGACCCATAGACTCGTACAGAGACCCATATACTCGCACAGAGACCCATAGACTCGCACAGAGACCCATAGACTCACACGGAGACCCATAGACTCACACGGAGACCCATAGACTCGCACGGAGACCCATAGACTCGGACATAGACCACATAGACTGACACAGAGACCCTCAGACTGGCAAAGGCTGGGTTGTGGTGATGAAACTGGGTTCTCAAGTGCAGCGAGTTGATTGTCTCAGCCCTGTCACCCAAACAAAAACAAAAACATGATCACAATTTGGTTTTTGCGCTTAATTTGGCTACATCCTGGCTCAGTGGAGTGAAATGATGCGTTTCACTGTCATCCAGTGAACATGAATCTCACAGAGAGCGGGTCGGGAGAGTGCTGCCCCCTTGTTGTGTGTGGCCCGGAGCGGTGACTCGAGAGGAGCGGATCTCCAAGGTAGATCTGCGACATCCACTTCCGTGGGCCATTCCCTCGCACAAAGGGAGATCCGGTATCCGCTCTGCGAGATTTCCAAATGGATTCTTCGTCTCGGGATGAACGTTGCCGGGGCGGGGCTGGGATGTAAACGACGGCTGATAACGGAACCCACGTGGAATTTTACAGCGGCGGCAAAAAAAATTACACATTCGACGTACCGGATGATTGGTAAACCGCGAAACCCACTGGGTGACGTGCATCGCTGGGACTGCAGTTTCGATGCGCTGTCCCTAGAGCTGTGTCGTAGCGGTCGCTCGCCCGAGGTTTAATGAGCGGGCCCACACTCCAAACCACGCCGCAGTCTTTGCTGCCAGAAGAAAAATACATATAATGATAGTAATTTACAACGAAAACAAGTTTTTTGTTTGCATTCTGACCACAAGTATTGTGGTTAATGCAGTGACATGATTCCTTGTAGAAGGTTTCGGTTTGGTGTTCTAACATCTTGACACAGCTGTTTTTGTTTGCCGGAAAAAAAGGGGAACACCTATTCTCATAATTTGTCTTGTGTTCGGTTCTTTGTGGTTGATGTTAAATAAAGTGTCCGTATAGATGATATATATACACACAAGTGATAATATATGCACAGTTCACTCTGTAACGTGTTGGCTTCTCTCTCCGCTTGCCACTCGTGCGTAAGGGATACTCGCAGTGGCCGAGTGTTGTTTGTGTCGTGTGACCAGTCCGGTGGCGTTCGCGTTCACCTGCCGGCTGGCGATTGGTAAATAAATCTCTTGAATTTCACGTCCGTTTGAAGCCTCCTATTATCACCGTGGTTCTCCTGCGGCGAGACTTGACCCGCCTTAAGAATGTGGAATTTCCACCGCCGCTGGATATGCACAGACAGGAGGTGGGCACCAATGCCTCGACGCTTGTCCAAACAGGAAATTACTACGCGCATGGAACGTCCCAACTTACGAACATCCGCACTTACGAACGAGCTTCCGTGAGATTCACGTTTCAACCATCCGACTTGTGAACAAGGACTCGCACTTGTAAACCGAACTACGGAGTGAGTGTGGGTGCGTGCGTGCACACGTGTGTGTGTGTGTGTGAATGTGAGTACACATGTGTGCGCGTGTGGGGGCCAGTATGCGTAGTGGTTAGCGCGCTGCGCTACGAACCCCCCGAATCCGAGTTCGATTCCCGCTCACGGCCAACACCAGTGACGATTTTCTGAACCGGTCCTGGGCCTCCCCTAGGTCGACTCAGCATCAAGTGAGTGCCTGGTGCAGTGTGTAAACATCGCCACTGGGGAGACAAAGGCGGTCGGGCGTGATGCTGGCCACCCATCGCCTCTTGTGCCGTGCCGGCCTTCATAGCTAACAGCACTTGCCCCAATGGTCTGTTAAGGCTATAAGAGGGATCTTTGTGTGTGAAAATGAGTGTGTGTGCGTGTGCGTGCACGCGCATGTCCCCGTGCGTTTGTGGGTAGCGGTCGTACAATGGTGAGCACACTGCGCTACGAACCCGGCCACATGAGTTCGATTCCTGCTCACGGCCAACACAAGTGACGGTCCTGGGCCTCCCCTAGGCCGACTCAGCCTCAAATGAGCGTCTGGTGCGCTGTGTAAACATCGCCATTGCAGTGGAGTGACAATAGCGGCGTAAATTATTACTTTTTTTATTTAAATACAATTGTTGATATGTTTTACAACAATACAGACAGTACACGTCACAGAACAGGGTGGCCCAGATAATCTTGTGACCTCAATGAATTAACCCTTAACATTTGAGTTCCTTTGCACATTAATTTATGTTTTAAATAAATCTTTAAAAAAAAATCTTACGTTTGTACGCGTGTACGTTGAACTTCTTTCGCACCGTACGTAGCCAACCGTGCTAATCGGAGGTGCGGGGGGAGGACAATGGAAACGGGGCTCACCTGGGCCACCTGGACCACCCTGTGACGCACCTCCCCGGCTTAGGCCGCGTGGGATACGACGACGGATATTGAAACGACTTCAAGCCACAGCGCTTCCCCCCCCCCAACTCGCCAAACTGCCGTACATAAATAACAACAACAACAGCAACAAGAATACCTTTGTACTCGGCGGTTCGGTACATTTCAATTGCGCGCGACGCAAAGTCGTGGTTTGTGCAGAGGGTGCGGTGGCCGAGAGGCGACGTATAACGAGACGGGGCGGACGGTGCCCGCAGCGACGTGAGTGTGGGGCTGAGGCGACGCCGTGTTCATTATCAAGTGACGACGTGCTTGCGAACCCACTTAATTTTTTTTTTTATTATAATATTTTACAAGTTAATGGGTTGACCTTTCTTACACTTTACACTCCTATCGTGTTTTTTTTGCATTGTTTTTGTAGCGCCCTGACCCCGTGCCTCCCGTACTGGACATCAGTGTTAATCAATACTCCGAGGCGTTCCTGCAATGGGTCAGGCAGCAGAACCAGCGTGGCACGACGCCTCGTGTCATCGTCATCCTCCATGCGCCAGGACGCGTGCCTTCCATCACTCCATTCACACCGCCCGCCCGTCACCGCCCCCCACCGCCCCTATCCCTGACCGCGCGGCGTCCCCAGGGTCCCCGGGGTCCCCAGGGTCCAGGCGCTACCCGGACACCGCGGGGTCGTTCGCGAGCGCGGCGCACGCCCTCTGCAGGACGGTGGCCTCGTGCAGCGCCTCGCACAGCACGGCGCTCACGTCGAGCTGCGTACAGGGGGAGGGGAGACGCGGGCTGTGAGTGAGAGGGGCGTCACGGTGGCTAGGAGATGGTAACTTCCTCGCCTGGTGTGCAGGAGGTCGTGGGTTCGATCCCGACCCTGACGCCTGCTGCTGTATATTTGGAGCTTGCGTGTCTCTCTCATCATCATCACGGTGGCTAGGAGATGTTAACTATCTCGCCTGGTACGCAGGAGGTGGTGGGTTCGATCCCGACCCTGACGCCTGCTGCTGTATATTTGGAGTTTGCGTGTCTCTCTCATCATCACCACAGTGGCTATGAGATGTTAACTACCCCGCCTGGTCTACAGGAGGTCGTGGGTTCGATCCCCACCCTGACGCCTGCTGCTGTATATTTGGAGTTTGCGGTGTCTCTCTCCCCGTGGTCGCGTGGATTTTTGTCCGGGTCCTCCGCTTTTTCCCTCCACATTTAGAATCGACATCACGCGTTTACAGTGTCTGGCTGCTATGAATATCGACGTGATAATAATGAAGAGAACGATTAGCCCGCTTCGTTGAGCTTTCATTTGGGATAGCCAGGTCGCTTCCGAAAAATAGCTTCATAGTAGCCCAGCGGGCATTATTAGCTGGTAAAATAAATGCTTAAAAGTTCATAGTTGAATTGTTTTTGGTCCGACCGGTGACTGAGAGCGTGGGGCCGCAAGTCACCAGACGCTGATCAGGTCCCGGAGTAATCTCGCGGTTGCTGAGCACAAATGCCAAAAGGGGCCGAACGTCAAGAGGCCAGCAACAAATGGCACCGTCGTCAAAGCTGTAATGTGGATGGGAATGTAACGCGCGCGTTGAGTTGAGGATGATTGCTTGCGCAGTGCGGCTTGGGAGGGAGGTAATTGGGGCACGGCTGGATTTAATAATGGAACAATTAATTTCGGGAGGGCTCTCCGCCTGTATAAAGGTTGACTGGGCCAGAGATCGGGAAGCTTTGCGCTCTTATCGTGTTTTTATATTGTAGATTTGAAGTTTTCGTGGCTGCAGGGATCCATACTCTTTGGTTCTTTCGGTAAAGTCACGTAGAAAGAAAATAAATAAATGCAACACAAGCAGTCGTCATCAGGTAGAACTACATTTGAGAGAGAGACAAAACACAGACACACAACATAGACACAGAGTGTCTATGTTGTGTGTCTGTGTGTCTATGTTGTGTGTCTCTCTGTGTGTCTCTCTCTGCGTGTGTGTCTGTCTGTGTGTCTATGTTGTGTGTCTCTCTCTGTGTTCTCTCTCTCTCTGCTTGTGTGTCTGTCTGTGTGTCTATGTTGTGTCTATGTTGTGTGTCTCTCTCTGTGTGTCTCTCTCTGTGTGTCTATGTTGTGTGTCTCTCTCTGCTTGTGTGTCTGTCTGTGTGTCTATGTTGTGTCTCTGTGTGTCTATGTTGTGTGTCTCTCTCTGTGTGTCTGTGTTGTCTCTCTCTGCTTGTGTGTCTGTCTGTGTGCCTCTCTCTGTGTGTGTCTCTGTGTTGTGTGTCTCTCTCTGTGCGTCTATGTTGTGTGTCTCTCTCTGTGTGTCTGTATTGTCTCTCTCTGCTTGTGTGTCTGTCTGTGTCTATGTTGTGTGTCTCTCTCTCTGTGTCTCTGTGTTGTCTCTCTCTCTCTGTGTCTCTGTGTTGTGTGTCTCTCTCTGTGTGTCTCTGTGTTGTGTGTCTCTCTCTGTGTTGTCTCTCTCTCTGCTTGTGTGTCTGTCTGTGTGTCTATGTTGTGTCTCTGTGTGTCTATGTTGTGTGTCTCTCTCTGTGTGTCTCTCTCTGTGTGTCTATGTTGTGTGTCTCTCTCTGCTTGTGTGTCTGTCTGTGTGTCTATGTTGTGTCTCTGTGTGTCTATGTTGTGTGTATCTCTCTGTGTGTCTGTGTTGTCTCTCTCTGCTTGTGTGTCTGTCTGTGTGCCTCTCTCTCTGTGTGTCTCTGTATTGTGTGTCTCTCTCTGTGTGTCTATGCTGTGTGTTTCTCTCTGTGTGTCTCTGTGTTGTCTCTCTCTCTCTGTGTGTCTCTGTGTTGTGTGTCTCTCTCTGTGTGTCTCTGTGTTGTGTGTCTCTCTCTGTGTTGTCTCTCTCTTAAATTTAGTTCTACCTGATGACGGTTTTTTGTGTTGCAATCGAAACGTCGTACTCTATTATTTAACTTATTTTCTTCCTACGTGACTTTACCAAAAAGAACCAAAGAGTAATTCCTGCAGTCACGAAAGCTTCAAATCAAGTTTAAGAGCTTCATAGCTCTTCAGATTCCTCCTCCAGTGTAGATACAGGTGCTGATGAGCTCTTGGGAGATGGGTGAGCTGGTGTCTACGGCGCGGCCGGGTATCTTTCTGATATATTTTAAGCATTTTTCTTTTTACGATAACTTTTACCAGAGGTGTGGACTCGAGTCATGTGACTTGGACTCGAGTCAGACTCGAGTCATGAATTTGATGACTTGCGACTCGACTTGGACTTGCATAACAATGACTTTGTCCCACCTATGAGATGTGGACTCGAGTCATGTGACTTGGACTCGAGTCAGACTCGAGTCATGAATTTGATGACTTGCGACTCGACTTGGACTTGCATAACAATGACTTTGTCCCACCTCTGACTTTTACACTATTCTACATAAAGGATACCTGATGGATTCCTGAACCTGCTGTGGCAGCTTCGATAACACCTCATGACAGAGGCATCGTCAGGGTCGGGGTCGAACCCACGGCCTCCTGCATACCAGGCGAGGGGGTTAACATCTGCCTCGGCGGCGCTGTGCTGCAGGGGAGGGAGCATAGAAGTGCAGTACAGTACCTTCCTTCTCACGCTCTTCAGAAGACGAATCTGCCTCCTCGCAGCGCCTCGTGGAAGCTGCTGCCACTCGTCCCGGTGCGAGCACTGAAAGGACGCAACAACAAAAAAATACCGCGTAAAATAAATAAAAAACCCATAATTAATTTTTAAAATCCCATGAAATCCAAAAATGTAAGGGGATTGTTTTCCCGTTCAGCAGTTCCACTGCTGGATGATATTTTTTTCCGCCTGAAGGCGACCGCTTGTGTTGCGATCGAAACGTCGTGATTTATTTAATTTTCTACCCACGTGACTTTACCGACAGAACCAAAGAGTATGGATTCCTGCAGTCACGAAAGCTTCAAATCAAGATTATTCTTTATTTTTATTAACTTCTTGCCTTGCTCTATTCGTTGTGCACGGCTGCACTTGCTGTGAACTATTTTCACTATTGTAATTATTTTGACCAGGTAAGGTCCACTGAGCTATATAGATATTTTAAGAAGCGACCTGGCCACAAATCATAGCTCTACGAAGTGGCTTATCGCGTGGACATTTATAGCAGCCACATTCTAAATGCTGAGGATAAAAAAACCGGAGGACCCGGAGAGAGAAAAAAAGAATCCACGCGACCACGGTGAGAGAGGCACGCAAACTCCAAATATACAACAGGCGTCGGGGTCGGGATCGAACTCACGACCTCCTGTATAACAGGCGAGGTAGTTAACATCTCCTAACTACCGTGGTGATGATGGTAAGAGAGAGACACGCAAACTCAAAATATACAGCAGCAGTCGTCAGGGTCGGGATCGAACTCACGACCTTCTGTATAGCAAGCGAGGTAGTTAACATCTCCTAGCAATCTGCTTTGCTCGCTCCGTGTTAGCGGCCGAGGATTGGTTCAACACGTCGGGGTTTCGCGACCGATAATGATCTATGATTGAGGTTTTTGGGTTGGATGTCGTGAATATAAATGCGTCGTTAAACCGCCGGCCACAACTCTGACTGTCGCCTGATGATGCTGGTTGCGGTTACTGGCTAAACGTCGTACTCGAATTATAAATGTTGTGGGTTTTACTCTCCAACACACCGGTGTGGTGCTGTACTAGTAACGAAATGCCACGTTTTGTTCACGTGACAAACCTTACTAGTTGGCTGTGTTGGGTGGTGGTGGGTTTAACGACACATTTATATGATTACGCGATCTCACCCAACACCACGATGCAAAACCTTGATCAGGCAGCTCCCGTGAGAGGGGGCGGGCTGCCTGTTCCAACGAGTAGCTGGTGCGGCGTGTGGCAATCAGCGCCACTGGGGAGACAAAGGCGGCCGGGCGTGGTGCTGGGCACCCACCCCTTCGTGTGCCGTGTCGGCCTTCATAGGTGCTACTCGCTAACAGCACTTACCCCTACAATCTGTTAAGGCTACACGGGGGATCTTTGTCTTTAAAAGTAAAAATATATATTGTGCGACGTTTCGGGCAATGACCCCTCTTCATTGCACTTGAGTGAAGAGTGCTATGGAGAAGGGCCATCTCCCGCAACGTCGCCTGTTGTATATTTGTTTTACTTTTGAGGCCACACTCATACTTTTTTTGACCAGGTAAAACCTATTGTTATTTTTTCAAACTTTTTATTTGACCAGGTAAAACCTATTCTCAATTATTTTAAAACTTTTTATTTCACCAGGTAAAACTTATTCTCAATTATTTTCAAACTTTTACGTGACCAGGTAAAACCTATTCTCATTTTTTTTCAAACTTTGACCAGGTTAAACCTATTCTACATTTTTTTTTAAACGTTTTACTTGACCAGGTTAAACCTATTAAAAAAATTGTTCATACTTTTTACGTGACCAGGTAAAACCTAGCCTCAAATTTTTCAAAATGTTTTATTTGACCAGGTAAAACCTATACATTATTCTTAGTTTTTTAATTCCCAAAAAAATTTTCTGCTCACCGCGGAGTTACGTGCGCGACCCCAGGCCCCGTGTAGGGCGTTGGCCGAGAGGCTGACCCTTCGCGCGAGGACCCCGAGCCGGAACTCCGTGGCCGCGCGCACGAACACCCCTCGCTCGCCCACGAAGAGCTCCACCAAGTGGGAGAGCACGGCGCCCATGTGCTCCGCCTGCACCCGTGGGAGGGGGTCACCCACGCCGCCGTTGTGAAACGTCCGTCTCATCGTCGTCGTCATTGTCATCATCGTCATCATCATCGACATCATCGTCGTCGTCATTGTCATCATCGTCATCATTATCGACATCATCGTCGTCGTCATTGTCATCATCGGCATCGTTATCGACATCATCGTCGTCTTCATTGTCATCGTCTTCACCATTATCGTCATCGACATCATTTGCATCGTCTTCATTATCAACATCATCATCATTGTCATCATCATTATCATTGTGTTCACCATTATCATCATCATTGACTTCTTCTTCGTCGTCATTATCATCGACATCATTGTTATCATCTCAATGATCGTCTTCATCATCATCGTCATCATCATTGTCATTATCATTATCATCATCGACATCATTGTCATCGTCTTCACCATTATCATCATCGACATCATTGTCGTCATCATCATTATCATCATCGACATCACTGTTATCGTCTCAATGATCGTCTTTATCATCATCGTCATCATCGTTGTCATTATCATCACCATTAGCATCATTGTCATCATCGGACGTAGGAGGCAAGCGGGGATTGGGGGTAGATGGAAGGGGGGAGGCAGGGGTGGGGGGATTGAGCGATGGGGGAGGAAGGAGAGGGAGGGGGCGAGGGAAGGAGGAGAGGGAGCGAGCGAGCGAGGGAGCGAGGTTGCCCTGCGGGCTGTAGGCGTTGAGCCGCCCAGGGTACCACGTGCTCTGTCTCTCACCGGGATGTCGCTGAACTTCTTGATGACGATCCGCACGTTGCCTCCGCACGATTGTGGGACCTGCGTGTGCGTGTGTGTATGTATGTATGTGAATGCGTGTGTGTATGTATGTGAGTGTGTGCGTATATGTATGTATGTGAATGCGTGTGTGTATGTATGTGAGTGTGTGCGTATATGTATTATGTGAATGCGTGTGTGTATGTATGTGAGTGTGTGCGTGTATGTATGTATGTGAATGCGTGTGTGTATGTATGTGGGTGTGTGCGTGTATGTGAGTGCGTGTGTGTGCGTGTATGTATGTGAGGAGCGATGTGGGGAGCGATAGTGTAGTGGTTAGCGCGCTGCGGTACGAATCTGGCGACCTGAGTTCGATTCCCGCTCACGGGCAAAATCAGTGACGATTATCTGAATCGGTCATGGACCTCCCTCTAGGTCGACTCAGCCTGAAATGAGTATCTGGTGCGGTGTGTAAACATAGCCACTGGGGGAGACAAAGGCGGCCGGGCGTGGTGCTGGCCACCCACCCCCTCGTGTGCCGTTCAGGCCTTCATAGGTGCTCGCTAACAGCACTTGCCCCTACAGTCTGTTACAGGCTACACGGGGGGTCTTTGTCTTGTTTTTGTATTGCAGTGGTAAGCGCACTGCACTATGAATCCAGCTGAGAAGCACACGTATCCATAATAGAGTTGTTTGGGTGTGATCGTGTAAATATAAATGTGTCGTTAAAACCCGCCACCACCCGACACAGCCAATCAGTAAAGGTTTGTCACGTAAACAGAACGTGCCAATTCGTTACCGGTGTGTTGAGAAGTAAACCCACAGAATTTACTATTCGATTACAGTGACGTTTCGCTCGTAATTACAACCAGCATCATCAGGCGACAGCCAGAGTTATGGGGACATCCTCCTCCTAATTCTAGATTTGAAGCTTTTGTGACTGCAAGGATTCATATTCTTAGGTTTTGTCGGTAAAGTCACGTAGGTACAAAAATAAAATTAATAAAAGTAAAATAAAAAATCACGACGTTTCGGAGGCAACACAAGCTTCCGTCTTCAGGTGGAACCGTCACAGCACGATAGCTGTATCAAGTGAAAGAAACTCCAAGAAACAGCATAACCAGTATATATGCAAATGCTGTTTCTTGGAGTTTCTCTCACTTGATACAGCTATCGTGCTGTGACGGTTCCACCTGAAGACGGAAGCTTGTGTTGCCTCCGAAACGTCGTGATTTTTATTTTATTTTTATTTTACTTGTATTAATTTTAATGTTTTACCTACGTAACTTTACCGAAAAAACCTAAGAATATGAATATCCTTCTCCTGCTTCGCTCTTGAATCGAGTGACGCATTTTGTGTCGACATCTGTGAGCCAATCGGGTGCAAGGACCAGAAACATGACAATCGATACCATTACCGCTTTGGGTTATTCATGGGGCAATCAATACACTCCAACGCACCGGTGTTGCTGTACTAGTGACGAATGGGCACGTTCTGCTTACGTCACAAACCTTACTGATTGCCTGTGTCGGGTGGTGGCGGGTTTTAACGACACATTTATATTGAAGCGCTCTAACCCAAACACCTCTGTTATGGATGTTCGTCGCGAAAGCCTCCTCGGTGTTCAACACACGTAGGCATGCATGTTGAACTTCTCTCGCACCGTACGCGGCCAAAGGCCAACCAACTTATCACGCGAAGCAGTTCTAGAGAAATTCCTTTTTAATGCTCTGTGGTTCTTTCGCTAAAGTCACGTGGATATAAGATAAATGAAATGAATTCACGACGTTTCGATCGCAACACAAGTGCCCGTCATGTGTTGCGCCCGAAACGTCGTGATTTAATTTATTTTATTTTCTACCCACGTGACTTTGCCGAAAGAAGCAAAGAGTATGGATCCCTGCAGTCACGAAAACTTCAAATCGTTTTCAATCTCAACGAGAGACAGAAAGAGGAGCACGCAAGGTCGAGACATCGCACTGATTTCCACCCAGCGGTGGATAGAGCAGGGTGAGTTGTCAGCCAACACCGGTTACAACCCCAAGTCGAGGTCCACCGATTGTTCTCTTTTAGCCCCGCCCACCCCCCCCAACACGTTCCATTCATTGGCTACCACATTCAGGTAAGCCCCTCCTCCTTAACTTGTATTTAAGGGCTTGTCTCTTGGAACTTTGCCTCACTTGATACAGTCAATTTTAGCTGTGACGGTCCCATCTGATGACGGAGACTTGTGTTGCCTCCAAAACGTCGTGATTTATTATTTTATTTAAAAGGTTTTTTTTATTATTTAATTATTTTTTGATCGATTTAAAGCTTTCGTGACTGCAGGGATTCATCTTCTTGGTTTTTTCGGTAAAGTCACGTAGAAGGGAAATAATAAAAATAAAACATAATAATATTTCTTTATTATTTTTTCTTTTTCCCTACGTGACTTTACCGAAAACACCGAAGAGTATGAGTACAGGGTGCTTACACTTAGACACAGAGGAACACGTGGGGCAAACACACGCGGTGCTCGTGACGTCATCATCAAATTTAACTTCGTCCAGCTGTGGATAGACGCTGGCTGCTGCTGCTGATGATGATGAGGATCGGGTGTGATTACCGCTTCGCTGAGCATGTGGAGTTGAGCTTCCTTGACTGCCGCGCACAGGAGCTGGGAGTCGCAGTTCGAGTCCGGGACGTGAGCTGTTGTCTCCACCACCGCCGTCATCGCGACCATCACCGCCACCGCTGTGACGAGTTCGCTGAGCCTGGCCATGGTGTCACCTGGTGACAGGTAGAATGCGATGAGGATTAATTATTAATCAATCATCATTAATTCTAGATTTGAAGCTTTCGTGACTGCAAGGATTCATATTCTTAGGTTTTTTCGGTAAAGTCACGTAGGTGAAAAATTAAAATTAATAAAAGTAAAATAAATGTAAAATAAAAATCACGACGTTTCGGAGGCAACACAAGCTTCCACCTGAAGACGGCAGCTTGTGTTGCCTCCGAAACGTCGTGATTTTTATTTTATATTTATTTTACTTTTATTAATTTTAATTTTTCACCTACGTGACTTTACCGAAAAACCCTAAGAATAATCATCATTCAACTAAACTTCCATCTATTTTCCCGGGTGAAGCCCACTGAACCGCGTAGCTATTTTCAGAAGTGACCTGGGCCACGAATGATAACGAAGTGGCTTATCGCATGGACATTCAAATCAGCATGGAGATGTCTTTATCCAGCAGTCGATAGACCACGGCTGCCGGTGAGTGATGGCGAGTGGAGACGCGACGGCTCACCTCGTGGACGTGAGAGGCGATGGAGATCAGACAGGGAGGTGACCTCGTCCGAGCAATGACTGAATGTCCCAACTTGGCCATTATATATATCTGTGAGGAGTTTCCGAAATCCGTGTCGGTGGGGAAGGGAGGGAGGGGCTCGAAACGTTCGCCGAACGTCCGGTGAACGTACCGAAATTGATGACGTCACACCGGTCTCAAGGTGGGCGGTGGTGACGTCGACCGCAAGCGCTCGTGCCAGGCTAGGTGCACTTTTGAGGCAGCGTGCGAAATGTGGCAGCCGTGGTGTCGAAAAGGCGCTTTGCGCAAGGCACAAAGACGAAGATGCCCCGGATAGCCTCGTAGCGGGCTGTTGGGGCAAGTGCGCTGAGTGATCGCCTTTGCAGAAGGCTGGCATGGCACGCCGATTGAGATGGTGGTTTGGCCAGCACCACGCCCGGCCGCCTTTGTCTCTCCAGTGGCGATGTTCACACACCGCACCAGCTACTCATTTGAGGCGGAGTCGACCTAGGGGAAGGCCCAGGATCGGTTCAGATAATCGTCACTGCCGTGAGCGGGTATCGAACTCGGGCGGCGTGGGTTCATAGCGCAATGCGCTAACCGCTGCGCCACCGCTCCCCAACACCCCCACTCTGTAACAGACGAAACAAAGAAAAAACCCCCACACTTTCCCGTGTCGCCTTTCGAGACTTTTTGTTTGCGAACAGCGATTAAGAACGGCACGGCGCGCCTATAAGGCGGGTGGCCATCACCACTCCCGGCCCCCTTTGTATCCCCAGTGCGAATGTTTACACACCGCCCCAGGTACTCGTATTAAGGCTGAGTCGACCTAGAGGAGGCCCCAATTATCCGGTTCAGACTTCCGCCACTGCTATGGAACCGTGAGCGGGAATGGAACTCGGGTACGTGGCTGAGCGCGCTAACCACTCTGCCACCGCTCCACTTAAGACGCAGACAACAACAACACACTAAGCGGCGGTGATGTCGCCACGGCGCTTGTGCCAGGCTAGGTGCCCTCCGACGCCACGTGATGTGTCGAAGGCTCGCTGGTAGGAGGTCACGGGACGAGGCGCCGTGGGTTGACTGAGATGAGCGGCAAATGCACTGTGCCAAATCTCATCATTTTATACCGCCCGGCGCTCGGCTCGTTGTTGTGAGCGTTCGCATCCTGCGCCCTCCGTTGCTGCTGGAGGGCGACTCGCACACAAACCACGCGCAGACAAAGATGCCCCTGTAGCCTTCACAGACCGGTGGGACAAGTGCTGTTAGTGACTCACGTACTCACTCACTGGAAGTAAAAACAAATATGCTGTTAATTATTTGGTTGCTGCTATTGCTGCTGTGTTGGCAGAGGTTCGCGGTTCGATTCCAGTGGGCCGCCCTGGTTAACACCGTCGTGTGTATTCACCGTAAACAGAACACGTACTCATCATTTGGTTGCTGCTGCTCAGCTGGCAATGGTGCACAAGCACAGCCAACAACAACAACAACTCAGCACGCGCCGTGTCAACAGCAACAACAACGCGTGTGTGCGTGTAATAAGTGCTATGAAGAAGGGTCATTGCCCGAAACGTCGCATGTAATATTTTTTTTACTTTTAAAGACAACAACAAAGATCTCCCGTATAGCCTTAACAGACTGTAGGGGCAAGTGATGTTAGCGAGTAGCACCTATGATGGCCGGCACGGCACACGAGGGGGTGGTGTGGCCAGAACCACCCTCGGCCGCTTGTCTCCCTTGCGGCGATGTTTACACACCGCACCAGGTACTCATTTGAGGCTGAGTCGACCTAGGAGAGTCCCACGTCACCGGTGTTGGTGGCCGTGAGCGAGAATGGTCTCTGCCGAGTTCGTAGCACAGTGCGCCAACCGCTGCGCCACCGCTCCCCAACATCCCCGCTCTGTAATAGACGAAACAAGGTCAAAAACCCCCCACGTTTTCGTGTCGCCTTTCGAGACTTTTTGGGAAAGTGTTGTTTGCGAACAGCGATTAAGAGCGGCACGGCGCGCCTATAAGGGGGGTGTGGGTGTCCATCACCACTCCCGACCGTCTTTGTATCCCCAGTGGCGACGGTTACCCACCGCAACAGGAACTCATTTGAGGCTGAGTCAACCTAGGGGAGGAGGCGGCCAGGGACCGGTTCAGATAATGGTCACTGGGTGTTGCCCCGTGAGCGGGATTTGAACTCGGGCCGCCGGGTTCGTAGCGCAGGGCGCTGACCGCTGCACTACCGCACCCACACAGACACACAGACACACACACATAGACACGGACACACACACAGACACACACACAGACACACACACAGACACACACACATAGACACGGACACACACACAGACACACACACAGACACACATACAGACACACACACACAGACACACACAGACACACACACACAGACACACACGCACAGACACACACACATAGACACGGACACACACACAGACACACACACGGACACACACACAGACACACACAGACACACACACAGACACACACACAGACACACACACATAGACACGGACACACACACAGACACACACACACAGACACACATACAGACACACACACACAGACACACACAGACACACAGACACACACACACAGACACACACAGACACACAGATACACACACAGACACACACACACACAGACACACACGCACAGACACACACACATAGACACGGACACACACACAGACACACACACGGACACACACACAGACACACACAGACACACAAACAGACACACACACAGACACACACACATAGACACAGACACACATACAGACACACACACACAGACACACACACAGACACACACGCACAGACACACACACATAGACACGGACACACACACAGACACACACACGGACACACACACAGACACACACAGACACACACACAGACACACACACGGACACACACACAGACACACACAGACACACACACAGACACACACACATAGACACGGACACACACACAGACACACACAGACACACACAGACACACAAACGTACGACTGCCACACGCCTCTCAGTAGCGGTGACGTCACAACAGCGCTGGTGCCAGGCTAAGTGCACGGGACACGGTGATCCCTGGTGTATGGACAATGCCGTCGTGATCGTCGGGGCTAAGCGCTGTCAGCGAGCTCCTATTAAGCCCACAATGACGCTTGACAGTGTGCGGGGGAGGGGTCAGTCTCACGCCCAGCCGCCTTTGTCTCCCCTGGTGGCTGTGTTCACACAGCAGCTACCTCGGCGAGAAGAGGACCGAGACAAATCCGGATTCCTGCCACTGATGTGGGCCGTGAGCGGATTGAATCGATCTCTCGCGGGTGGAGGGAGGGGGGGTACGTGGTCGCGTGCCGCGCCAACCTCTGCGCCACCGCTCGCCACTCAAACAACGACGGCCACCACCAACCCCTCCACCACCACCACCACCATCACAAACCCCTCCACCACCAACCCCCCACCACCACCCCCACCTCCTCCTCCCCCACCTCCACCACCACCACCACCACCACCACTCCACTCTCCGTGTTGTCTCCCAGCGGACGCTTCGGGGCGACTCCACCACGACGCGCGACCCGGGGGCGACTTGTTTATTTGTGTTGTTGTTTATTTGTATTGTTGTTTATTCGTGTTGTTGTTGTTTGTGTTGTTGTTTGTGTTGTTGTTTATTTGTGTTGTTGTTTATGTTGTTTATTTATGTTGTTGTTTGAGTTGTTGTTTATTTGTGTTGTTGTTGTTGTTTGTGTTGTTGTTTGAGTTGTTGTTTATTTGTGTTGTTGTTGTTTGTGTTGTTGTTTGTGTTGTTGTTTATTTGTGTTGTTGTTTGTGTTGTTGTTTGTGTTGTTTATTTATGTTGTTGATTGAGTTGTTGTTTATTTGTGTTGTTGTTGTTTGTGTTGTTGTTTGAGTTGTTGTTTATTTGTGTTGTTGTTGTTTGTGTTGTTGTTTGTGTTGTTGTTTATTTGTGTTGTTGTTGTTTGTGTTGTTGTTTGTGTTGTTGTTTATTTGTGTTGTTGTTGTTTGTGTTGTTGTTTGTGTTGTTGTTAATTTGTTGTTGTTTATTTGTGTCGTTGTTGTTTGTTTGTGTTGTTGCTTATTTGTGTCGTTGCTTGTGTTGTTGTTTATTTGTGTTGTTGTTTATTTGTGTTGTTGTTTATTTGTGTCGTTGCTTATTTGTGTTGCTTGTTTATTTGTGTTGTTGTTGTTGTTTGTTTGATGGACGCGCTAAGCGAATTGGCGCGCTGCCGTGCTATGGAACGGGCGGACGACGAAACTTTCTTCCTCGGCTTTCGCTCGCGGCGGCTGCTGCTGCGGTTGCCTGCTATTGCGGGCAGGTGGAACTCTGTCCCTGCTGCTGACTCCTCTCTGTGGGCGGACACGCGTGGTGAGGATCGCAGGCGGGGCGAGAGGCGCAACCGAAACATCGCGACGCGGAGGGGAGTTCCCCCTCCAGCCCCCACCCCCCACCCCCCCCAGCCCCCACCCCCCACCCCCCCAGCCCCCACCCCCCCACCCCCCCAGCCCCCACCCCCCACCCCCCCAGCCCCCACCCCCCGTCCACCGCGTTCCAATGACTCAATCGCTTCCTGGTGGCTCTGCGCGCCACAACTCAGCGTGACATAGAGTGTTGGTGTGTGTGTATCTGTGTGTCTGTCTGTGTCTGTGTGTCTGTGTGTGTGTGTCTGTGTGTGTGTGTCTGTGTGTGTATCTGTGTGTGTGTCTGTCTGTGTGTGTCTGTGTGTGTGTGTCTGTGTGTGTGTGTCTGTGTGTGTGTCTGTGTGTGTGTCTGTATGTGTCTGTGTGTCTGTGTGTGTGTGTGTGTCTGTGTGTGTGTGTGTCTGTGTGTGTGTGTGTCTGTGTGTGTGTGTGTCTGTGTGTGTGTGTCTGTGTGTGTGTCTGTATGTGTCTGTGTGTCTGTGTGTGTCTGTGTGTCTGTGTGTGTGTGTGTCTGTGTGTGTCTATGTGTGTCTATGTGTGTCTGTGTGTGTGTCTGTGTGTGTGTCTGTATGTGTCTGTATGTGTCTGTGTGTGTGTCTGTGTGTGTGTGTCTGTGTGTGTGTCTGTATGTGTCTGTGTGTCTGTCTGTGTGTGTGTGTCTGTGTGTGTGTCTGTGTGTGTGTCTGTGTGTGTGTCTGTATGTGTCTGTGTGTCTGTCTGTCTGTGTGTGTGTGTGTCTGTGTGTGTGTGTCTGTGTGTGTGTGTCTGTGTGTGTGTCTGTGTGTGTGTCTGTATGTGTCTGTGTGTCTGTGTGTGTCTGTGTGTCTGTGTGTGTGTGTGTCTGTGTGTGTGTGTCTGTGTGTGTCTGTGTGGGTGTCTGTATGTGTCTGTGTGTTTGTCTGTGTGTGTGTGTCTGTGTGTGTGTGTCTGTGTGTGTGTGTCTGTGTGTGTGTCTGTATGTGTCTGTGTGTCTGTCTGTCTGTGTGTGTCTGTGTGTGTGTGTCTGTGTGTGTGTCTGTGTGTGTGTCTGTATGTGTCTGTGTGTCTGTCTGTCTGTGTGTGTCTGTGTGTGTGTGTCTGTGTGTGTGTCTGTGTGTGTGTCTGTGTGTGTGTCTGTGTGTGTGTCTGTATGTGTCTGTGTGTGTGTGTGTGTCTGTGTGTGTGTCTGTATGTGTCTGTGTGTCTGTCTGTGTGTGTGTGTCTGTGTGTGTGTGTCTGTGTGTGTGTGTCTGTGTGTGTGTCTGTATGTGTCTGTGTGTCTGTCTGTCTGTGTGTGTCTGTGTGTGTGTGTCTGTGTGTGTGTCTGTGTGTGTGTCTGTATGTGTCTGTGTGTCTGTCTGTCTGTCTGTGTGTGTCTGTGTATCTGTGTGTGTGTCTGTCTGTCTGTCTGTGTGTGTCTGTGTGTCTGTGTGTGTGTTTGTCTGTGTGTGTGTCTGTGTGTCTGTCTGTGTGTGTGTGTCTGTGTGTGTGTCTGTGTGTGTGTGTCTGTGTGTGTGTCTGTATGTGTCTGTGTGTCTGTCTGTCTGTGTGTGTCTGTGTGTGTGTGTCTGTGTGTGTGTCTGTATGTGTCTGTGTGTCTGTCTGTCTGTGTGTGTCTGTGTGTGTGTGTGTATCTGTGTGTGTGTCTGTCTGTCTGTGTGTGTCTGTGTGTCTGTGTGTGTGTTTGTCTGTGTGTGTGTCTGTGTGTGTCTGTGTGTCTGTGTGTGTGTTTGTCTGTGTGTGTGTCTGTGTGTGTCTGTGTGTGTGTCTGTATGTGTCTGTGTGTCTGTCTGTGTGTGTGTCTGTGTGTGTGTCTGTGTGTGTGTGTCTGTGTGTGTGTCTGTATGTGTCTGTGTGTCTGTCTGTCTGTGTGTGTATCTGTGTGTGTGTGTCTGTCTGTCTGTGTGTGTCTGTGTGTCTGTGTGTGTGTGTGACTGTGTGTGTGTGTCTGTGTGTGTCTGTGTGTGTAGTCCGGCAAAACAACCTGCTACCTCCTCGCGGTGCCGGACGGGCAACACTGTCGTGGGCAGTGCTGTGGGGGGAGGGGGCCAATGCCCATTGGCCCTCTCTCCCCTCATGGCGTCTGTGACCACCACAGTGGCTAAACGGGGGCTCTGGACGGGTGCGAGGGGCTGGTAACCCCTCCACCTTCAATTAACCACCACTAAACTACGAATTAAACATAAACCTGTAATTAATAAGCTTGTGCCGGAGGCCCCGGGGGGTCAGGCTTTTATGACGTCTCCTGGCCAAACCCCATTTGGCGGAGCCAGGAGATTGAATATTCACCCTCGGGGCTTCTCCAGAAACAACGAAAAACCATTGCGGATGGCCACGTGGAATGTTCGAACGCTCACTGCGGAGGAGAGGCTGCCACTCCTCTGTCAGGAGCTGGACCGGTACCGCCTGGATCTCTGTGGCATTCAGGAGGTCCGGTGGACCGGTTCTGGCTCCTGCCACCATGAGGGGTGGACAGTCCTCTACTCGGGGCAGGAGACTGCCAAACAACAGGGTGTGGCTCTTCTTCTGAACAAAAGAATGAAGGGGGCGTGGGAGCGTGGCGGTGAGGTGTGGGAAGCTGTAAGCCCCAGGATACTTTGGGCTCGCCTTCCCATCAACCAGAGGCGAGGAGTGGTGGTCGTGGTTACTTATGCCCCCACCGAAGACGAACACCCGTGGAGGGATGCAGGCAAAGCCGATGAGTCAGACGCTTTCTATGACCTCCTGTCACAGGTGCTGGCTAAAGTGCCCACTCGGGACAGAGTCATCTTGTTGGGTGACTTCAATGCCCGAGTTGGTCATGATGCTGGCACCTGGTCTGGAGTGATTGGAAGGCATGGGCCAGATCAGCTCAATAATAACGGTAGGAGGCTGCTAGATTTTTGTGCAGCCTATGGGCTTGTAATTACCAACACGCTCTTCCGGCATCGGCGCATCCACACAACATCATGGATACATGCCGGGTCCAAGCAAGAACATCTGCTGGACTACATAGTGACGGACCAGCGGATGCGAGCCCATGTCCTTGACACCAGGACCTACCGTGGAGCTGATCTGACCTCTGACCATCGACTAGTCATCTGTAAGATGCGCCTGCCATTCTTCCACTCCGGTGGTGGGTGTACACCCAGGACCCCATTCCAACCAAAAGTGGCCTGGTCTCAGCTAGCTGATGAAAGTTGCAAGCGAGAATTTCATCATTGCTTGCAGCTGGGGTTGGCATCGTCCCCCACTCCACCTGATGTCGAGGGTAAATGGGCGAGGTTTAAGACTGTGACTCATGCAGCTGCAATGGCTGCTTTGGGTACGCGGTCCATGCCTCCCCAGAAACCCTGGCTGACGGAGGAGGTGTTCAGGTTAATTGAGAAAAAGCGACAAGCCCACTCTCATCGCCTACAGCATCCCACGTCAGAGAATGAGGAGGTTTACCGCAGCCTTCGCTCGGAGGTTCGGAGAGCCGTAAGGCGCTGTAAGGATGGGTGGTGGTCGCGGGTTGCTGAGGAGATGGAGTCTGCCTCAGTGGCCTGCGATCACAAATCACTATTTAACTCCATCAAAAAAGTAACCTGCAGCGCCACACCTATTACCATCATTAGAGGAAAAAACGGTGATCCAATTTCCGACCCCCAGGAACAGGTTTGCAGATTTGCTGAGCATTTCTGTGAGGTCCTGGGGGAGGGAAAATCTCTCAGCCAGGAAAACATCATGGCACAAAGTGGGGATAACCCTGCTGAGGCTGCGGTGCCTCAAATATTGGAAGAGGTCACCCCCTGTGAGTGGCTGGCTGAGGTACCAGCTGTTGAGGAAGTACTGAGGGCGATCCGGAGTCTGAGACCAGGGAAGGCACCGGGCAGAAATGATCTCCCAAGCGAAATGCTGAGGGAGGGTGGCGTTGGTACACAGACTGCCCTATATGACATCATAACAACAGTCTGGACCACTGGACGGGTTCCGTAGGACTGGAAGGATGCCCTGGTGGTCCCCCTCTTTAAGAAGGGGGACCGTACCGACTGTAACAACTACAGGGGCATCTCACTCCTCAGTGTGCCGGGTAAGGTCCTGGCAAGGATTATTCAACATCGCCTTGCTAGGCACGCTGAGGAGAGGCTTGCGGAGCCCCAATGCGGTTTCAGGAAAGGGCGGTCCTGCACAGATGCCATATTTTCTGTCCGTCTGCTACAGCAGAGGTGTAGGGAATTCCAAAAAGACCTACATCTCTGCTTTATTGACCTGGTCAAGGCCTATGATACCATCAGTAGGACTGGGCTCTGGGTTGTTCTTCGTGCTTTCGGAGTCCCTGACCCTCTGCTCACGATCATTAAGGACCTTCATGATGGTGAGCGGGCCCGGGTAAAACTACGTGGCCGGGAGTCGGAGCCTTTCCCTGTACACCTTGGGGTGCGACAGGGATGTCCTCTGGCTCACACATTATTTAACATCTATTTCGACTGCGTAGTTCGTGAAGCCTTCAATAGCTGTACCGGGGGAATTACCATTTGGTACAGATATAATGGGAGGCTGATCGACGCCCGGGTGCGATCAAGGGATGGCTCCCTATTGGTCAACCACGTTATGTATGCCGATGATTTGGTAATAGCTGCTCATTCAGAAGAGGAGTTGGAGACGCTGCTGCTGAGACTGGAGCGTGCCACTAAGAGGTGGGGCCTTACCATCAGCCCCACCAAAACTAAGCACCTGCCTGGGTATTTTGTACCATCGGGCACTCCACCCCCACAACTCTCAATCGGTGATGGGGCAGTTGTGGAGAGAGTGGAGAGTTTCCCATACCTGGGCAGTGTGCTTATGACCGGCTCCAGTTTATCAGCAGAGGTCTCACTCCGAATCAGTCGAGCGGCAATATCTTTTCATCGGTTGCGTAACGCTGTGTGGAAGTTACCTGGTCTGTCGCTCCGCACGAAGCTTAAGGTCTTCTCGGCCACGGTCATTCCCTCCCTTCTCTACGCTTGCGAAACGTGGACCCCCCTAGTGGAGCATCTTCGCCGGTTGGAAACATTTAGGCTGGCCTGCCTACGATCCATCCTGGGTTTAACCAGGCTGGATTGTGTGAGGAGCTCACAAGTCCTTGAAAGATCTGGGCAAAGTCCCATCAGTGAGCTCCTCCGGCAGGCAAGGCTGCGTTGGCTGGGTCATGTAGCCCGCATGCCCAGCCACCGCATGCCTAAACAGCTTTTGTTCGGCCGGATCGAGGGGGCTAAACGGGCGCGGCACGGGCTAGAGAAGAGATGGAGTGATGTGGTACAGGAGGACGTGGAGCTGAGTGGACTTGCCGATGACTGGTACCAGCGGTGTCAAGATCGGCCTCAGTGGAGGAGGCTCGTGAAGGACGCTACTGGGCAGTTGGAGGCAGTCGCCCTCCAACAACAACGGAGGGCGGAGGAGCGACGCTCACAACAACGAGCGGAGCGCCGGGTGGCTAAAACACAGCAAGTTGGCACAGTAGGGGGCACAGGTGGTGCATCAGCCAGTCATCTCGGTCATCTCGGTCAGTCGACCCGTGGCACCTGGGTCTGCCCCGTAACCTCCTGCCAGCGGGCGTTCGACACTTCACGTGGCCTCAGGGTGCACATGGCCTGGCACAAGCGTCGTGGTGACGTCACCGCCACTTAGTGGCGAATGGCGGTTGTTGTTGTTGTTGTGTGTGTGTCTGTATGTGTCTGTGTGTGTGTCTGTGTGTGTGTGTCTGTGTGTGTCTGTGTGTGTGTGTATGTGTCTGTGTGTCTGTCTGTGTGTGTGTCTGTATGTGTCTGTGTGTGTGTGTCTGTGTGTGTGTGTCTGTGTGTGTGTCTGTGTGTGTGTCTGTATGTGTCTGTGTGTCTGTCTGTGTGTGTGTGTCTGTGTGTGTGTGTCTGTGTGTGTGTGTCTGTGTGTGTGTCTGTATGTGTTTGTGTGTCTGTCTGTGTGTGTGTGTCTGTGTGTGTGTGTGTGTCTGTGTGTGTGTCTGTGTGTGTGTGTGTATGTGTCTGTGTGTCTGTCTGTGTGTGTGTGTCTGTGTGTGTGTCTGTGTGTGTGTCTGTATGTGTCTGTGTGTGTGTCTGTGTGTGTGTCTGTATGTGTCTGTGTGTCTGTCTGTCTGTGTGTGTCTGTGTGTGTGTGTCTGTGTGTGTCTGTGTGTGTGTCTGTATGTGTCTGTGTGTCTGTCTGTGTGTGTGTATCTGTGTGTGTGTCTGTCTCTGTGTGTCTGTGTGTCTGTGTGTGTGTGTGTCTGTGTGTGTGTCTGTGTGTGTGTCTGTATGTGTCTGTGTGTCTGTTTGTGTGTGTGTGTCTGTGTGTGTGTCTGTGTGTGTGTCTGTATGTGTCTGTGTGTCTGTCTGTGTGTGTGTGTCTGTGTGTGTGTGTCTGTGTGTGTGTGTCTGTGTGTGTGTCTGTATGTATGTGTCTGTGTGTCTGTCTGTCTGTGTGTGTCTGTGTGTGTGTGTCTGTGTGTGTGTCTGTGTGTGTGTCTGTATGTGTCTGTGTGTCTGTCTGTGTGTGTGTATCTGTGTGTGTGTCTGTCTCTGTGTGTCTGTGTGTCTGTGTGTGTGTGTGTCTGTGTGTGTGTGTCTGTGTGTGTCTGTGTGTGTGTCTGTATGTGTCTGTGTGTCTGTCTGTGTGTGTGTGTCTGTGTGTGTGTGTCTGTGTGTGTGTGTCTGTGTGTGTGTCTGTATGTGTCTGTGTGTCTGTCTGTCTGTGTGTGTCTGTGTGTGTGTCTGTGTGTGTGTCTGTATGTGTCTGTGTGTCTGTCTGTTTGTGTGTATCTGTGTGTGTGTCTGTCTGTCTGTGTGTGTCTGTGTGTCTGTGTGTGTGTGTGTCTGTGTGTGTGTGTCTGTGTGTGTCTGTGTGTGTGTCTGTATGTGTCTGTGTGTCTGTCTGTGTGTGTGTGTCTGTGTGTGTGTGTCTGTGTGTGTGTGTCTGTGTGTGTGTCTGTATGTGTCTGTGTGTCTGTCTGTGTGTGTGTGTCTGTGTGTGTGTGTCTGTGTGTGTGTCTGTATGTGTCTGTGTGTCTGTCTGTGTGTGTCTGTGTGTCTGTGTGTGTGTGTGTCTGTGTGTGTGTGTCTGTGTGTGTCTGTGTGTGTGTCTGTATTTGTCTGTGTGTCTGTCTGTGTGTGTGTGTCTGTGTGTGTGTCTGTGTGTGTGTGTCTGTGTGTGTGTCTGTATGTGTCTGTGTGTCTGTCTGTCTGTGTGTGTCTGTGTGTGTGTGTCTGTGTGTGTGTCTGTGTGTGTGTCTGTATGTGTCTGTGTGTCTGTCTGTGTGTGTGTATCTGTGTGTGTGTCTGTCTGTCTGTGTGTGTCTGTGTGTGTCTGTGTGTGTGTCTGTGTGTGTCTGTGTGTGTGTCTGTATGTGTCTGTGTGTCTGTCTGTGTGTGTGTGTCTGTGTGTGTGCGTCTGTGTGTGTGTCTGTATGTGTCTGTGTGTCTGTCTGTCTGTGTGTGTGTCTGTGTGTGTGTCTGTGTGTGTGTGTCTGTGTGTGTGTGTCTGTATGTGTCTGTGTGTCTGTCTGTGTGTGTGTGTGTCTGTCTGTGTGTGTGTCTGTGTGTGTGTCTGTATGTGTCTGTTTGTGTGTCTGTGTGTGTGTCTGTATGTGTCTGTGTGTCTGTCTGTGTGTGTGTGTCTGTGTGTGTGTGTCTGTGTGTGTGTGTCTGTATGTGTCTGTGTGTCTGTCTGTGTGTGTGTATCTGTGTGTGTGTCTGTCTGTCTGTGTGTGTGTGTCTGTGTGTGTGTGTCTGTGTCTGTGTGTCTGTGTGTGTTTCTGTGTGTGTCTGTGTGTGTGTCTGTGTGTTTGTGTGTGTCTGTGTGTGTCTGTGTGTGTGTCTGTGTGTTTGTGTGTGTGTGTATCTGTGTGTCTGTGTGTGTGTCTGTGTGTGTGTGTCTGTATGTGTCTGTGTGTGTCTGTGTGTCTTTGTGTGTGTCTGTGTGTCTGTGTGTGTGTTTCTGTGTCTGTGTGTCTGTGTCTGTGTGTGTCTGTGTCTGTGTGTGTGTCTGTGTGTGTCTGTGTGTGTCTGTGTCTGTGTGTGTGTTTCTGTGTGTGTGTCTGTCTGTGTGTTTGTGTGTGTGTGTCTGTGTGTGTGTCTGTGTGTGTGTCTGTGTGTGTGTCTGTATGTGTTTGTGTGTGTCTGTGTGTGTGTCTGTGTGTGTGTTTCTGTGTGTGTGTCTGTCTGTATGTGTCTGTGTGTGTGTCTGTCTGTGTGTGTGTCTGTGTGTCTGTGTGTATGTGTGTGTGTCTGTGTGTGTCTGTGTGTCTGTGTGTGTCTGTGTGTGTGTGTGTTTCTGTGTGTGTGTCTGTCTGTGTGTGTGTGTCTGTGTGTTGCGATGTGTAAACATCGCCACTGGAGAGACAAAAGCGGTCGGGCGTGGTGCTGGCCACCCACCCCCTCGTGTACCGTTCCGGCCTTCATAGGTGCTCGCTAGCAGCACTTGCCCCAACAGTCTGTTAAGGCTACACGGGGGGTCTTTGTGTGAGCTGGCCACCGGCCCACTCCCTCCTGTGCCGTGACCGCCTTCATTAGTGCTACTCGCCAGGGTGGCTAGGAGATGTTAACTACCTCGCCTGGTATACAGGAGGTCGTGGGTTTGATCCCGACCCTGACGAACGCTGTAATATTTGGAGTTTGCGTGTCTCTCTCTCATCATCATCATCAGGGTGGCTAGGAGATGTTAACTACTTCGCCTGGTATACAGGAGGTCGTGGGTTTGATCCCGACCCTGACGAACGCTGTAATATTTGGAGTTTGCGTGTCTCTCTCTCTCCCCGTGATCGCGTGGTTTGTTCGACTCAGCATCAAAAGAGTATAACCTGCTGTGGTGTGAAAAACATCGCCACTCGGGAGACAAAGGCGGCCGGGCATGCAGAGGCGTAGCTAGGATATTTTGCGCCTGGGGACGAACTATAAAATTGGCGCCCCCCCCCCCCCCCGTTTAATCACATTTTCATATTACATCGAATAAGGAATAATTTAAATTTTAATGAAACATTGTATTTAAAAAAGCTAATTTACAGAAATTATATTACACGGCTCACTCAGTCACTGTCGTAGACTGGTTCACATAGTCTACAAAATATACATTTTTCTTGATTTCACTGTCGCAAACTGGTCAATCACGTGATCAAAATCAGTTTTTTTCCAATGTTTCTCTTTCAGCGCTAAGAAGAGCAAGATCGCTGAGACAATCTTGTCCCAGTGAAGCACGCGAATACGACAAAATAAGTTTCAATTTGCTGAACGACCGCTCACAGCTTGCAATTGAAACTGCTATTGTTAATAAAATTTGCAGTGAAATTCGCAAATTCGGAAATATGTCGTCTCCATAAAACACAATCAAACCAAGAAGATCCAAAGGAGTTTCTGGTAGAACTTCATTCCGGTTACTGAGCAGCATTTGCAATCTCCAATTTCTGTGAAAAGTTCGTGGCCATTGATGTCGGTGTCATAGAAATTTCCAAAATCTTTGCAATTTCGACGAATTGCATCGACATCTGTGTCGGATAGAAGAGTTTTGACGTCCAGCAGAAATCCAAATTTTGTGTTCAGGTCTTTTAGTCGTAAAAACCGTGTTGACATCTTCTGTTGAAGTCGATAAAATACGCTCTTCATAACGCGCACAATTTCTTCTTCTGCTGAAAGTCCTGCATCTCTTGCCAGTTCTCCTGGCATCTTCCGACGTCGCCTAATTCTTTTGTCCACATCGATATCCCAGGCTGTGCATCTTGTTTTGGCGTTTTCTACAGCAAATTGGCTCAAATCATCACGAAGCTTGACAAATGAATGCCCCAAAGATTCAAGATCAGTTGCTGCTTCCTTCATAGTAGGATCCTGTAAGCGCTTCTGAATACGATCAATTTTTCCAAGAATGACATTCCAGAAATGTAATAAAACTATGAAGTTAAAATTTAATACGCATGCCTGTAACTGTTCTGCATCACTTCTGGTTTCAGGCGTCATAGTTACGTCCTCCGATAATTTGTCTAGCAGCCCTACTAGTTCATCCAGTCCTTCGTAGATAGGTTTAACAGCTTCTGATAGTGCACTCCAGTGTGTTTCAGGCCGTCGTAGTTTCCGCCACCAAAAACAGGCCAGTGACTAAGGCTGAAAGACTGCGCCTGTCTGTTGTTTGGGACGTTCTTCCATGTAAGTTCTTAATAGGCGCGCGTACCAAAATGTAATTACATGACATGTAGGCTGTGTGTGGCGGGATACATAAACTTTTAGGTTGAAGTGTAGATTTGTGCAGTAGTTTCAGGCTGCCGCGCCCGCCGCAATAAGTTATAATGTAACGTTGTAAGCCTCATTTTGGCGCCCCTTTACCTTGGCGCCC
>NC_136312.1:3520869-3605221 GCF_964198595.1 Lampetra fluviatilis | reverse complement strand
CCGGGCGGCTAAAACGAAGCAGGTTGGCACAGCCGTAGAGGTAGTGCATCTTGTAAGTCATCTCAGTCAGTCAACCCATGGCACCACCTTAGGTCAGTCCCGTAACCTCCTGCCAGCAGCAAGCCTCGAAGTGCACATAGCCTGGCACAAGCACTCTCACCAGTAAGTCATTTTTAGATGAAACCTTTAGGCTTTAATTGTACCACGGAACATTGATGAACGGTGTGTTTGTTATTATTATTATATTATTATTGCTGTTGTGGATTTCTCTTCTAGATAATTCGTTTCATCTCATTTTATACAGGTGCTGTGTATTTCAGTAAATCTTTAATTGTATTGTATATTCCTCTTGGGGCATCACCCCGGTAGCTCTACCATTGCCAACAGCTACAACTATTTATACTGGTAGGAACCACCTGGTTCCACAGGGGATTATTGTGTCTGTCCGTCCGTCGTGCATCCAAAAATGGGAGGGGTGGGGCTGGGTGGAGAGGGGAGGATGGGGAGGGGCTGGGTTGGAGAGGGTGGGGAGGGGCTGGGTGGGGGGTGGGAGGGGGTGGGGCTGGGTAGGGAGGGTCTGGTCACCCCGTGGTGCCCTTATAAAACTCAACGTTTAACCTACTCACGCCGGCTTGTGCCCGCCCTCACAGTCGGGCATATTTGCGGAATACACCACGCCGCCGTTGACCCTGGCCATTGACCGAGCAACCCAACGTTCCTACCAGCTCCCTCCGCAGCAGGAATGTGTTTTCGTCTTAAGTTGATGCAATGCATGAGTCCCTGAGGCTGTAACAATATTCGGTTTTAGGTATTTCACTTCAGCTAATCATTTTTAGCAACTTCATGTCAAGCCATCTCAACATTCGTACATGGTACAGGTTATCATGTCATCATTAGACAACGGTTTGGGGAGTAATTGCGCAGTTCAGACCTTTTGCCAGGTCTACTGGACGTCTGTGAAAAAGAGCTTCATAGTTCTTCGGATTCGTCCAGGATAATATAACGATTGTGATTCTGCAAATGCCGATGTTAAGACCGCAACAGGAGGAGGATTTCTCCACAACTCTGCCTGACGCCTGATGATGCTGGTTGTTGTAATTACCGGCGAAACGTCACGACACTCGAATTGTAAATGTTGTAGTCGGTTCACTCTCCAACACACCGGTGTGCTGTACTAGTAACGAATTGCCACGTTTTGTTTACGTGACAAACCTTACTAATTGGCTGTGTCGGGTAGTGAATGGAGTTTTCAGTTTCATTTATTAGGTATAACCCTGTGAGCCATGAGGCTCTTGACTCGGGTGCAACCGCAACAAACAAATACATGGACAAAGAGCATCTTGAAGTGACGACGCGCAACAGAAACATCCAGGAAAACTAGTAAAGTCGTCCAGAAAAAAGCACCGTATTTCACCGCTTTGTGCAAAAATCCCGAATGGGATGCAAGTCTAACAATAACAACCATAAGACAATTTAGATAAAGTTATCAGGCTAACTCCGTACTTCAACAAACATGGCTTAACCATACGTTTTCGAAATCGCCAAAATAAAGCTATAAAAACAATGTAACAGTGATAATAGGAACTGTCAGTTTAACACGTAGGCTTTCGCGACCAATATTATTCATAATCAACGTTTTTTGGTTTAGATCGCGTTATTTATAAATGTGTCGTAACCCTCCACCACCCGACACGGCCGATGATGCTGGATGCAATTACCAGCGAAACGTCGTACTCAAATTGTAAATGTTGTGGTTTCACGCTTCAACACACCGGTGGGCTAAAGCAGTGAACTATTTGTCTTTTGTCAACATGACACTTTTTTTACTGATTGGCCGTGTCCGGTGGTGGAGGGTTACGACACATTTATAAATAACGCGATCTAAACCCAAAAACGTTGATTATGAAGAGGAACTGTGATTCAATTTGAACAATAAACGATATACATAACATTTCTAGATTTGAATCTTTCGTGACTGCAAGGATTCATACTCTTAGGTTTTTTCGGTAAAGTCACGTAGGTAAAAAATAAAATTACTAAGTAATAATAAAGTAATGATAGAATTAAAATATTTATATTATTACTTAGTAATTTTATTTTTTTACCTACGTGACTTTACCGAAACAACCTTAGAGTATATATATACATAACATGTACGACCAAACTTTGCAGCCAAAGCTGGCAGCATGGGTCACTCCATTTATATCTACGCAATGAACCCCCCCACCTCCCCCCCCAAAAAAAACCCTCTCTTTTGGATATTCGGTTTGATTCCATCGAGGATTGTTGGGCACGTGGCAGGAAAAGCCGGGAATCTATCGGGACCCGCTCATTGGCTGGCTGGCCGTGACATCACACTCGGCCATTTTGGTGTCTCGTGGCCACCTCGCGGCCACAGCAGCTGCGGCGCGTGGCAAACGCCCCCTGGCGGTCACCCACTCAGACGCCCGCCATCCTCGACGCCATCCCTCCCCCCTGTGCATGGCTGCTGAGATCCAACCGCATGGGACAGACTCCCGTTTGCGTTTCGGTCATCGGGCAGCGATGCCAACAATGTTGCGATTTGTGTTTTTTTTTTTAGAGATTGCAAAGAAGTTGTTACGCGATGGAGGAATATCGATGTTATTATTATAATCGTGAGATAAAGCATTTGAAGGGGGATTTAGTAAGTGCAAGTCAACTTACTGAAACGCGCGTGGAATTTGAAACATAACTTTCCTGATAAGGGACTTGTTTGCTTTGGGGGGATGTTGAGCACTCTGACCTCAGCGAGGCAAATACTGCATAGCCTTGTCAATCATACCAGACGCGAGCCTGAGCTCACTGCAAACCTTGTTTATGGTATAAACAATATCAAGGGACTGCTTTAGCAATACAGGGACTCCGCTACGTACGGACGAGTTAAGTCCCAGAGGTCTGTTCGTAAGTCGGTTTGTTCGTAAGTCCAACTCTACTTCTGTAGATTCCAATCATGTTGTAGGGCATCTACACTAAACACGGGGAGTGGCTTTAAAAGTTGTATTATCTCCTGTAGATGTAGATGCCACTGGTTCTTCACGTTCTCTAGATGTAGATGCCACTGGTTTTTCCCGTTCTGCAGATGTAGATGCCACTGGTTCTTCATGTTCTGCAGATATAGATGTCACTGGTTCTTCACATTCTGCAGATGCCACCGGTTCTTCACGTTCTGCAGATGTAGATGCCACCAGTTCTTCATGTTCTGCAGATGCCACTGGTTCTTCACGTTCTGCAGATATAGATGCCACTGGTTCTTCATGTTCTGCAGATGCCACTGGTTCTTCACGTTCTGCAGATGTAGATGCCACTGGTTCTTCACGTTCTGCAGATGTAGATGTCACTGGTTCTTCACGTGCTACAGATGTAGATGCCACTGGCTCTTCTTGTGGCATCTACATGACATACATAATGGTTTGTTCTCATCTCTGAAAGTTCGTAAGTCGAATGCTCGTAAGTAGAGGAGTCCCTGTACAACCTCCTGATTGGGTGGAACCAACCTGTGAGACCAGCACGGAAACACCGTGGAGTGGAATGACTCCATGCCCACGACGGAGCATCTATAAGGCGACATTAGGTCCACCCCACTTCGCCTTCTCAATTCAAATTCCTTACGCGGATCCTACCTCACCAGCCGAGAAATAAATCCGCCAGTACGCATCCTCATCCTGCCCCAGATGCCTTCCCGACACGATCCAATGATGTGAAGGGGCCTTTTGGTCACCCCGAATATTAAACAATCCCAATCCTAAACACAGTATTCGCGTACTGCAACAGAATGAACGCTGCCACGCATACAGAATATCACCGGCAAGTATTTTTTGTACCCTGCAATTTGTTGACAAACCCAATGCATTCGAGCCATCATATTTCCATTAGCAGAGCAGACGCAGCACAGTTTGTATGTTTCTGTCATTTGCTATCAGGCCGCCTGCCTTCTGGGAAACCACGGAGAGAATCGTTATCGCTGCTCGTTCGTTTGTTTGAACGAGATAATACCATCGGGGGGAGGGGAGTGGGGGTACGTGGGAGGGAGTTTACATATCTGAAACAGTTGTTAAAGAGTCTGGCAAACGCAGGGCACCGCCGCAGACTGGTGGACGCGCTGGTAAGAATCGACTACTCCGTGTGCTTCATTCACGTAATTTCCGTGTAACGATGCATCGCAGCCACGCAAGGGTCGTGTAGTGAGCCACGCGCACGCAGCGGTGGTCAAGTGTGATTTGAAGCCACACACTTAAGCGGTTGTGCTTTCGCTACGTTGTCCCCACCTGAAGAAGGACGCTTGTGTTGCGCCCGAAACGTCGTGATTTAATTTATTTAATTTTTTTACCTACGTGACTTTACCGAAAAAACCAAAGAGTATGGTGAAGTATGGTCGAACAAACCCTCGTGACCGACACAGAGTGGTGAGGCCTTCGTCCAGCAATGGATCTACAGAGGGCCTTAGCGAACTATTAACGTGCTTATTTTCTATTAGTCATCTCACAATCAGTTTTCCTCGATCGGGATACATACAACGCTGCTACTCTGTTGCCACTGTGATTCCAGCCAGTGGGGAGAAACACATTTTGACTTCTGCAGCGTATAAACATCTCGTACAGTGGATCACAGTAGAACAAGAGGGAGGTAATCTTCTTGGTTTTTTCGGTAAAGTCACGTAGAATGTAAATAATAAAATAATAAAAATAAAACATAATAAAATAATTCTCACGACGTTTCGGCCACAACGCAAGCAGCCGTCCTCAGGTGGAGAACAGGTCTGTCTTCTCAGACTCTGTCTTCTCGACAGACCTGTTCTCCACCTGAGGTCTGAGAAGACAGAGTCTGTCTTCTCGACAGACCTGTTCTCCACCTGAGGTCGGCTGCTTGCGTTGTGGCCGAAACGTCGTGAGAATTATTTTATTATGTTTTATTATTTTATTATTTACATTCTACGTGACTTTACCGAAAGAACCAAGAAGATGAATCCCTGCAGTCACGAAAGCTTTAAATCGAAATTTAAGAGGGAGGTAACTTTATTTATTTAACTATCTATCAAGAGTTGATGTTGCACTGCGGTTGTCCACAATGTAAAATGCATCCGCAGTTGTCGCATGCTGGTCGTACTTTTTAAACTTGCACATAGAGCGTACGACGGTGATATTCTTTAGTTGTTGTGGCGTGCCCGTGATTAAACGAGTGCAGTTGTTCCTGCATCAGGCACCCGGCGGCTATCCGAGGCCCAATCGTTCGGAGGGGCTCAGGCGGCGGCTATTACGGGCGCGGTGGATATTGGACTCGGGGCCCATGTCGTTCCTTGCAGGAGGGCCCATGGGCCGAGTCACAGTGTCGCTGTTCAAATGGGCATCAAAGTGGTGCTCACCTCCGCTGTGCCACCCTCAGCCGGTGGGGGAAATTCGACATTCGACCACAAAGCGGTTACATATTTTAGCCACCGCAGAAGGATGATGGGGCCGAGTTCCAACCCTCAACCAGGGTTTGAACTCGCAAACTTGGGATTGCGAGCCGCTCGCCCCTACTGCCAACTCCCGGGCCACCTTGCGCTACCCGCCAGGTGCAGGTGCGGGGATTTCACAACTCTCTTGTGTGATTCACCAACCCCAGCTCCCAGAGCGCAACATCACAGGCGAGCGCCACCGCCACCATCACCACCACCACAGTAAAAGAAAGCGGAGTACAGGAGCTAAACATTTCGATTTAAAGCTTTCGTGACTGCAGGGATTCATCTTCTTGGTTCTTTCGGTAAAGTCACGTAGAAGGGAAGTAATAAAATAATAAAAATAAAACATAATAAAATAATTCTCACGACGTTTTGGCCACAACGCAAGCAGCCGTCCTCATTCTTCACCTGAAGACGGCTGCTTGCGTTGTGGCCGAAACGTCGTGAGAATTATTTTATTATGTTTTATTGTTATTATTTTATTACTTCCCTTCTACGTGACTTTACCGAAAGAACCAAGAAGAGGAGCTAAACACTCACAATGGCAATTCGCAGGATAAATAATGCAAAAAAAGCGGAGAACAAACACGGTTTAAGACTAAGAAAACGAGACGCGACACACGGTTTGTGCATCTCGGCAAAGTGCTACACGGTGTTGAAGCATCTTGAAGCGTCGCGCGTCCGCTGGTGCGTGTCGCAGGAGGATGTCGGGACGCGCCGTGAGGAGCCTCGTTGCGTGGTGCGCGCTGGTGGCCATCGCCGCGCCTTTCAGCGCAGCAGGTGCGACTCTGTGGGGCAGTGGGAGAAGAATCACACGCACGCCGCACAGTCCCAGTTACACTCTGTCCACGTATTCTTAGGTTTTTTCGGTAAAGTCACGTAGGTAAAAAATTAAATTAATACAAGTTAAATAAAAATAAAAATCACGACGTTTCGGAGGCAACACAAGCTTCCGTCTTCAGGTGGAACCGTCACAGCACGACACCTGTATTTTAAAATCCTTTATATTAAGTTCGCTTGCTTGCTTACGACCGTGCAAATCTTTCGGTCGTTTTTTAACCCACTTCCAGTGATCCAATCGAGCTGACATTTTGCACACAGACTCGTTGTGCGTGACAATGCATTTTCCTGAAAAAAAATTCCTAAATTTTACACTGTTTCGGGATTTTTTTAAAAATATTGAATTACCAATTGCTTAATGCTGCCAGACAATCATCTGACCCATAGGTGGCAGCCATCTCAAGCCAGAGGACGAGAGGACTCTAGCCGCCACGCATATAAAGGATTTATAGTGAAAAACTTTGTTTTTACGGGTAATTTTTTTACTTGATACATCAATCGTGCTGTGACGGTTCCACCTGAAGACGGAAGCTTGTGTTGCCTCCGAAACGTCGTGATTTTTATTTTATTTTACTTTTATTAATTTTAATTTTTTACCTACGTGACTTTACCGAAAAAACCTAAGAGTATGAATCCTTGCAGTCACGAAAGCTTCAAATCTAGAAAACTCTGTCCACGGTTGGACTTTAAAAAAAAAAGATATAAAGGACAAATGTTGACCCAAATGTCGTTCGGCTTCGGAACTAAGAAGGGCCACGGTTCCCGTTCTTCGTGCTCTTCCCGACAGTGGCGAACATCGCATGCGACAAACCAGCAGACATCGTGCACGGGAACTGGAGCTGGGTAAACAGCATCACCATCGTGTACTCGTGCCAGCCTGGGTGAGTGGAAATCGTGCAACGATGCAGTGTCCGCGTTGTACATCTGTGGTGGGCCTTACGTCGGTTACGAATCTTCGTAAGACAAGTTGGGCTCGCGGTTGGATTTACTCGGCTACATTGCGGGGCCCAAAGCTGCGAATCGTGTAAAATAGATCGTGTCTGGATTCAAGATAATAAATGACGTCACGCACCTAGGGGGGGGGGGGTCAGACATTTGTGACGATGTGTGACGAGGGGGGCGGGGGTTGAGAAATGTGACGTCACATCAAAATGCGCAACTTTAAATAAATATAGACAACACGTTCTACTTAATTAAATAGACTTTTTAATAAAAGTTTTCTACTACAACATCAGAGTGCAGCGCCACATTAAATACGCACTACAATGACAATAGTTTTAAGCGATTTGAAGCATTTTGGGGAGGGGGCAGAGTTTTGTAACGTCATATTTGAGGGGGGGGTCTGACTTTTTGTGACTCCGTGTGACGATGGGGGGGGGGGGCTCAAAAATCGTCCAAAATCGCGTGCACTGTCCATTATCAGAGTTATGTTTTTTGTTTGCATTATGACTGCAGGTATTGTGGTCTATGTAAACATGACTCCTTGTAAGAAAATGTGTCAGTTTTGTTGCCAGATAGAAGGGTAAAAAACAACAATTATCATATTTTTTACTGGTAAATGAAGTTCAAATGGTATTGTCATCGTAGTTAAAAAAAAAAAACCCCATTGAATGTCAAATAGAGAAGTAACAGATATACCACAAATAAGAATAATGTATTGTGCCCATAGTGAAACTGAAGAACAAATGTGACCTAAGGTCTTCGCACATTTACAGCTTCACATTCCTTATTTCCGTACAAGTACTGGAGGAAGGGCCTTTGCTATTGATGCCCCCAAGGTCTGGAATGCTATCGCCAATAAACTGCAACTTGGATCACAACCTGTGAGATCTTCACTCAAAACTGCTCTAGAGGAGTTGTACACCCCTAGCTGCCACTGCTATTCAGAATGACCTGAAATCAAATGTATCATTCCGTATGACCGCTGCAAAGTATGGTCTTGAGTTTTGATTATAGTGTGCTGATCTTTAATGGTGTATTGCATTTTTTTGATTCTGCTACTGATACTCCTGCTGTTATGGAGTGACTCATGCAGCCAACTATGGCTGCAAAGTTTGGTCGTACATGTTACGTGTATCGGTTATTGTTAAAATTGAATCACAGTTCCTATGATCACTGTTATATTGTTTTAATAGTTTTATTTTGGTGATTTTGAAAACGGTTTGGTCTAGCCATGTTTGTTTGTTGTAGTACAGCGTTAGCCTGATAACTTTAATCTACATTGTCTTATGGTTGTTGTTGCTATGGTTTGACTTGCATCCCACTTGGGTTTTTGCACACACCGTTGAAATACGGTGCTTTTTCTGGAAGACTTTGCGGGAATAGGATGACCTATTCATAGAATTGACCCAACTTCCTCAGCTACAAAAACTCCCTGAAATAGTAAAACATCTTCTGTAGATTTGACAAGGCGTCTCCTGAATTCATATGTAAATGGCCAGCATTGTAATAATGATTCACAACAACAACATTACAAAGTCTTCAGCTTGTCATCGCCCTCGGTGTTGCATGACGCGATGTGCATTGTGTGTGCGTGTACTGTGTGTGTGCTGTGTGTGTACTGTGTGTGTGTGCTGTGTGTGTGTACTGTGTGTGTGTACTGTGTGTGTGTACTGTGTGTGTGCTGTGTGTGTACTGTGTGTGTGTACTGTGTGCGTGTACTGTGTGTGTACTGTGTGTGTGCTGTGTGTACTGTGTGTGTGTACTGTGTGTGTGCTGTGTGTACTGTGTGTGTGTACTGTGTGTGTACTGTGTGCGTGCACTCTGTGTGTGTGTTGTGTGTGTGTACTGTGTGTATGTACTGTGTGTGTGTGCTGTGTGTGTGCTGTGTGTACTGTGTGTGTACTGTGTGTTGTGTGTGTGTACTGTGTGTACTGTGTGTGCGCTGTGTGTGTGCGCTGTGTGTGTTGTGTGTGTACTGTGTGTGTGTGCTGTGTGTACTGTGTGTGTACTGTGTGTGTGTGTACTGTGTGTGTACTGTGTGTGCTGTGTGTGTACTGTGTGTGTACTGTGTGTACTGTGTGTGTATTGTGTATGTATACTGTGTGTGTATTTTGTGTGTGTATACTGTGTGTATACTGTGTGCGTGGGGAGCGGTAGTGCAACGGTTAGCGCACTGCGTTACGAACCTGGTGACCCAAGTTCAATTCCCGCTCACTGCCAACACCGGTGACAATTATCTGAACCGGTCCTGCGCCTCTATTAGGTCGACTCAGCCTCAAATAAGTGCCTGGTGCGGTGCTTAAAAACATCGCCACTGGGGAGACAAAGGCGCTGCTGGCCACCCTTAATGGGTGCTCGCTAACAGCACTTGCCCCGGCCCTCTGTTAAGGCTACACGGGGGATCTTTGTCTCTGTGTAAGCAAACATTCTGATGCTCACTGCGCAGATTCCTGCTGGGAGGGCTGATCACACGCACGTGCAAGTCAGGCAGCTGGTACCCGCACTACCCGCCCTATTGCACGGGTGAGTGAGTGAGTGGGTGAGTGAGTGAGTGGGTGAGTGAGTGGGTGGGTGGGTGGGTGAGTAAGTGAGTGAGTGAGTGAGTGGGTGAGTGAGTGAGTGAGTGAGTGGGTGGGTGGGTGAGTGGGTGAGTGGGTGAGTGAGTGGGTGAGTGAGTGGGTGAGTGAGTGGGTGGGTGGGTGGGTGGGTGAGTGGGTGGGTGGGTGAGTAAGTAAGTGAGTAAGTGAGTGAGTGAGTGGGTGAGTGAGTGAGTGGGTAAGTGAGTGAGTGGGTGAGTGAGTGAGTGTGCCCGCTACCGCAGCACAGAACCACGGCCAAACGCGACCCCGACGTGACCTCGTTCGGGCGGTGGTGGCGGCTGCTGCTCACGCAGCTGCTTTATTTTGGTGATTTTCGAAAAGTTTTTTGGCTTGGCCATGTTTGTTTGTTGTAGTACAGAGTTAGACTGATGACCTTAATCTAAGTTGTATTGTGGTTGTTGTTGTTGTTGTTTGACTTGCATCCCACTGGGATTTTTGCACACAGCGTTGGTGTACGGTGCTTTTTCTGCAATATTTTGCTGTCTTTTCTTGGATTTTCTGTTAGCACTCAGTCACATAGTCACTTTAAGATGTTTTCTTGTTCATGTTTTTGTTTTTTGTTTGTTGCGGTTGCACCCGATTCAAGAGCCGAATGGCTCACAGGGCTCTACTTAATAAATGAACTTGAACTTGAACTAATCCAGCGCAGTGGAGGCGGGCATTGTTGGTGGATCGCGTGAATGTCGTGAAGACTCCCCATCCCGTGGGCTTCGGGGAGATGCCACAACCCTGGTTCGCCAGGAGAAGGCGGCACAGCACAGTGTGGCACGCGCATTGTTCCGTCCGTATGGGATGCAGTGTTGCTCCCTCGCACATATGAACAATCACTAATTGACCGATAACACCTGAGTACGTAGAGGACTGCAGAACTTGAGCATTATTGGCGTCGCCTCACCGCATGGCTGCCTTCCTGCCTGCTCTGTGGTTCCTCCTCACACCTTTGAGTGGCTCTCACGCTCTCTTTGAGAGTGAGTGTATACTGCACGGCGCGTTACAATTGGAAATAATTATAGTTGTCATCATGTGCACTGCTGGATTTAGTGTTGACCATGCACGCTGTTATGCACACTATTTCTCCTTTAGGAATTATGGAGGAATTGTTTCCTACGATATTATTTTCTATTTGCCTTTCCTTGAAGGGATCTGTTCTGCCGTATCCACCACTTGGACCTTTCTCCATCGTCAATGCCACTGGAATCCTCCCCGCCCGTCTTGTCTGAGGGTCCCAATTTGTGGGTCCAAATATCCCAAATTTAGGAAATGACCCTCCTCTATCGCTCAAACGTGATTATCCATCGCAATCATTGCAATTGAGACTCATCCCCGATCTCTTGATTTCTCACCTGGCGAAGCAAAATGAACTTGACCAATCGGGGCTGGGTCCTCTTGGTTTGTGCCAGACAGACTCACGCCTGAAGCGGGGTGCGTTATTGGACGGTCGCGGTTAGGCCACAGACGCATCAGGTCGAGATTGGCCCCTTTGTACTCACCCTGGATTTAGGAGACCCAGTGCCAGGGGAGATGCGGCTCCATACGGAGCATCCGCTTGCAACAGGGTCCTGTCCCTGCAGAGTCCTCGATTCCACCCCACCACCCCACCACCCACCACCCCACCACCCACCACCCCACCACCCCACCACCCCACCACCCACCACCCCACCACCCCACCACCCCACCACCCCACCACCCCATCACCCCAACACCCCAACACCCCACCACCCACCACCCCATCACCCCACCACCCACCACCCCACCACCCACCACCCCACCACCCACCACCCTACCACCCACCACCCCACCACCCACCACCCCACCACCCCACCACCCCACCACCCCACCACCCCATCACCCATCACCCCACCACCCATCACCCCACCACCCCACCACCCACCACCCCACCACCCACCACCCCACCACCCCACCACCCCACCACCCCACCACCCCATCACCCATCACCCATCACCCCCACCACCCATCACCCCACCACCCCCACCACCCCACCACCCACCACCCCATCACCCACCACCCCACCACCCCACCACTCCACTACCCACCACCCCACCACCCACCACCCCACCACCCACCACCCCACCACCCCACTACCCACCACCCCACCACCCACCACCCCACCACCCACCACCCCACCACCCACCACCCCACCACCCCACCACCCCACCACCCACCACCCCACCACCCACCACCCCACCACCCCACCACCCCACCACCCACCACCCACCACCCCCACCACCCCACCACCCACCACCCCACCACCCCACCACCCCACCACCCCACCACCCACCACCCCATCACCCCACCACCCCACCACCCATCACCCCACCACCCACCACCCCACCACCCCACCACCCACCACCCCACCACCCACCACCCCACCACCCCACCACCCCACCACCCCACCACCCACCACCCCACCACCCCACCACCCACCACCCCACCACCCACCACCCCACCACCCCACCACCCCACCACCCCACCACCCACCAGCCCACCACCCACCACCCCACCACCCCACCACCCCACCACCCATCACCCACCACCCCACCACTCCACCACCCCACCACCCACCACCCCACCACCCACCACCCCATCACCCATCACCCCACCACCCATCACCCCAACACCCCAACACCCCACCACCCCACCACCACACCACCCCACCACCCCACCACCCACCACCCCACCACCCCACCACCCCATCACCCACCACCCCACCACCCCACCCCACCACCCACCACCCCACCACCCACCACCCCACCATCCCACCACCCACCACCCCACCACCCCACCACCCCACCACCCCACCACCCACCACCCCACCACCACACCACCCACCACCCCACCACCCCACCACCCCACCACCCCACCACCCATCACCCCACCACCCCACCACCCCACCACCCATCACCCCACCACCCACCACCCCACCACCCCACCACCCACCACCCACCAACCCACCACCCACCACCCCACCACCCCACCACCCCTCCACCCCACCACCCACCACCCCACCACCCCACCACCCACCACCCCACCACCCACCACCCCACCACCCCACCACCCCACCACCCCACCACCCACCACCCCACCACCCCACCACCCATCACCCCACCACCCATCACCCCACCACCCCACCACCCCACCACCCCACCACCCATCACCCCAACACCCCAACACCCCAACACCCCACCACCCCACCACCCCACCACCCCACCACCCCATCACCCATCACCCCACCCATCACCCCAACACCCCACCACCCCACCACCCCACCACCCCACCACCCACCACCCCACCACCCCACCACCCCACCACCCACCACCCCACCACCCCACCACCCCACCACCCACCACCCCACCACCCCACCACCCCACCACCCATCACCCCACCACCCATCACCCCACCACCCCACCACCCCACCACCCCACCACCCCACCACCCACCACCCCACCACCCCACCACCCCACCACCCACCACCCCACCACCCCACCACCCCACCACCCACCACCCCACCACCCCACCACCCCACCACCCATCACCCCACCACCCATCACCCCACCACCCCACCACCCCACCACCCCACCACCCATCACCCCACCACCCATCACCCCACCACCCCACCACCCCACCACCCCACCACCCACCACCCCACCACCCCACCACCCATCACCCCACCACCCATCACCCCACCACCCCACCACCCCACCACCCCACCACCCATCACCCCAACACCCCAACACCCCAACACCCCACCACCCCACCACCCCACCACCCCACCACCCCACCACCCCATCACCCATCACCCCACCACCCATCACCCCAACACCCCAACACCCCACCACCCCACCACCCCACCACCCCACCACCCACCACCCCACCACCCCACCACCCCACCACCCACCACCCCACCACCCCACCACCCACCACCCCACCACCCCACCACCCACCACCCCACCACCCCACCACCCCACCACCCATCACCCCACCACCCATCACCCCACCACCCCACCACCCCACCACCCCACCACCCATCACCCCACCACCCATCACCCCACCACCCCACCACCCCACCACCCACCACCCCACCACCCCACCACCCATCACCCCACCACCCCACCACCCCACCACCCATCACCCCAACACCCCAACACCCCACCACCCCACCACCCATCACCCCACCACCCATCACCCCACCACCCCACCACCCACCACCCCACCACCCCACCACCCCACCACCCATCACCCCAACACCCCACCACCCCACCACCCCACCACCCCACCACCCCATCACCCATCACCCCACCACCCATCACCCCAACACCCCAACACCCCACCACCCCACCACCCCACCACCCCACCACCCACCACCCCACCACCCCACCACCCCATCACCCACCACCCCACCACCCCACCACCCCACCACCCCACCACCCCACCACCCCACCACCCATCACCCCACCACCCATCACCCCACCACCCCACCACCCCACCACCCCACCACCCATCACCCCACCACCCATCACCCTACCACCCCACCACCCCACCACCCCACCACCCACCACCCCACCACCCCACCACCCCACCACCCATCACCCCACCACCCATCACCCCACCACCCCACCACCCCACCACCCCACCACCCATCACCCCACCACCCATCACCCCAACACCCCACCACCCCACCACCCCACCACCCATCACCCCACCACCCCACCACCCCACCACCCCACCACCCCACCACCCACCACCCCACCACCCACCACCCGATCACCCCACCACCTCATCACCCCACCACCCCACCACCCACCACCCACCACCCCACCACCCCACCACCCACCACCCATCACCCCAACACCCCACCACCCCACCACCCATCACCCCAACACCCCACCATCCCACCACCTCACCACCCCGCCACCCACCATCCCACCACCCACCACCCCACCACCCCACCAACCATCACCCCACCACCCCACCACCCCACCACCCCACCACCCCCCCCCCCAAGAGCAAAGGGGTAGTACCGGCGCCACGACTGACGTTAAAGAACCAAGCCGATCGTTTCTCTCGAGTCGACCGAATGAGTTCCGATGTGGAATTCCAAACGCTGGCTCGGGGTGAGGGGGGGGGTGGCATCGATCGAGATTGGTGCCGATGTTTTTGTTGTTTTGTTTGTCCTCCTGCTCCTACCCCTCCTCTTGTCCAACAAGTCGTGTGCCAACGTCCTCCTCTGGACTCAAATGCCGACATGAGCGCGCTGGCGCGGGAGAAGACGTACTTCACCTCCGGGGAGACCGTGCTCTTCACCTGCCATGATCGAAACATGTACACGCTCTTGTGCGACAGGGGCCGGTGGCGGCCGATTGGAAGAAATCGAAAGTGCAAAGGTAAGCGTAAGGTAAACGTTTGAAAGTGTGAATGATTTTGATAGCATGGCTGCTCGTCATCGAACGCGGACGGGTCACCGCGTCACGCGCTTTCGGATGCGCTTCTGGATGCGCTTCTGGATGCGCTTCTGGATGCGCTTCTGGATGCGCTTCTGAATGCGCTTCTGGATGCGCTTCTGGATGCGCTTCTGGATGCGCTTCTGGATGCGCTTCTGGATGCGCTTCTGGATGCGCTTCTGGATGCGCTTCTGGATGCGCTTCTGGATGCGCTTCTGGATGCGCTTCTGGATGCGCTTCTGGATGCGCTTCTGGATGCGCTTCTGGATGCGCTTCTGGATGCACTTCTGGATGCGCTTCTGCGGCCGATGTCAGGAAGCCGCTGGAGCTATGCGCTTTTAAGTCATCGGCGAGATTGGAAGTTCACGTCTTTGGCACCGCTTTTGTGTTTTAGTTTAATTGCCAGCGATTGGAATGTTGCATTAAAGCAGCGGAAACAAACTCGGTCGACTCGGGCGAGACGATCGGCTTGGTTCTTTAACTTCAGTCGCGACACCGCCACTACCACTTTACCCTTGGGGGGGGGGGGGGGGTGGCTCAAGCAAGGCCGTAGCCATGGAGTCAACATTGGGGGGGACCAAATCTTCCAGAGGGTCTGGGGGTCTAATTTAGAAAACTTCCTTTCTACGTGACTTTACCGAAAGAATCACAGAGTGTTATTATTAAGTTTGTTGTTTACATCTGTAATTGTGGAATGATTTTGATGATGCCTGTTGATCGTTGTATCGCCCTTCAAAAACGAGCATCTTAGCTGAGTGGGCTTGATTCGATGGAGAAATACACTCCCGATTCAGAAATGCACTAACTACGTTGATGAAAAGCTGCGTGGTAAGTCGTGCCAGTGGGTGAACGACCTGGGCACAGATCCCCCGCTGTGTCATGCGCCTTAGGTGGGATCCGTTGAGTCGACACGACGCAGCCTTAAAAGCCGAGAGACTTTGAAAACTGTTTTTTTGTTTTCCCACGGAGACGAGCGATTTGGTTGAAAAACAGCAAACATCATAAACAATTATTAAGACTTGGTGTGGGAATTACGCATTGCGAATGGAACGTGCTGATAACGAATCAAAGAGACGGGATGGTGATCTGTAACGTGGTTACAGAACCTAAACAGAGGACGCTCACTAACCCATTACTCTACAACCATCGGTGTGAAAAATAAGTCTCTATTATTGATATATTACTTTGTCTGTTGTGCTATATCTATCGCGTTAGTTTATCATTTTAAAATAGTTTAAACTTGTATGTATGTTGAACTTCTGTTGCACCGTACGTAGCCAACCGTGCAATTCAGAGGTGCGAGCGCTAATCAGACGTGCGGGAAAAATAGTATAAACACAGTCGCCATAAATGTGTAGTGTTGATTTGAAGCTTTTGTCACCTACGTGACTTTACCGAAAGAACCAAAGAGTATAAATGTGTCGTGTCAACGATTCAGAGGCACAGTTTCTAGGAGGCACCTTCTTCATGAACACCTCTCACGGTCTCGTCCACACACAGTGGATCAGCCGAGCCTGTGCACAACCCGAACCGTCAAACGCTGACGGCGCTCACCGAGATTTCCGACAACTTCCAGCAGCACAATATTCGTTCCTCGTCATAACGGAGCTCGTTCCTCGTCACAACGGAGCTCGTTCCTGGTCATAACGGAGCTCGTTCCTCATCATAACGGAGCTCATTACGCGTCATAACGGAGCTCGTTCCTCGTCATAATGGAGCTCGTTCCTCGTCATAACGGAGCTCGTTCCTCGTCATAACGGAGCTCGTTCATCATCATAACGGAGCTCATTCCGCGTCATAACGGAGCTCGTTCCTCGTCATAACGGAGCTCGTTCCTCATCATAACGGAGCTCGTTCCTCGTCATAACGGAGCTCATTCCGCGTCATAACGGAGCTCGTTCCTCGTCATAACGGAGCTCGTTCCTCGTCATAACGGAGCTCGTTCCTCGTCATAACGGAGCTCGTTCTTCTTCATAACGGAGCTCGTTCCTCGTCATAACGGAGCTCGTTCCTCATCATAACGGAGCTCATTCCGTGTCATAACGGAGCTCGTTCCTCGTCATAACGGAGCTCATTCCTCATCATAACGGAGCTCGTTCCGCGTCATAACGGAGCTCGATCCTCGTCATAACGGAGCTCATTCCGCGTCATAACAGAGCTCGTTCCTCGTCATAACGGAGCTCGTTCCGCGTCATAACGGAGCTCGTTCCGCGTCATAACGGAGCTCGTTCCTCGTCATAACGGAGCTCGTTCCGCGTCATAACGGAGCTCGTTCCACGTCATAACGGAGCTCGTTCCACATCATAACAGAGCTCGTTCCTCGTCATAACGGAGCTCGTTCCTCGTCATAACGGAGCTCATTCCGCGTCATAACAGAGCTCGTTCCTCGTCATAACGGAGCTCGTTCCGCGTCATAACGGAGCTCGTTCCGCGTCATAACGGAGCTCGTTCCTCGTCATAACGGAGCTCGTTCTGCGTCATAACGGAGCTCGTTCCTCGTCATAACGGAGCTCATTCCGCGTCATAACAGAGCTCGTTCCTCGTCATAACGGAGCTCGTTCCACGTCATAACAGAGCTCGTTCCTCGTCATAACAGAGCTCGTTCCTCGTCATAACGGAGCTCGTTCCTCGTCATAACGGAGCTCATTCCGCGTCATAACAGAGCTCGTTCCTCGTCATAACGGAGCTCGTTCCGCGTCATAACGGAGCTCGTTCCGCGTCATAACGGAGCTCGTTCCTCGTCATAACGGAGCTCGTTCTGCGTCATAACGGGGCTCGTTCCACATCATAACGGCGTTCGTTTCTCGTCATAACGGAGCTCGTTCCTCGTCATAACGGAGCTCGTTCCTCGTCATAACGGAGCACGTGCTGCGTCATAACGGAGCACGTTCCGTGTCATAACGACACGAGTACCTCGTTCCGCGTATTGTTTGAAAAGTGTTCCATAATTGAATAACTATGTTGTAGAGAAAGCGCGTTACAGTTCTAACACGGCCATGCGTGAAGCGACGATTTAGTCTTCACAGTCTCTACAGTCTTTACAGTCGAGAAGTCTATACAGTATTTAGTCTATACAGTCTGTACAGTACTTGCGGTATACGCAGCATGTACAGTATTTACAGTCTATACGAGCCGCGCTGGTCGAGTTAACTTACCCGCCACCATGATTGGCTCAGCCAATGAGAGCGACGTACTCTCTCAGCCAATCAGACCCCCCACACCACTTTGCGATTCGATTCGATTACCACGATTCGTAGTACGCAATTAAATAAATAAAGACCGATTGTTGCTCGGTCGTTCTCGCACGGCTCACGTGGAGACCGACTGGCAGCTTTCCCAGGGCTTGATCCGGGACTACAGTGGTTGCTGGCTGTGTGTGCCCTGATGCCAGACATTGTCATCCCCACACTTCAACCAAACTCCACAAATCCCACATTACGTCATCCCCACACTTCAACCAGACTCCACAAATCCCACATTACGTCATCCCACACTTCTACCAGACTCCAAAAATCCCACATTAAGTCATCCCCACACTTCTACCAACTCCGCAAATCCCACATTACGTCATCCCACACTCCTACCAGACTCCACAAATCCCACATTAAGTCATCCCGCATTTCTACCAAACCCCACAAATCCCACATTAACTCATCCCCACACTTCTACCAAACTCCACAAATCCCACATTACGTCATCCCCACACTTCTACCAAACTCCACAAATCCCACATTACGTCATCCCACACTTCTACCAGACTCCACAAATCCCACATTAATTCATCCCCACACTTCACACAGACTCCACAAATCCCACATTACGTCATCCCCACACTTCTACCAAATTCCACAAATCCCACATTACGTCATCCCACACTTCTACCAGACTCCACAAATCCCACATTACGTCATCCCCACACTTCTACCAAACTCCACAAATCCCACATTACGTCATCCCCACACTTCAACCAGACTCCACAAATCCCACATTAATTCATCCCACACTTCTACCAAACTCCACAAATCCCACATTACGTCATCCCACACTTCAACCAAACTCCACAAATCCCACATTACGTCATCCCACACTTTTACCAGACTCCACAAATCCCACATTACGTCATCCCACACTTCTACCAGACTCCACAAATCCCACATTACGTCATCCCCACACTTCTACCAAACTCCACAAATGCCACATTACATCATCCCCACACTTCTACCAAACTCCTCAAATCCCACATTACGTCATCCCACACTTCTACCAGACTCCACAAATCCCACATTACGTCATCCCACACTTCTACCAAACTCCACAAATCCCACATTACGTCATCCCACACTTCTACCAAACTCCACAAATCCCACATTACGTCATCCCCACACTTCTACCAGACTCCACAAATCCCACATTACGTCATCCCCACACTTCACCCAGACTCCACAAATCCCACATTACGTCATCCCACACTTCTACCAAACTCCTCAAATCCAACAATACGTCATCCCCACACTTCTACCAGACTCCACAAATCCCATATTACGTCATTCTCACACTTCTACCAACTCCACAAATCCCACATTACGTCATCCCCACACTTCTACCAAACTCCACAAATCCCACATTACGTCATCCCACACTTCTACCAGACTCCACAAATCCCACATTACGTCATCCCTACACTTCTACCAAACTCCTTAAATCCCACATTAGGTCATTCCCACTCTTCTACCAGACCCCACAAATCCCACATTACGTCATCCCCACACTTCTACCAAACTCCTCAAATCCCACATTAAGTCATCCCACACTTCTACCAGACTCCACAAATCCCACATTACGTCATCCCCACACTTCTACCAAACTCCTCAAATCCCACATTAAGTCATCCCACACTTCTACCAGACTCCACAAATCCCACATTAATTCATCCCACACTTCTACCAAACTCCTCAAATCCCACATTAATTCATCCCACACTTCTACCAAACTCCACAAACCCCCCATTACGTCATCCCACACTTCTACCAAACTCCACAAATCCCACATTAAGTCATCCCGCACTTCTACCAAACTCCACAAATCCCACATTACGTCATCCCACACTTTTACCAGACTCCACAAATCCCACATTACGTCATCCCACACTTCTACCAGACTCTACAAATCCCACATTACGTCATCCCCACACTTCTACCAAACTCCACAAATCCCACATTACATCATCCCCACACTTCTACCAAACTCCTCAAATCCCACACTTCTACCAGACTCCACAAATCCCACATTACGTCATTCTCACACTTCTACCAACTCCACAAATCCCACATTACGTCATCCCCACACTTCTACCAAACTCCACAAATCCCACATTACGTCATCCCACACTTCTACCAGACTCCACAAATCCCACATTACGTCATCCCTACACTTCTACCAAACTCCTTCAATCCCACATTAGGTCATTCCCACTCTTCTACCAGACCCCACAAATCCCACATTACGTCATCCCCACACTTCTACCAAATTCCTCAAATCCCACATTAAGTCATCCCACACTTCGACCAAACTCCACAAATCCCACATTACGTCATCCCCACACTTCTACCAAACTCCTCAAATCCCACATTAAGTCATCCCACACTTCTACCAGACTCCACAAATCCCACATTACGTCATCCCCACACTTCTACCAAACTCCTCAAATCCCACATTAAGTCATCCCACACTTCTACCAGACTCCACAAATCCCACATTAATTCATCCCACACTTCTACCAAACTCCTCAAATCCCACATTAATTCATCTCACACTTCTACCAAACTCCACAAATCCCACATTACGTCATCCCACACTTCTACCAAACTCCACAAATCTCACATTAAGTCATCCCACACTTCTACCAGACTCCACAAATCCCACATTAATTCATCCCACACTTCTACCAGACTCCACAAATCCCACATTACGCCATCCCACACTTCTACCAGACTCCACAAATCCCACATTAAGTCATCCCACACTTCTACCAAACTCCTCAAATCCCACATTACGTCATCCCACACTTCTACCAGACTCCACAAATCCCACATTATGTCATCCCACACTTCTACCAAACTCCACAAATCCCACATTACGTCATCCCACACTTCTACCAAACTCCACAAATCCCACATTACGTCATCCCCACACGTCTACCAGACTCCACAAATCACACATTACGTCATCCCCACACTTCACCCAGACTCCACAAATCCCACATTACGTCATCCCACACTTCTACCAAACTCCTCAAATCCAACATTACGTCATCCCCACACTTCTACCAGACTCCACAAATCCCACATTACGTCATTCTCACACTTCTACCAACTCCACAAATCCCACATTACGTCATCCCCACACTTCTACCAAACTCCACAAATCCCACATTACGTCATCCCACACTTCTACCAGACTCCACAAATCCCACATTACGTCATCCCTACACTTCTACCAAACTCCTTAAATCCCACATTAGGTCATTCCCACTTTTCCACCAGACCCCACAAATCCCACATTACGTCATCCCCACACTTCTACCAAACTCCTCAAATCCCACATTAAGTCATCCCACACTTCTACCAGACTCCACAAATCCCACATTACGTCATCCCCACACTTCTACCAAACTCCTCAAATCCCACATTAAGTCATCCCACACTTCTACCAGACTCCACAAATCCCACATTAATTCATCCCACACTTCTACCAAACTCCTCAAATCCCACATTAATTCATCCCACACTTCTACCAAACTCCACAAATCCCACATTACGTCATCCCACACTTCTACCAAACTCCACAAATCCCACATTAAGTCATCCCGCACTTCTACCAAACTCCACAAATCCCACATTACGTCATCCCACACTTTTACCAGACTCCACAAATCCCACATTACGTCATCCCACACTTCTACCAGACTCCACAAATCCCACATTACGTCATCCCCACACTTCTACCAAACTCCTCAAATCCCACATTAAGTCATCCCACACTTCTACCAGACTCCACAAATCCCACATTACGTCATCCCCACACTTCTACCAAACTCCTCAAATCCCACATTAAGTCATCCCACACTTCTACCAGACTCCACAAATCACACATTAATTCATCCCACACTTCTACCAAACTCCTCAAATCCCACATTAATTCATCCCACACTTCTACCAAACTCCACAAATCCCACATTACGTCATCCCACACTTCTACCAAACTCCACAAATCTCACATTAAGTCATCCCACACTTCTACCAGACTCCACAAATCCCACATTAATTCATCCCACACTTCTACCAGACTCCACAAATCCCACATTACGTCATCCCACACTTCTACCAGACTCCACAAATCCCACATTAAGTCATCCCACACTTCTACCAAACTCCTCAAATCCCACATTACGTCATCCCCACACTTCTACCAAACTCCACAAATCCCACATTAAGTCATCCCACACTTCTACCAGACTCCACAAATCCCATATTACGTCATCCCACACTTCTACCAGACTCCACAAATCCCACATTAAGTCATCCCACACTTCTACCAAACTCCACAAATCCCACATTACGTCATTCTCACACTTCTACCAAACTCCACAAATCCCACATTACGTCATCCCCACACTTCTACCAAACTCCACAAATCCCACATTACGTCATCCCCACACTTCTACCAAACTCCACAAATCCCACATTACGTCATCCCACACTTCTACCAAACTCCACAAATCTCACATTACGTCATCCCCACACTTCTACCAAGCTCCACAAATCCCACATTACGTCATCCCCACACTTCTACCAAACTCCTCAAATCCCACATTAAGTCATCCCACACTTCTACCAAACTCCACAAATCCCACATTACGTCATCCCCACACTTCTACCAAACTCCTCAAATCCCACATTAAGTCATCCCACACTTCTACCAGACTCCACAAATCCCACATTACGTCATCCCCACACTTCTACCAAACTCCTCAAATCCCACATTAAGTCATCCCACACTTCTACCAGACTCCACAAATCCCACATTAATTCATCCCACACTTCTACCAAACTCCTCAAATCCCACATTAATTCATCCCACACTTCTACCAAACTCCACAAATCCCACATTACGTCATCCCACACTTCTACCAAACTCCTCAAATCCCACATTACGTCATTCTCACACTTCTACCAAACTCCACAAATCCCATATTACGTCATCCCACACTTCTACCAAACTCCACAAATCCCATATTACGTCATCCCCACACTTCTACCAAACTCCACAAATCCCACATTACGTCATCCCACACTTCTACCAAACTCCACAAATCCCATCTTACGTCATCCCCACACTTCTACCAAACTCCACAAATCCCATATTACGTCATCCCACACTTCTACCAAACTCCGGAAATCCCATATTACGTCATCCCCACACTTCTACCAAACTCCACAAATCCCATATTACGTCAATCCCACACTTCTACCAAACTCCACAAATCCCACATTACGTCATCCCACACTTCTACCAAACTCCTCAAATCCCACATTACGTCATTCTCACACTTCTACCAAACTCCACAAATCCCATATTACGTCATCCCACACTTCTACCAAACTCCACAAATCCCATATTACGTCATCCCCACACTTCTACCAAACTCCACAAATCCCACATTACGTCATCCCACACTTCTACCAAACTCCACAAATCCCATATTACGTCATCCCCACACTTCTACCAAACTCCACAAATCCCATATTACGTCATCCCACACTTCTACCAAACTCCACAAATCCCATATTACGTCATCCCCACACTTCTACCAAACTCCACAAATCCCATATTACGTCAATCCCACACTTCTACCAAACTCCACAAATCCCACATTACGTCATCCCACACTTCTACCAAACTCCACAAATCCCATATTACGTCATCCCACACTTCTACCAAACTCCACAAATCCCATATTACGTCATCCCCACACTTCTACCAAACTCCACAAATCCCACATTACGTCATCCCACACTTCTACCAAACTCCACAAATCCCACATTACGTCATCCCACACTTCTACCAGACTCCACAAATCCCATATTACGTCATCCCCACACTTCTACCAAACTCCACAAATCCCACATTACGTCATCCCACACTTCTACCAGACTCCACAAATCCCATATTACGTCATCCCCACACTTCTACCAGACTCCACAAATCCCACATTACGTCATCCCCACACTTCTACCAGACTCCACAAATCCCACATTATGTCATCCCCACACTTCTACCAAACTCCACAAATCCCACATTATGTCATCCCCACACTTCTACCAGACTCCACAAATCCCACATTACGTCATCCCCACACTTCTACCAGACTCCACAAATCCCACATTACGTCATCCCCACACTTCTTCCAAACTCCACAAATCCCACATTACGTCATCCCACACTTCTACCAAACTCCTCAAATCCCACATTACGTCATCCCCACACTTCTACCAAGCTCCACAAATCCCACATTACGTCATCCCCACACTTCTACCAAACTCCACAAATCCCACATTACGTCATCCCCACACTTCTACCAAACTCCACAAATCCCACATTACGTCATCCCACACTTCTACCAAACTCCACAAATCCCACATTACGTCATCCCCACACTTCTACCAAACTCCACAAATCCCACATTAAGTCATCCCACACTTCTACCAAACTCCACAAATCCCACATTAAGTCATCCCACACTTCTACCAAACTCCACAAATCCCACATTACGTCATCCCCACACTTCTACCAAACTCCAGAAATCCCACATTACGTCATCCCACACTTCTACCAAACTCCACAAATCCCACATTACGTCATCCCACACTTCTACCAAACTCCACAAATCCCACATTACGTCATCCCACACTTCTAGCAAACTCCACAAATCCCACATTACGTCATCCCCACACTTCTACCAAACTCCACAAATCCCACATTACATCATCCCACACTTCTACCAAACTCCACAAATCCCACATTACGTCATCCCCACACTTCTACCAAACTCCACAAATCCCACATTAAGTCATCCCACACTTCTACCAAACTCCACAAATCCCACATTAAGTCATCCCACACTTCTACCAAACTCCACAAATCCCACATTAAGTCATCCTACACTTCTACCAAACTCCACAAATCCCACATTACGTCATCCCACACTTCTACCAAACTCCACAAATCCCACATTACGTCATCCCACACTTCTACCAAACTCCACAAATCCCACATTACGTCATCCCCACACTTCTACCAAACTCCACAAATCCCACATTACTTTATCCCCGCACTTCACCCAGACTCCACAAATCCCACATTACGTCATCCCACACTTCTACCAAACTCCACAAATCCCACATTACGTCATCCCCACACTTCTACCAAACTCCACAAATCCCACATTACGTCATCCCCGCACTTCACCCAGACTCCACAAATCCCACATTACGTCATCCCACACTTCTACCAAACTCCACAAATCCCACATTACGTCATCCCCACACTTCTACCAAACTCCACAAATCCCACCCGCCAGTTTTCTAACATATCCGTGTGTTTTGGTGTTGTTGTTATCAGACTCCCAAGATGACTTCAATGCATCCTTGCGTGAGTTTACACGAGTATAACAAACCTTTGCCTTCAGTGATCGTACCGGTTGAATGCGCGACATGGAGAGAGACAAACACGGCAAATGATCAGTGAACGTTGAGTGGAAGATGTCTGGACTGTATGTTGGTAGCAATTGTGAGATATATCACCAAGTACATTCCATTAACCAGCGCACAGCAGCGCGTCGGAACGCCGTCGTCACTGGTAGGCTGACATCTATGCCAAGGAAGGCAGATGCAGATTATCGGCAAAGTGCGTTTTTTAAAATTAATCTATATTTTTTAATAGGAAAAAAAATATTCAAAACCTCTATCATGTTTTTTTTAAATTGCCGGTTAAACGTAATTTAACGCAACCGGTGGTTCCCCTACTATTTCAAGATTGGCCTTCACCAAAGGAATGGGGAATGTCCACCAACGGCTAAAGTCGACAGAAGCGTGTTGAAGCAAACGGTGCAGTGTTTGCTTTAACACGTTAATATTATTAATCCTTGATCGTTTCTGCGTGGATTAAATATCGGCAGTTCTATAGTTTTGACAGATTTTTCCGTACCTACTAAATGGATGGCCCCTTACTCCACGCGTGGGAGTGTGATGCCCTCTACTGTGTGCAACAGAGATCACTCCAAGAAGGGGTCTCAGAGGTAGCTCTGTTATGTCCGCTTCCACGGGCCGTTCTGTGACACGAAGGGCTGCACTGTGCTGTGAGAGGTCGGAGCGTGAATACTTTGCCCTGACGTCGATACAACGATTAGAATTAGAGATAAAAACTCGGCAAAGTCAACATACTTATACTCATATTACAGTCCTGAGGTTCTGAAAAGCTCATATTTGTCATTATGTAATTACTTAATATTTTAATGGTTAATTTCACGTGAGAAAAAAAAACCACGTGAAGCATCACACAGCCCTTGTGAATCATCAAGTGAAGCAGCATTAATCTGTTTATGTTTTATTGCAGTACGCTACCTGGAGTGGCTCATAGGATTTGGAAAAAGGCGAAATTCACTCGGTAATTTTTAAAAATACATTATACATTTAATTCAGCAACTTATCTTCGGGCAACCTTTTTTTTATTCTAAACGGCGCCAAATGAGTTTTTGTTATTGTTGTTGTTACAATTGTAAAAATGCGGCATCGTATTTATACTGACATGTACAGTATCTGTTGTGTTCATGATAATAATTTGCGACCTTTAAATTGTAGCTTTTTGTAGCCAATGCAAACAAAAAAATCCATAATTACTTTTCGGTTAAACCACGTACGAGTTTTATACCAAATATCTTGTCGTCGCCATGTTTACACGTTCATTGTTGTTTGTATGTGGACAGTGTATCGATCACATTTTGACCGATGCAAACTCCTCCTCCCTCCACCATCCTCCTCCTCCTTCCTCCACCTTCCACCATCCTCCACCATCCTCCTCTCTCCATCATCCTCCTCCCACCACCATCCTCCTCCTCCATCCTCCACCATCCTCCACCTCTCTCCTCCATCCTCCACCTCTCTCCTCCATCCTCCCACCACCATCCTCCTCCTCCCTCCACCATCCTCCTCCTCCCACAACCATCCTCCACCATCCTCCACCTTCCTCCTCCTCTCTCCACCATCCTCCTTCCTCCACCATCCTCCTCCTTCCTCCTCCATCCTCCTCCATCCTCCACCATCCTCCTCTCTCCACCATCCTCCACCTCCCTCCACCATCCTCCTCCTCTGTCCACCATCCTCCACCTTCCTCCACCATCCTCCTCCTTCCTCCACCATCCTCCACCATCCTCTTCCTCTCTCCACTATCCTCCACCATCCTCCACCTTCCTCCACCTGCCTCCACCATCCTCCACCATCCTCCTCTCTCCACCATCCTCCACCATCCTCCTCCTCTCTCCACCATCCTCCTCCTTCCTCCACCATCCTCCACCTCCCTCCACCATCCTCCACCATCTTCCTCCTCTGTCCACCATCCTCCACCTTCTTCCACCATCCTCCTCCCTCCACCATCCTCCTCCCACCACCATCCTCCTCCTCGTCCCTGCACCATCTTGCTCTTCCCTCCACCTCCTTCCTCCACCAAGAAGTGAGCAGACGATGTTTGTTGCACCACGTGAAAACATAGACATGCAGTTTTTACACATTCCATCAGGCACACAGCCTTCTGGGAGTACAATTGACCAAGAAAAAACTCCACACACTCGTTTTGTTTGGTTCTCTTCGGTAAAGTCACATAGATAGAAAACTTGTGATAAAAATTAAGTGAATGAAAATTAAAAAAAACATTAATGTAGACTGTAGCCTGATTCTTAATCGTAGTGAGTGTACTGTCAGTCTATAATGTAGACTGTAGCCTGGTTATTAAGCTGGGTGAGTGTACTGGCAGTCTATAGTGTAAACTGTAGCCTGGTTATTAAGTTTGGTGAGTGTACTGTCAGTCTATAATGTAGACTGTAGCCCGGTTATTAAGCTGGGTGAGCGTACTGGCAGTCTATAATGTAGACTGTAGCCTGGTTATTAAGCTGGGTGAGCGTACTCGCAGTCTATAATGTAGACTGTAGCCTGGTTATTAAGCTGGGTGAGTGTACTGGCAGTCTACAATGTAGACTGTAGCCTGGTTATTAAGCTGGGTGAGCGTACTCGCAGTCTATAATGTAGACTGTAGCCTGGTTATTAAGCTGGGTGAGTGTACTGGCAGTCTACAATGTAGACTGTAGCCTGGTTATTAAGCTGGGTGAGCGTACTGGAAGTCTATAATGTAGACTGTAGCCTGGTTATTAAACTGGGTGAGTGTACTGGCAGTCTACAATGTAGACTGTAGCCTGGTTATTAAGCTGGGTGAGCGTACTGGAAGTCTATAATGTAGACTTATTCTTGATTCTTTCGGTAATAAAAAATCAAATAAGAATAATTCAAAAATTAAATTTTTATAAAAAAATAAAGATAAAAATGTAAAACAAAAACCACGACGTGTCGATCACAACACAATCGATCGTCTTCAGAAGGAAAGAGGGGGATGGTCACCTAAGGCCACGGTTTATAAAGGTTTAAAAAATGGGCGTGGCACAAGAGCAAGAGCTCGTACGGCACAACGAAGTGGGTGGGGCATATGTGCCCTGGGGTTAGAGCGCACCAATGAGAAGCACGGAACGTGCCGTGCCCTGGGGTCAGAGAGCACCAATGAGAAGCACGGAACGTGCAGTGCCCTGGGGTCAGAGAGCACCAATGAGACGCACGGAACGTGCCGTGCCCTGGGGTCAGAGAGCACCAATGAGAAGCACGGAACGTGCAGTGCCCTGGGGTCAGAGAGCACCAATGAGAAGCACGGAACGTGCAGTGCCCTGGGGTCAGAGAGAACCAATGAGAAGCACGGAACGTGCCGTGCCCTGGGGTCAGAGAGCACCAATGAGAAGCACGGAACGTGCAGTGCCCTGGGGTCAGAGAGCACCAATGAGACGCACGGAACGTGCCGTGCCCTGGGGTCAGAGAGCACCAATGAGAAGCACGGAACGTGCAGTGCCCTGGGGTCAGAGAGCACCAATGAGAAGCACGGAACGTGCAGTGCCCTGGGGTCAGAGAGAACCAATGAGAAGCACGGAACGTGCCGTGCCCTGGGGTCAGAGAGCACCAATGAGAAGCACGGAACGTGCCGTGCCACAAAACGTCTCGGTGTCAGAACGAAGTGGGCGGGGCATATGGTAAGACAACAATAAAACGACACAAATCAAGTCACGACTTGACTTGTGCTCCCTAGACAAGAAAACACAAATCAAGTCATGACCCAAAGTGGTTGATGACATCTTTCCAATGATTGGTGAGGGGATGATTATAATCTAACAAAAAAACTAACAAAAATGGGGGCGGGTACGTTTCCTCGGCCAGCGCGGCTCGTAAAGACTGTACAGACTGTATAGACTGTATAGACTGTAAGTCCTCGCTTAACGCGTTGCGGTGTTCACACGAGAACGCGCTGTTGCTGTAACGCGGTTCTTCCTTTTGGGAACGCTTTTTCGCACAACGCGGAACGCGCGCCGTTATAACGCCATTCATGAGCGGTCGATGACGAACTAATTTCTTGAGCTGCGCGGTGTAGTGATACAATGCGCGGGATGAAACAGTAACGCGGTGGCGTTCCCCCAGTTATGTTTCCCACCATCCCACCGTGTGTAGTAGTAGTTGTGGTGGTGGTACGTCGCATCTCGCCAAACTTTATCGTGACATTATTTACGGGGACATTTCTCTTCTTGGTAGAAGGGAAGTAATAAAATAATAAAAATAAAACATAATAAAATAATTCTCACGACGTTTCGGCCACAACGCAAGCAGCCGTCATCAGGTGAAAACCAGGTATGTCGAGGCGACAGACCTGTCGAAGCGACAGACCTGGTTTTCACCTGAGGACGGCTGCTTGCGTTGTGGCCGAAACGTCGTGAGAATTGTATTTTATTATATTTTATTTTTATTATTTTATTACTTCCCTTCTACGTGACTTTACCGAAAGAACCAAGAAGATGAATCCCTGCAGTCACGAAAGCTTTATACGGGGAAATTGTTTTCAAGTGAACGCGTTTTTCGCTTTACTCGGCACTTTTCAGCAACGCATCTACGGAAGAGCGCTCTAACGAGTCGGCGTTCTGTGGAGTCGCGCTGAGCGAGGTCTGCCTGTGTTCCGTGCAAACAAGGTTTCTATTTGGTGTTTGAACATCTTAACACCTCTTTTACTGCTAGAAAGGGTAAACTCCTAGTATAATATTTTCATACGTATACACTGCTATTCATTCAGCCATAACGAGAAGGATAGGGTGGTTTCGAGTACAGACATGTGCTGCCGAGGGTTGCCATCTCGTCAGGTTTGAACCCGGGCATTCTGGGAATTGGCATCTGTGCTCGGTCGACGGCAGGAATCCGTTTGTAGTGAGATCTGGTAGCGGTATTGCTGTGTTGAACTTCATCATCACAGTGTATGTGGACAGCTTTGATAGACTTGGGCTTTGAGAAATATGCCTGTGTTTGGTCCACAGTGGACATGGTGACAGCCCTACGTGTGCCCCCCCCCCCCCCCGTCCCATGCCTGTCTCGTGGTTTTCACACGAGGTGGACCTGCTAAGAAGCATCGCCTCCTGTTGTGTTTACAGACGTGAACTGTGGAATTCTGACCGTAGCCAATGCTGTTTGCACTCAAGATAGAGTGGCCAAATGCAGCTGCAATGATGGGTGAGTTGAATGTTGCTTCCTCTACCAGTTACGTTTCTAAAGGGCCTGAATATGGGAGGCCATTTTCTATTATCAATCTCCTTCCTTGTGTCCTGCCATAACACTGGTTTATCCAGTATCTGACACGTGATAGGGGCCAGCAGTGGAAAGACTATGGCTCATGATGTGGCCCAGTCTGTGTCCCTGGCAAGGATCCTTTTCGGCGGATGGCACTGTGTCTCGCTGGGGTCACACGGGTCGATAGAGTAGCCCACTTACGGACGTTGACTTGTGACCTGCCAACTTAAAGGAGATTCAGACATACCTAGCTCAGCGTATCCGGGACTCAACGCGATCGTATTTTTTACAATCTGCTTGCCTTTTGATTGCAACACCTGTGTGCTTGAGTTAGTTCCACTTAGATAGATTCTGGCTTTTGTAAAGCCTACGGCCTTTTGTGGGAATGTATGGATGCAGGGCTGGATTCAGGTTCTTGTAGGCCCTAGGCACTTCTGTTTTGTAGGCCTTCAGTGATAACTTTCTCCAATTCCTACTGCTGCTGCCCCATGTTACTCCAGTCGCTGTCACTCCGCTTGTTTCACGCGGTACATCGTCCAGCCGCTGGACAGATGTCGTCACTGCTGATACCGTTCATTGTTAAGTCTGTGCCCTCATTCGATGGGAGTGCGCTGTGTGCCGCAGATAAGCAGATTTTAATTGTTATTGGTGCACATTTTTTTGCAATGAAAAAATCTAAAAAGGTTCATTTCTGGTGTTAATTTATCTCACCTTGTGAAAAAATATATTGACATTGACACGACTCTGCCTCTTTGTATGTACACTGTGCCTATCCTTGCTATATAAATATATTTATTCAATAAGATATCTTGGTCAAAATCTTTGTCATACAAACAAAAATAAACGTGGTCAAAATTAGTTTTTGTAGCCCTTTAGTTTTCGTAGGCCATAAGCACAGTGCCTACTGTGCCTATTGGATAATACGGCCCTTATAATGTATATATATAGAACTTCTTTCACACAGTACATATTCAACCGTGCTAATCGGAGGTGCGAGAATGGCTGTTTGGAAACACGAGCAGCCAATGGGCCCGGGAGACTATTGAGGATTAACAAGTGCCCCGGACCACTTTTGAGGCAAGCGGCACGATTTGCCATGTACCAGTCGACTGCTCTCACACGCACTTCCGTCCCCGAAGGCTCCAAGTGTGGCCTCAACCTGTTTGCAGGTTCCCAATTGAAAGCAGGCAACGTAGATGCGTGATTGTGTGGCTCTGTTGTGATGGGCCACAAGTAACGGGATGCTTTTTGCCAAAGATACGTGTTGGTCGGGTCGCCCAACGTCACCTGCCAAGCCAACGGGAGGTGGTCGGATAACCATCCGGAGTGTAAACGTAAGTGGCGCGCTGAAGGCCCCCAGTCTTCCTGCACTTTGTCTCTAGAGGTGCTTGAGTAATCCCCCCCCCCGACACACACATGACAAGTGATGTTGCCCTCTCATTGAGGATCACAAATTAATTATTACTGCTGCTGCTGCTGCTTTCGTGTCGCGCAGCAATCTTGACATTTAAATGTTGTATCATTTTACTCTTTTTTGTTCACTTAATTTTTGTTCCATTTGTGAATGTTTTGAATTGCCTTTACCTTACACACTGCCTGTCTTCACGAGACAACATAGCTACGGACGCTGCTGTAATGGCAGCGCTGACAACTGGTGGCTCTTTAAGTATGTGTTTACGGTTTGTTCTGTAATCCAAACAAACAGACATTCGTGGTAAGTTGCCTTGGTTATCTTGTATGTCAATAGCTTTAGTTTTACATTTAACAATTTCACTATATTACTTCAGAGACCAATCATTGCGCCGTGCAATAGAATATCGCGTGTGCTTGCCACCGCGCCGAAGAGCTGTAAATTAGAAAGAAAATAATCTGCCTGTTGCATTTGCAGCGAGGGCGTGCAAAGAGCTGCCACACGTACACGGAGGCCAGAAAGAAGGCGATGGCGGCACAGTTGGGAATACCGTTCACTTCAAGTGCAACGAGGGGTAAGGCTCCGCGGAGTCTCGAACTTGGCAACTTCTGGCTGAAGACACGAGCCGATGGCTCCGAGGAACGCCTTGTAACCCCAGGTGCTGCCTCTGCCGCTTTGATGGCACCCGAGGCTTGTGGAGATTAAAGTTACCCATAATCCTGTCCCACTCCCGGAGGGTTTTGGGTCGGGCGAGCATACTCGTCCGTGTTCAAATCCTACCGGCAACGTCCATCACTACTTATTCTCATTCCTCACGTGTCAGAGGGACCGTGGCCCTCTGAAAGTCCTCGGGGGACCGCCAGATCCCTATGTTTAGCTTGTAACACCGATCGTTTTGCTGGCCATATGGTGCAAGACTCAAAATGTATAATCTCCTTCCGTTCCTCTCTCGAAGCCTCACCACCTCTTCTCCATCGCCCCCTCTACTCCATCCCGTCCCTCCCCTGTAGCCCTTCCGTGACCCCCACGTGACCTCTGTCACGGTCACTCATTCCTCGGCATTGTGCCCCTGTCATCTAAATCACCCGATTGCTGTTACCGCTTTTAAACTTTGTACAGCGCCTTGAGCTAAGGCGCTCTATCAATATAAAATGAGATGACGAGATTTTGAACGAACACGATTACGTTGACACACTCCGTTGCATTGCAGTTTCAGACTGGAGGGCGAGAGCACGCTCACCTGCCTTGAGACTAAGGAGTGGTCGTCACCGCCTCCTGCGTGCGACCGTGAGTTACTCACTCTCTCTCTCTCGTCTCCTCTACAGGGTCTTCCTCACTTCGCATACATTTGTAATGTGAGGTTATATCCGGGTCGTTGACGTATCACAACTCGTCACGATGATTGGCTCTGCCGGTCCTGGTCCATAGCCAATGGGGGGAAGCCTAGGGGCGTGGCCCTGACGTAATGGAAAGGTGACAGCTGTAAGTAGAGGATTGGTTCTGCTGGCTTTGGCCACAGCCAATGAGGAGATGAGTCAGGGGCGTGGTCCCGGGAGCTTACGAGGGAGCCTGGACCATTCCATGGAGGCTAACCAGGATTGGTGGAAACGTACCAAGTGACCCGGGTATTAAATAGGGGTGGAGACGAACGACACGTGGTCAGAACGGGAACGAACAGAGGAAGGGGGCCACGCGGGAGCGGGGCTCCGGATTGCCACGTGGCAGTGTGTCTCTCTCTCTATCTGTCCCTCTCACGCTGCCTGTCAGCAGCGTGAAGGAAAGCTGTAATACAAGTTGAATAAAAGACCGGATTCCAGAAGTCGCCACAACGAGCTTTATTACACATTGATTGGGCAAATTATCATGGGCTCGTTGTACAAATACGGGCCAGACTGTTGTTCTGAACGTTGAATGCTTCGTACATTTCCAACTGTTATTGTTTTTAATTATATTATCAGGAGCATGGAAATTTGAACCGTGATTACATTTCTCCGTCCCTTCAGCTTTCTGCGGAAAACCACCTCCACAGCGTCACGCACAACTTGCCGTAGCTTACGGCCGCAGGGAACTCTACCGCGTGGATCAGTACGCGTACTTCTACTGCGACGAGTACTACAGGTATCCCTCGCCTGGCTTTTACCTGACCTGCAAGGAAGAGGGTGGCCGAACGACTTGGGACACGGACCACCGGCGGTGCAACCGTAAGTCATTCAGCTGATGCATTAGCGAGGGTGGACATTTTCACAGATGTTGAATGCTGCAACCTTACAATAGGTGTGTTTACATAAACACATTCCTGAGGAAGGAGCTGGTAGGAACGTTGGGTTGCTCGGTCAATGGCCAGGGTCAACGGCGGCGTGGTGTATTCCGCAAATATGCCCGACTGTGAGGGCGTGAGTAGGTTAAACGTTGAGTTTTATAAGGGCACCACGGGGTGCCCAGCCCCTCCCCACCCAGCCCCACCCCCCACCCAGCCCCACCCTCCCCACCCATCCCCTCCCCATTCTCCCCACCCCGCCCCACCCCACCCTCCCCACCCAGCCCCTCCCCACCCTCCCCTCCCCACCCAGCCCCTCCCTGCACGACGGACAGACGGACACAATAATCCCCTGTGGGCTGGTGTAGCCAGAGGTTCCTACCAGTATATTTAGAGCTGTGTTGCACCATTTACCTTGGTCTGCAGCAAATTCTGGAATAACTATCGAACTTCACCCAGGTAAATAATGGACTCCATACTTTGACGTAAAGCTTTCGTGACTGCAGGAATTCATATTCTTGGGTCTTTCGGTAAAGTCACGTAGATAGGTTGAAAGAAAATAACAAAAAATAACAAACCAACAAAAACTACCACGTTTCGATCGCAACACAAGCAATCGTCATCAGGAGAAAAAATAGCGGGAAAGCTGCTGAGGCAGGATGTTTTAAAGGTTTGAAATGGGTGCAGCCCAAGGGTCAAACTAGCCACACGAGTAGGCCAACATTTTCGGGTGAGTAGTTTACTTTAATTTAAGATATGCAATATAGTAATGAAATAGACTGAAATTAACCATTAATGTCGATACATATATCAACCGGGGGAATCAATTACAGTCTTGGATGGGACACCTGGAACGCATGAATCCTAGCATTATACCCCTCTACATCTCGGTGGCGAGATGTTAACAACCTCGCCTGATATACAAGAGATCGTGGGTTCGATCACGACCCTGACGCCTGCATATTTGAAGTTGACATATTTCTCTCCCTGTGGTCGCGTGGATTTTTATCCAGGGTCCTCCGGTTTTCCCTCCACGTTTAGTAAACGTGCGTTTAGAGTATTTGGCTGCTATACATTTCCACACGATAAGCCGCTTCGTTGATTACACTGGTCAACACACTTTTCTGGCATAAGTTATTCCAACGGTAATTTTGAGGTGCTGATTCCAAATCTGGCATCAGTTTTTGTCTATCACATCAGGTTTTTGAGATATCAAATATTCCATTTTCAATAAAAACTGCAGAAGAAAAATATTAAATAAATGTGGATTTCTACATAAAATTATATTATGAACACACTATCCTAAAAATACAGCACCATATTTTAATACTAAAGCAGTCACTGACTCGCAACAACTTGCAATCATAAGTGACAGAGTTAATTTTGGCTAAAATCAATGAAAATGGGGTATGCCGATAGCATAAAAATGAGATGTGAGAGAGCAAATCTGAGATCAGATTTTGAATCAAAACCCTGAAATTAGTCTAAAACAGCTGCAAAAGTCCAGGCCAGAATTTTTTTTTTTTGTTGACCAGTGTGATCATTTGGGGCAGCCAGGTCGCTTCTGAAAAACAGCCACACAGCTGAGTGATGCCTTACCTGGTAAAATAAAAAAAAATAGATTTTAGTTTACCACCAAGTCCTTGCAGCAAAGAAACAACTGTACTGTATTTATCTTCTTGGTTCTTTCGGTAAAGTCACGTAGAAGGGAAATAATATAAGAACCAAGAAGATGAATCCCTGCAGTCACGAAAGCTTTAGATCTAAATTTGTACTGTATTTATGCTGATATATGGGCCATGATTGACGAGAAAGGCTCCATTCCATGCCACCACTTTAAATATAGGTGCATCGAAGTTGCAGTGTTTCATATACGTTGCTGTGCTGCATTTGAAGGCGTCAACAAAGTAACGTGTGGAAGAGTCGCATATCCAGCTCACCTTCATGCGTGCCACAGCTCAGCGGAGAAGAGTCACCGTAACTCTCTCCGACCTCAATGAGCCCCCCGAAGCGTCATCACATCGCACGACTGCATCGCGCCTCCGATTAGCACGATTGGCTACGTACGGTGCGGAAGACGCTCAGCATGCACACATCGCATTGAGTGCACGTGAGTGCTTCAAGAACCCGGTAGCATCCACGCTTCTCTCGTTCTGTTCACAGGCGAGGAATGCGCGCGCCCTGATCAGATTCCCAACGGGAAGTGGGAGGGGAACGTCACCATTGGCAGCAGCATCACCTACTCGTGCGACGAGCAGTGAGTGGAACTGCTTTGAATTCACAGTGCGCGAAGCGCTGCTTTGCAAAATATGCAGCCAGTCGTGCAGTGCAACTCCCTTTATCCGGATTCGTAGGGGTTCCTACATGGGCGGTTTCTCGTGACCTTGTTCGTTTATTCAAATTTGACGCATTCTATCTGAGCTATAACCCGCGGATGAGTATGGATGAATAGAATTGCACTTACACCATTGGAACCTCATTTGCCAGTAAAAAATATGACGATTGTTTTTTTACCCTTCTATCTGGCAACAAAACTGACACCTTTTTTTTTTACGAGGAGTCATGTTTGCATAGACCACAATACCTGTAGTCATGATGCAAACAAAAAACATAACTCTGATAATGTATGCACTGTCCTTGAAGTTGATTGGTCCACACCCGAGACAGCTTTCCTTAGAGCCTAGTCTCACATGGGTTGGGCCAGATGACGCCAAAAGGCGCACAACTCAAAGGCAATGCACCATCAGAGTATGAGAGCTCGGGGTAAGCATTTACACCACTGGAACCTCATTTGCCAGTAAAAAAAATGATAATTGGTTGTGCGCCTTTTGGCGTCATCTGGTCCAACCCATGTGAGACTAGGCTCTAAGGAAAGCTGTCTCGGGTGTGGACCAATCAACTTCAAGGACAGTGCATACATTATCAGAGTTATGTTTTTTGTTTGCATTATAACTACAGGTATTGTGGTCTATGCAAACATGACTCCTTGTAAAAAAAAGGTGTCAGTTTTGTTGCCAGATAGAAGGGTAAAAAACCAATTATCAGAATTGCACTTGCTTTACAATTTTTGGGAGAACAACTCCAATTAAATATTAAAACAACGTGAAGAACGCGCCGGCACTTCCGTGACACGGCCCCGTTCGCAGGAAGATGTCGGTTCCGCTTGCGGATCCCTCGCTCTTATCCACACAGGGGGACATTTTTTGTCAACGATCCCAAATCACTCGTGCCCTTTCACCCGTGCGATGACCCGGGCAATACCGAGAGCGTAGCACTCCAGGAGGGACTTGTCTTCGTAGAGGCGTGGATCGTACAAAACTTTTGCCGCCGCTCGTGGTCGTTTCCTCGAGTGCAGGGGGTCGTCAACCTGCAGCTCCGTGACGTCGTTTGTTAAGGACCCGCCATCTTGTATTCACCCCATAGTGCTTTGCGGCTCTTGAATTATTGAGTTCGTTTTGTTACCGAATTCGCAACAAAAAATTGTCTCTTCTCGTTGTTTTGGTTGCTGAGCCTTGGGCCAATCAAAGCAAAAGCTCAGCCGAAGGTTTGTTGTCCTTACTCTTAGTTCTTTCGGTAAAGTCACGTAGGTAAAAAATGAAATTAAAATTAATAAAAATAAAAATCACGACGTTTCGGAGGCAACACAAGTCTCCGTCATCAGGTGGGACCGTCACAGCCAGATTTGTTGTCCTTCTCCGCGCACATCCAATGAGCACGGTCGGCTACGTACGGTGCGAAAGAAGTTCAACATACATTCACACATATGTACATCTGAGTTGAGGTCATTTATGGACACTCTAAAATGCGCCGTGGTTGTTGAAAGCGGTGCAAACATGTCAGGCCATGCTAGACGAGCTGTCACCCTAAGTTAATTCACAATCGCGATATTTACCAGCTGACTCTCTGTGTTTGCAAAGTAAATCTCGTGAAACTGTAAGCATTACCCATTTGCATGGAAAAAATGTTAAGGCAAGCTATGCTTCATGTCTCACGATTTATTTATCTTGTAAAAACAAGACAGTTCGCTAGTGTATACGGTATTGTGTTTGGTGAATTAACTTCCAGCAACGATGTTGTTTTAGTTTCAGAGTGGAGGGTGAGCGCACGCTCACCTGCCTAGAGACTAAGGAGTGGTCGTCACCGCCTCCTGCGTGCGACCGTGAGTTACTCACTCTCTCTCTCTCTATCTCGTCTCCTTTACAGGGTCTTTCTCACTTCACATGCACCACTTTCCTATTTGTGCAAATAATCATGAACTCATCTTCTTGGTTCTTTCGGTAAAGTCACGTAGAATGAAAATAATAAAATAACAAAAATAAACCAATAAAATAAGTCTCACGACGTTTCGGCCACTCTGTCTTCTCGACAGACCTGTTCTCCACCTGAGGACGGCTGCTTGCGTTGTGGCCAAAACGTCGTGAGACTTATTTTATTATGTTTTATTTTTATTATGTTATTATTTCCATTCTACGTGACTTTGCCGAAAGAACCAAGAAGATGAATCCCTGCAGTCACGAAAGCTTTAAATCGAAATTTTATCATGAACTCGATTACGAATACGGGCCAAACTGTTGTTCTGAACATTAACTGCAGTACATTTCCAACGGTTTGGTTTTGAATGATATTATCAAGAGGAGTAAAAAGTGCAACCGTGATTACATTTTTCCGTCCCTTCAGCATTCTGCGGAAAACCACCTCCACAGCGTCACGCACAGCTTGCCGTAGCTTACGACCGCAGGGAACTCTACCGCGTGGATCAGTACGCCTACTTCTACTGCGACGAGTACTACAGGGCTCCCTCACCCGGCTTTTACCTGACCTGCAAGCAAGAGGGTGGCCGAACGACTTGGGACACGGACCACCGGCGGTGCAATCGTAAGTGACGCAGCGGATGGATTGGCGAGGGATGTCCACTCTGGCATTGACATTTCAATGCTCCAGCGCTACATTGCGGGAGCTTAAATCAAGTTGACGTCTCGGTTCTTCCATTCATCTGCAACACGGTGCAAAGGGAGTTGCATCACGGGCTGAAACTTGCAACATTGTTCAGCATCACGCTATTACTGCTGATCAATCAACAGGGTCGTGATTGGTTGACATCGCAAGGTCTTGATAGGAACACAGTGGCAACTGTCGGCAACGAGATGGTTGCAGTTTTCTGAATGAATGTGTGAGGTTTTTGAATAATTAAACAATACATAATATCAGCAATGTAGTTATTTTATACGTTCCCATATTTAAGCAATGTATCTTTCAGTATTGAAGATATCAACAAAGTTACGTGTGTAAGAGTTGCATATCCAGCTGACCTTCATGCGAGCCACAGCTCAGCGGAGAAGAGTCACTGTAATTTTCTCCGACCTCATTGAGCCCCCCGCAGTGACATCGCATGGCACGACTGCATCACGCCTCTGATTAGCACAGTTGCTGTGCCGGCTTCAGCTAGCGCGGGGCCTGTAGCATATGTTATAAAGGGGCCCTAAAAAAAATTAAAAACACGTAAATATTAAAACACAACATTTTAACTTGCATGGTGAAGTTATTGTATTTTTTCATTTGCTATACAGCCAGATAATACGACAAATCGCTAACCTTAAACACCCAGTCGTTCATTAAAGTTGAAGGCGGTATAGTGATTTAAAGCTTTCGTGACTGCAGGGATTCATATTCTTGCTTCTTTCGGGGAAGTCACTTCGAAGGGAAATAATAAAATAATTAAAATAAAGCATCATAAAATTCTCACGACGTTTCGGCCACAACGCAAGCAGCCGTCCTCAGGTGAAGAACAGAGCTGTCGGAAAGACAGCGTCTTAATGAACACTGCCAAGCTTGGCAGCGTATTTTAAGCTGAGTGGGAGGAGCAGAGAGCCTTGACAAAAGAGTTTAAATATCAACTGAGGAATTTAGCATGTTGATGACAAATGCAGATATGGGGTTAGTCACTCCTTGTGGAATGAGTAGGCGGTGAGGGGTCTCAAAGTCATGGATCAGCACGGTTGGCTAAGAATATGGCGGTATAGTACTATAGTAATAGAGCAAGTGCAGAATCACTGAACTGGAATTGATAGCTTGAAAGCATTTAGCGCGGGGCCCTTGAAAGTGCACGGCCCGTAGCTACTACATGTGTTGTAGCTACTACACGTGTTGTAGCTACTACACGTGTTGTAGTTACTTTTGCTACTACGATAATCCAGCACTGCACGGTTGGCTACGTACGGTGTGAAAGAAATTCAACATACATCCACGCACGCATCACGTTGAGTGCACGTGAGTGTGTCAAGAACCCGGTGGCATCCACGCTTCTCTCGTTCGGTTCACAGGTGAGGAATGCGAGCGCCCTGATCAGATTCCCAACGGCAAGTGGGAGGGGAACGTCACCACTGGCAGCAGCATCACCTACTCGTGCGACGAGCAGTGAGTGGAACGCTCGGTGCACACACGCTCGGCTCCGTCGTTCGTCCCGCACGCCTCTGAACGATGACTGTGTTCGCCCGTCGTGTTTAGTTTCAGGATGCAGGGCAACAGAACTCTGGTCTGCCTCTACAATCATCAGTGGTCATCATCGCCCCCCGCATGTCAACGTGAGTAGCCCCTCTTGTCTCTTTTACTTCGGTTCACTTCCAATAACCCCGTTCCTGTTAGCCCCAAGCACCACGAACTCGCGTTCGACGACCAGGCTAACTGTCCTCCAGTACGTTCACAATTGGGGGCCATCCATTTAGTACGTACGCATGGAGGGGGGAGAAGGGTTAACCCAAACGCGTTACGCTTGCGTATGGGGGGGGGGTCTACTGACAATGTACGCGAGGGTGAAGCCTCAATAATAAATTGTCTACATTGGCCTTCAAATGATGTTAGATAGTCCGGGCGGTGGACTCTCTGTTTGCTTAAACACGTGAATAATATTAATCCTTGGTCGTTTCTGCATCGGCCGTTCTATAGGATTTGGGGGGGGGGGGTGCATCAGGCGAACGTACGCAGGTGGGGGATGGGGTGTAAAAAGTCCGCGTGCATACAGGAAAGGGGAGAGGGGTCAAGTTTTGACAGATCTTTGCGTGCCTACTCAATGGATGGCCCCTGTTTGTTTTTAGATTTGAAGCTTTCGTGACTGCAAGGATTCATATTCGTTTTTTCGGTAAAGTCACGTAGGTAAAACATTTAAATTAATGAAAGTAAAATAAAAAATAAAATAAAAATCACGACGTTTCGGAGGCAACACAAGCTTCCGTCTTCAGATGGAACCTTCACAGCCACCTGAAGACGGAAGCTTGTGTTGCCTCCGAAACGTCGTGATTTTTATTTTATTTTTATTTTACTTTTATTAATTTTTTTCCTACGTAACTTTACCGAAAAAAACCTAAGAATATGGCGCCTGTTTGGTTTCGTACCGGGGGCGTGGAAAGTGATCCTACGATTGCGTGTCTCCGTCTCTTCAGCGTTCTGCGGCAAACCACCTCCACAGCCTCACGCGAAGCTTTCTCCAGCGTATGACAACAAACAGCAGTACTTCGAAAACCAGACGGTCCACTTTGACTGCGACGAGGACTACAAGTCTCCGTCAGATGGGTTTGACTTGTACTGCAGAAGAAAGGGTGACCTGATGTCTTGGGACGCGGACCACAAGCGGTGCAACCGTGAGTGACGCAGCGGATGGATTGGCGAGGGATGTCCACTCTGGCATTGACTTTTAAATGCTCCAGCGCTACATTGCCGGAGCTTACATGAAGTTTACGTCTTTCCATTCATCGTGGGCTGCAACACGGTGCAGAGAGAGTTGCGTCACGGGCTGCAACTTGCAACATTGCTCAGCATCACGTTTCTACTGCTGCCCACTCAACAGGGTCGTGATTGGTTGACATCGCAAGGTCTTGATAGGATCACAGTGGCAACTGTCGGCAACGAGATGGTTGCGGTTTTCCGAGTGAATGTGTGACGTTTTTTGAATAATTAGACGATACATAATATCAGCAATGTAGTTATTTTATACGTTGCCATATTAAAGTAATGTCTATTGATCAGTATTGAAGATGTCAACAAAGTAACGTGTGCAAGAGTTGCAAATCCAGCTGACCTTCATGCGAGCCACAGCTCAGCGGAGAAGAGTCACCGTAATTCTCTCCGACCTCATTGAGCCCCCCGCAGTGCCATCGCATGGCACGACTGCATCGCGCCTCCAATTAGCACGGTTGGCTACGCACCATGCTAAAGAAGTTCAACATACACACACACTCACATCACGTTGAGTGCACGTGGGTGCGTCAAGAACCCGGTGGCATCCACGCTTCTCTCGTTCTGTTCACAGGTGAGGAATGCGAGCGCCCTGCTAAGATTCCTAACGGAAAGTGGGAGGGGAACGTCACCACTGGCAGCAGCATCACCTACTCGTGCGACGAGCAGTGAGTGAAACGCTAGGTGCACACACGCTCGGCTCCGTCGTTCGTTCCGCACGCCTCTGAACGATGACTGTGTTCGCCCGTCATGTTTAGTTTCACGCTGCAGGGCAACAGAACTCTGGTCTGCCTCTACAATCAACGGTGGTTATCATCGCCCCCCGCATGTCAACGTGAGTAGCCCCTCTTGTCTCTTTTACTTCGGTTCACTTCAAATAACGCCGTTTCTGTTAGCCCCAAGCACCATGAACTCGCGTACGACGACCAGGCTAACTGTCCTTCAGAACGTTCTCAACTGTTTCGTTTCGTGCCGGGGGGCATGGAAAGTGATCCCACGATTGCGTGTCTCCGTCTCTTCAGCGTTCTGCGGCAAACCACCTCCACAGCCTCACGCGAAGCTTTCTCCAGCGTATGACAACAAACAGCAGTACTTCGAAAACCAGACGGTCCACTTTGACTGCGACGAGGACTACAAGTCTCCGTCAGATGGGTTTGACTTGTACTGCAGAAGAAAGGGTGACATGATGGCTTGGGACGTGGACCACAAGTGGTGCAACCGTAAGTGACGCAGCGGATGGATTGGCGAGGGATGTCCACTGGCACAAAGTACGTACGTTGAACTTCTTTCACACCGTACGTAGCCAACTGCGCTCATCGCAGGTGCGGGAAATCGATCCCGAGTTGAACGTTCAAATGCGCGCGATTAAAACCCAGATTTTTTGCAATTTTGGTTTCTTGCAACTATTTTTTCTCCCCATCAGCATCCGTGTGCGGCACGCCTCCTGACCAACCTCACGCCAAGGTGAAGATTCCCGCCGGGCACGTTCACGGCCGCCGATACGACGTCCACGAGTACGTCTACGTCGCTTGCGACGATCGCTTCAAGAGCCTCGCCAGCGGATACTACATGTCGTGCGAGAAAGACGGCGGCGACGCAGCCGGGTGGGTCGTGGGCAGTTACCTCGGGTGCACACGTGAGTACGCTCCCATGCGGCACCTCGCGCACGCGCGGACAAGTGTAACGCGATGTCGCTGGCGCGTGTGGCGCAACGGTGCGCGCAGTGGCGGCGGTGGTGGTGGTGGTGGCGGTGGTGGTGGTGGCGGTGGCGGCGGTGGCGGTGGTGGCGGCGATGGCGACGGTGGTGGTGGCGACGGTGGCGGTGGCGGCGGTGGCGGCGGTGGCGGTGGTGGCAGTGGTGGTGGTGGTGGCGGTGGCGGCGGTGGCGGCGATGGCGGCGGTGGTGGTGGCGGCGGCGGTGGCGGTGGTGGCGGTGGCGGTGGTGGTGGCGGTGTTGGCGGTGGTGGCGGTAGTGGTGGTGGTGGCGGTGGTGGTGGTGGTGGTGGCGGCGGTGGCGGTGGCGGTGGCGGTGGCGGTGGCGGCGATGGTGGTGGCGGTGGCGGCGGTGGTGGCGGTGGTGGAGGTGGTGGTGGCGGTGGTAGTGGCGGTGGCGGCGGTGGCGGCGGGTGGCGGCGGTGGCGGCGGTGGCGGCGGTGGCGGGTGGCGGCGGCGGTGGCGGTGGTGGCGGCGGTGTTGGCGGTGGTGGCGGTAGTGGTGGCGGTGGCGGTGGTGGTGGCGGCGGTGGCGGTGGCGGCGGTGGTGGTGGCGGTGGCGGCGATGGTGGTGGCGGTGGTGGCGGTGGTGGTGGTGGTGGCGGCGGTGGCGGCGGCGGCGGTGGCGGCGGTGGTGGCGGCGGTGGCGGCGGTGGCGGTGGTGGCGGTGGTAGTGGTGGTGGTGGCGGTGGCGGCGGTGGTGGCGGCGGTGGTGGCGGCGGTGGCGGCGGTGGCGGTAGTGGTGGTGGTGGCAGCGGTGGCGGCGGCGGTGGTGGCGGCGGTGGCGGTAGTGGTGGTGGTGGCGGCGGTGGTGGCGGTTGCAGCGGCGGCGGTGGCGGTGGCGGCGATGGTGGCGGCGGTGGTGGCGGTGGCGGTGGTGGTGGTGGTGGCGGCGGTGGCGGTGGCAGCAGTGGTGGTGGCGGCGATGGTGGTGGCGGTGGTGGCGGTGGTGGTGGTGGTGGAGGTGGTGGTGGCGGTGGTAGTGGCGGTGGTGGCGGTGGTGGCGGTGGCGGCGGCGGTGGCGGTGGTGGCGGTGGTGGCGGCGATGGCGGTGGTGGCGGTGGTGGTGGCGGTGGCGGCGGCGGTGGTGGCGGTGGTGGTGGCGGTGGTGGCGGCGATGGCGGTGGTGGTGGCGGTGGTGGCGGCGATGGCGGTGGTGACGGCGGTGGCGGCGGTTGCAGCGGCGGCGGCGGCGGTGGCGGCTGTTTGACTGTCGCGTGGAGGAAACGACGGTGCCGGAATTTCGGTCGACGGGAACCTTGCGAAATCACCGAGTCCATCGGTGTTCAGATTCCTTCCAATGCCGAGGGCACATCGCACCAACGGCGTGCCACCGGGTGACATCGCCGAGCACGCAACCCCACCCGCCCTCTGCAGTATATTTTAAAAACGAACAAGCGGACGAGACGCTCCCTTTCCCTGTATCTTGACCTCGACATAGCGCAAAAGTACTTTTGTTATCAGAGGCCACCAGCCACACGGCCTTGTGGGTGTGCGTAACTTCTGCAGCATTGCTTCAACACAATCAAATGCCGGACCGCTTTCAACTTTCAATGTCTCATCAGGTCTGGTTCCTTAATTCTGCTACTTATATTGATGACTCCACTGGCGGAGCCAGTGGGGTGTGGGGGGGGGGGTGGCACGTGCCCCCCCAATGATCCGATCAAAATTCTTAATTTCGATCGGATCATTGGGGTTTATTAGTAATCAATCGGCATTTTGCGACCCCCACTGCCACTGTGTAGTTTATTATGACGTGCCAGGGACTCTATGAGATGATAGGACAATAGTCCGAGTCCATAATTGGCGATAAGTAACGGCAAAGCGGTTATAAGTGACTCACATAATTGTGCGCAGTTGCGTTATACAGTCCACGACTTCCCTGAAGGCATCAACATCTCCAGCGAGCGCGATGCCGATCACACAACGCGGTTCGAATTCGACCCTCGATCGATGGCTGCGCCATCGCCGCACACGCATCGAATATAAAGCAAGTGACAATTCCTTACTGACTAACAACTCCTCTATCATTTTCATTGCTGGAGGGGTTGCCCCCCCCTACCTGAAGATCCTGGCTCCGCCATTGGATGGCTCCCACCTGATGACGATTGCCTGCATTGCAATCGAAACGTCGTGATCTATTATTTTTCTACCCACGTGACTTTACCGAAAGAAGAGTATGAATTCCTGCAGTCGCGAAAGCTTCAAATCGAGATTGAGCACCGTTTTCTTTGTCTATGCACCTTTGACCCACCAGCCGAACTGTGCTATGCGCCCGGGGAAGTTGAGCACGGATTCTGGAGCGGAAACATCACTCTCGGGGGCTCCATCGAGTTCTCGTGTCAAAAACAGTGAGTGAGTGAGTGATGCGTTCGTGCCCCTTGTTGTACCTCGTCGACTTACCCAGAGATGTGTTGACTGCTTATGCATTTTCTAACTTGTATTCTCCACGACGACACTGTGTTGGCGAGCAAACGAATTGTAAATGTTGTAGTGGGGTTACTCTTCAACACACCCGTGTGCTGCACTAGTAACGAATTTGGCACGTGCTGTTTAAGTGGCAAACCTTACTCATTGGCTGTGTCGGGTGGTGGCGGGTTTAACGACACTTTTATATTTCGATTTAAAGCTTTCGTGACTGCAGGGATTCATCTTCTTCATTTATATTCACGCGATCTCACACAAAAAACCTATATAATGGATCCTATTGGTTGCGAAAGCCGACGTGTTAAACGTTTCTTATCTCAACGTAATTTACAGAGTGCCTTAACCAAGGCGCTTTACAAAGACTTGGCAATGGTGCAATGCGCCTGAATGTAACGGAGGAGAAGAGGCGAATGAAATAGATGGGAGGAAGCAATGGTGGCGAATCTGTGACGCGTGAAGTTGGTGAAAGCGAAATTGATGACAGCAGATGATGATGAATGGATTGGATGAATGAGTGTTAGCCGAGTCATGAGAATATGAAGTGGGAACAGTGACGGTGGTGGTGGTGGTTATGAGGGGGAGATTAAGGGGGGGACGGTCGGTCGTGGGGGTGAGTTGGCAACAATAAGTGTGAGTTCTGAGTGGGGAGTGGACACGAGTGAGCGATGCTTCATGTGGAGGGAAAGTTGGTTCCGCTGAAGGGGGGCGAGAGGAGAGGAAGAGCGGACGCGCGGATTGAGCCCTCGATTCGTTGTCCGTGCTTGTGCACCGCTGCCGACGTAGCAGCAGCAGCAGGAGCAGCAGCAGGAGCATCGCCCGACGATTTGTTTCACTTCTTCTGCAGCTTCACCTTGCGCGGAGCCAGCAAGCTGACCTGTGACTCAACCACGAAGAAATGGTCGTCGACAGCTCCGCGCTGCGAGCGTGAGAAACCGCCGTTAAAGCCTCCACCTTTCAGAATGCGCGTGGGCTTCGAACCTCGCGGGACGCACGCACGCGCACACGCACACACGCACGCACACGCACGCACGCACGCACTCACGCACACGCACACACACATGCACACACGCACACGCACACACACATGCACACACGCACACACACGCACGCACACGCACTCACACACACGCACACTCACGCACACACACACACGCACGCACTCACACACGCACACGCACGCACTCACGCACACACACACGCGCACACACACGCACGCACTCACACACACGCACGCACTCACGCACGCACACACGCACGCACTCACGCACGCACATACACATACACGCACACACACACGCACGCACACACGCACGCACACTCACGCACACACACACGCACTCACGCACGCACGCACACACGCTCACGCACACACACACGCACACAGACGCACACACACTCACGCACGCACTCACGCACACACACGCACTCACGCACTCACGCACACACAAGGACGGTGCAGAGGAGCGAGGTGTGTGTGTGCGTGCGTGTGACGAGAGAAGCTGCGTCCGCTTTAAGACGGAATAGAAGGGGAAGCTCTTTAGCCTGGGCCTAACGGTGAAGTCGGCAGTGCGGGTGACCGGCGGAACAGGGTTCTAGACTGTAGGGACAGCAGAGGAGAAGGGGTTTTTATTGAGTGGAGTTTGACCGAGGGCTTCACCAGCAGACGCGGGTTGATGGAGTCGAGTTAGATGCCAGGCAAGGGCGTAAGCTGCAGCGAGACCGCTTCCATCTCAAACTGGGTGGTGTTTTGCAGAGGTGGGACAAAGTCATTGTTATGCAAGTCCAAGTCGAGTCGCAAGTCATCAAATTCATGACTCGAGTCTGACTCGAGTCCAAGTCACATGACTCGAGTCCACATCTCATAGGTGGGACAAAGTCATTGTTATGCAAGTCCAAGTCGAGTCGTAAGTCATCAAATTCATGACTCGAGTCCAAGTCACATGACTCGAGTCCACACCTCTGGTGTTTTGGCTGCGCACAGCACTCGCAAGCAGACGTTAAATCAATGAACGCACGTCCGTCCGCCCGTCCGAAAGTCAAAGTAAAACATTATTCTACAACCTGTGGGCTTTGGGACCAATGTTGTCCAGGAGGATGTTTTAGTATGCAAGCTGTATGCTGGCTTCACCCTTCCACAATACAGGCGTCTTGGGTTAGAGCGCGTAAATATAAATACGAGTACAGATTGTAAATGTTGTGGTACTCAGATTGTAAATATTGTGGATGACGAATTGGCACGTTCTGTTTACGTGACAAACCTTCCTAGTTGGATGTGTCGGGTGGTGGCGGGTTTAACGACACGTTTATATTTACGCGATCTCACCCAAAAACCCTCTATTATGGTGGATATTGATCACGAAAGGTCTCCTACTAGGGGTTAAAGTGGCGTCAACCTTCATGGTCCCATCGGCAGTGCCCTGCATATTAAACAAACAATGCTGAGTCGGCACTGGCGTCTGGCACCCGCGTCTGGCACCCAGGTGTTACACGTCATCCGTGGAGCCCGTTCTCAGCACAACAGCCAGATTCGAGGTGCAAATAACTCCTGAGCAAAATATCAGCCAGAGGTTCAACTCAGCCCATCATCATCACACTGGCGCCAACAAAATGAGTAACCGTTTGTGGGAAGTATATGGAGGTCTGACTTTGAGTTGGGAGGTGGATTCCACGGCCCTCACCATAGGAATGTGGAATTTTCACAGTTGGCCTAGAGCTGTAAAGTGATGAGCATAGCTAAACGCCGATGTTGAGCGGGAGATGCTTCGGCTTGTGACTCTCACCGGTAATATTGATCCAGGAGTAGAACTGTGGCCTTCTCTCACAACGGATAAAGCGGCCGTGGCGTCTTTCATTCACAGAGACCTCCAACGCAACGCAGAGTAGCAACCACAGCGTGGGGGAGACACCTCGCCAAGGCAGCCCCACTCGAAGTCCAACTCAGAGGACGTCGTCGCCAACGCACGAGGGTAAGGTGCCATCCGCGCTACTCAGCAGAGCTGCGGATGAGACTCTTGTCGCTATCCGCACGCAAACACACACGTCCGTTTCGTTTTAAGAGCCGCATTACAGCTACCAGAGTACTCCGTGTGTGCGTTTGGAGTCTTTTCTTTTTTATCCGAAAACATATTGAAACCTTGCCAAGTTAATCTTTTGTCTCCGCAGTCAACAGCACGGCGCAGGTTCAACTTCCCTGGGATGAAACTGTGTCACCCAATCAACCCAGGGCAGCCAATCAACCCAATCAACCCAGGCTAGCCAATCAACCCTTGCCACCCAATCAACCCAGGCGAGCCAATCAACCCAATCAACCCAGGCTAGCCAATCAACCCTTGCCAGCCAATTAACCCTTGCCAGCCAATCAACCCAATCAACCCTCGCCACCCAATCAACCCTTGCCACACAATCAACCCAGGCCACCCAATCAACCCATGCCACCCAATCAACCCAGGCCACCCAATCAACCCATGCCACCCAATCAACCCAGGCCACCCAATCAACCTAGGCCACCCAATCAACCCTTGCCACACAATCAACCCAGGCCACCCAATCAACCCATGCCACCCAATCAACCCAGGCCACCCAATCAACCCAGGCCACCCAATCAACCCTTGCCACCCAATCAACCCATGCCACACAATCAACCCATGCCGCCCAATCAACCCAGGCCACCCAATCAACCCAGGCCAGCCAATTAACCCAATCAACCCTTGCCACCCAATCAACCCAAGCCAGCCAATCAACCCTTGCCACCCAATCAACCCATGCCACCCAATCAACCCTTGCCACCCAATCAACCCAGGCCACCCAATCAACCCTTGCCATCCAATCAACCCTTGCCACCCAATCAACCCTTGCCACCCAATCAACCCTTGCCACCCAATCAACCCTTGCCACCCAATCAACCCTTGCCACCCAATCAACCCTTGCCACCCAATCAACCCATGCCACCCAATCAACCCTTGCCACCCAATCAACCCTTGCCACCCAATCAACCCTTGCCACCCAATCAACCCTTGCCACCCAATCAACCCATGCCACCCAATCAACCCAGGCCACCCAATCAACCCATGCCACCCAATCAACCCTTGCCACCCAATCAACCCTTGCCACCCAATCAACCCATGCCACCCAATCAACCCATGCCACCCAATCAACCCTTGCCACCCAATCAACCCTTGCCACCCAATCAACCCATGCCACCCAATCAACCCTTGCCACCCAATCAACCCATGCCACCCAATCAACCCATGCCACCCAATCAACCCAGGCCACCCAATCAACCCATGCCACCCAATCAACCCTTGCCACCCAATCAACCCTTGCCACCCAATCAACCCATGCCACCCAATCAACCCATGCCACCCAACCTACCCTTGCCACCCAATCAACCCTTGCCACCCAATCAACCCTTGCCACCCAATCAACCCATGCCACCCAATCAACTCTTGCCACACAATCAACCCTTGCCACCCAATCAACTCTTGCCACCCAATCAACTCTTGCCACACAATCAACCCTTGCCACACAATCAACCCTTGCCACTCAATCAACCCTTGCCACCCAATCAACCCTTGCCACTCAATCAACCCTTGCCACCCAATCAACCCTTGCCACCCAATCAACCCTTGCCACCCAATCAACCCATGCCACCCAATCAACCTATGCCACCCAATCAACCCTTGCCACCCAATCAACCCATGCCACCCAATCAACCCTTGCCACCCAATCAACCCTTGCCACCCAATCAACCCATGCCACCCAATCAACCCTTGCCACCCAATCAACCCTTGCCACCCAATCAACCATTGTCACCCAATCAACCCTTGCCACCCAATCAACCCTTGCCACCCAATCAACCCATGCCACCCAATCAACCCTTGCCACCCAATCAACCCTTGCCACCCAATTAACCCTTGCCACCCAATCAACCCATGCCACCCAATCAACCCATGCCACCCAATCAACCCTTGCCACCCAATCAACCATTGTCACCCAATCAACCCTTGCCACCCAATCAACCCTTGCCACCCAATCAACCCATGCCACCCAATCAACCCATGCCACCCAATCAACCCTTGCCACCCAATCAACCCTTGCCACACAATCAACCCTTGCCACCCAATCAACCCAGATCAGCTAATCAACCCAATCAACCCAGGCCACGCAATCAACCCAGGGCAGCCACACAACCCTTGACACCCAATCAGCCCAGGCCACCCAAGCAAGTCCGCGAGGAAGCAGTCGCAGGGATTTCACGTTTTTTGTTGCCGTCTCGGTCCAGAGGGAACTGCAAACCTCAGGCGCACAGCGGCGGCAGTGCGCGGACGATGGACGCGGCTCTTTTCCCCGTTGTCGGAAGTTGCATTTCAACTTCCACGATTAACTCCGCGTTCCCGACGTTGGTGATTGCCTGAAACGTTCTGACGGTGTTTAACGCGCCACGCAGTCGCACGCGGAAAGCAAAAGTGTCCATCGTGTGAAGGCGGTGCGTCAATAAATGAAGCGCGCAACCTCTGCTCGGATTGGCAATTGTCGGCGCAGGTGTCTTCTGCCGAACTGATTTGAATGTGAAATGGTGAAACACGGTAGTGGTAATCCAGGCCCAGTTACACGCGGATAAACGGAATCTGCGATGCTTTCGTTTCACCGTAGCTGGCCTGTAACATTGCAGGGTTCAAGTTGAATTTCCTTTAGCACAGGAAAGAGTCCAGGAAAGAGTCCAGGAAAGAGTCTCATTTGCAATAGGGGACCTCGGTCACAAAAAAACGACAAAGTGCAACAACATAAAAACGGAGTACACCTGCGGAGGGAGCGTGCCAAGCGGGGCGTCGCCACTCACGACACTCGCTGGCGAGGATAACGGGAGCGAGTTACTGATAGCGGTGGACCAGCGGTGGCGTCTGAAGCGGTCTATACGTCGCGGTGACGCGGGGGGAAAGCGACGGAAGAGATTTATAGAGATCCTGAAAGTGACACAAAATCGGCAGACGGCAGAAAGATGCGACAGCGTGTTTGACGAGGGAGCGGACACTTATTTATTTATTTATAAGCTTCTGAGCAAAGGGGCGTTGGGAAGGAATTTCGACTTGGAGCGGTGCAGGAGGATAAGCAACTGTGACGAAAATGAGTCTTGAGCAATTGTACAATTAGGGCCGTTCATTCATCTCGCCTGTCATATTTGACAAGGTAAGGCCCTCTGAGCTATAGAACAATTTTTTTTTATCGGAATCGACTTGGCCACAAATGATAGATCAACGAAGCGGCTTACCAGCCAAATACTCCAAACGCGTGATGTTCATTCTAAATGTGGAGAGGAAAACCGGAGGACCCAGAGAAAAATCCACACGACCACGGTTGTGGTCGTGTGCGCCTTTTGGCGTCATCTGGTCCAACCCATATGAGACTAGGCTCTAAGGAAAGCTGTCTCGGGTGTGGATCAATCAACTTTAAGGACAGTGCACATTATCAGAGTTATGTTCTTTTGTTTGTATTATGACTGCAGGTATTGCGGTCTATGCAAACATTACTCCTTGTAAAAAGGTGTCAGTTTTGTTGCCAGATAGAAGGGTAAAGAACCAATTATCAGCCCGATTGTTGTTTTAGAGCAGGAAGACACTTTGACCCGGCCGTGAGGGTTTAGTTGTGTCGCGTTTCAGTGACTGATGCACGTGACGAGCTGCAAAACGAGCGGCTCTCTCCTGTGACGTCAGCGTGGCGCGTGACCAATGAGAGTGGTGCGTAGCAATTCCTTGCTCGCCGTCGCGGAGCATTCTGGGTGATACGTAAATCGATCATGCGCATAGGCCAATAGGGGGCCGTCCATAAATGACGTCACGCGATTTTAGACGATTTTTGACCCCCCCCCCCTCGTCAGACGGCGTCACAAAGTCAGACCCCCCCCCCTCAAATATGACGTCACAAAGCTCTGCCCCCCCCCCCCCAAAACCATATTTACATTTTAAAAATAAAACATGCTTCAAATCGCTTTAGACTATTGTCATTGTAGTGCGTATTTAATGTGGCGCTGCACTCTGATGTTGTAGGAGTGTTGTTATAACAATTAGTGTTGTTACAACAATTAATGTTACGGCATATTCTTGGTTCTTTCGGTAAAGTCACGTAAATCGAAAAAATAAAAAATGTTATGACAATTCTATATTTATTTAAAGTTGCGCATTTTGATGTGACGTCATATTTCTCAAACCGCCCTCCCCCCTCTCGTCACACATCGTCACAAATGTCTGACCCCCCCCCCCCCCACCTAGGTGCGTGACGTCATTTATGGACGGCCCCTAGATTAAAACTATAAATACATGAATGTGGGGACACGCGGTTTCCGGGTGAGGTGGCTGGGTTCGACTGCAGCTCGTTCAGAACGCGCCACCACAGGGACCGTCCACAAATGACGTCACGCACCTGGGGGGGGGGGGGGTCAGACATTTGTGACGATGTGTGACGAGGGGGGTGGGGTTTGATAAATGTGACGTCACATCAAAATGCGCAACTTTAAATAAATATAGACAACACGTTCTACTTAATTAAATAGACTTTTTAAATAAATGTTTTCTCCTACAACATCAGAGTGCAGCGCCACATTAAATACGCACTACAATGACAATAGTTTAAAGCGATTTGAAGCATTTTTATTTTTTGTGGGGGAGGGGGGGCAGAGCTTTGTGACGTCATATTTGAGGGGGGGGGTCTGACTTTTTGTGACGCCGTGTGACTAGGGGAGGGGGGTCAAAAATCGTCCAAAATCGCGTGACGTCATTTATAGACGGCCCCCTTGTCTCTGCGCTGGCTTAGCGGTTCAAGTGCCGAGTGAACTCCGAGATCTTGCTGCTGATTGATGAACCTACAAAGCTCTCGGTGGGTAGTTCACCCAACAACATTTGCAGCCACTGATCCCATCGTCATTCTCCAACGAGGTTTCTGAGATTATCCTTTGGTTCTTTAGGTAAAGTCACGTATAAAGAGAAAATAATAAATTAAATACTAGCATACGACGTTTCGATTGCAACACAAGCAATCATCATCAGGTACAAATGAAATAGAAACACAAATCTAGTATACTTAGAAATGTAATGTAATACAACAGAGAGTCGGATAACATAACAGTCAACACCCTACCTGGTTGATTACGTTCTTCCTGAGAATGCTAAATTTGAGAGAGAGATAAAACACAGAACCAGAGACATATAGACAGACATATAAGCGGACAGATATCACAGAGATACATAGAGAGAGACAAACATAGGCACACAGAGAAACCACGTCTCTGTGTCGAGGCCTTATATAGAGAGAGGGGGGCGGGGGCGGAGAGAGAGGGAGGGGTTAGAGAAATTAGCATGTCAATGAATGGCACGGTGAGTGGCATCACTTGATGCAGCTAATTCGGCTGTGACGGTCCCACCTGATGACGGAGACTTGTGTTGCCTCCGAAACGTCGTGATTTTTGTTTTATTTTATTTTAATTAATTTTGATGTTTTACCTACGTGACTTTACCGAAAAAACCTAAGAATATGGAACCTAGCAAAATTTCGAAATGTAATGTAATGCAACCCAGAGAGTCGGTCAACACACAATTAACGCATAGCCTGGTTGATTACGTTTTTCAAAGATTGCTAAGTTAGAAGTTAAGTGTGAAATTTTAAAGAGAGAAATTAAGTTTGAGGTTTCTGAGACCTTGGTTGAGATCGCCGCTCAACGACAACAGCGACATCGTCACTGGGGATTGAACTCAGGTCTTTATAGATGCGTGTGAAGCGAGCAATCTGCCATTGAGCTACATCCCTGCCGTTGGACCTCGGATTAAACATGAAAACGAATCGTGAAGATGTGACTTTAACGTGTCCTGTCACAACCATGATCATTTCAAATGACAACAGTTGTATCTGAACTTGTGTAACATCGCGAAAGCTGTGTTTTGTATATACACATTAGGGGGTTGGTCATGGGCAGAAAAAAAACCGGCCTTAATTATTGATTTGAACGGGCACAGGAACGATGAGCAGAAATGAATTCCAGCAGAGAATTAGTAACCAACCGACGAGCAGAGGTTAGCCGAGTTTGAGTTGATTTTATGCGCTACACAGATGGTCCCGTTTAGCCAATCGCCCTGCTGTTTCACGAGGGAAATCAGTGGTGTGTGAGTACAGCAGCAACACATAGGCAAGGACATCGATAGAAGTGAGAGTTTAGACAGATCATCTTCTTGATTCTTTCGGTAAAGTCACGTAAAAGGGAAGTTATAAAAATAATAAAAATAAAACAATAAAATAAACAGCCGTCCTCATGTGAAGAATTCTTCACATGAGGACGGCTGCTTGCGTTGTGGCCGAAACGTCGTGAGAATTATTTTATTATGTTTTATTTTTATTATTTTATTGCTTCCCTTCTACGTGACTTTACCGAAAGAACCAAGAAGTCACGAAAGCTTTAAATCGAAGTTTAGACAGAGTGACCTGGTTACTGGAGTGGCGAGCACGTGGTGGGGATCAGAGTGTGATGAGAGGGGAGAAGTTGGCGGGGATGAGGGGGGAGTCTGTGGAGGATTTTGGATTGACTGGAGTCCGTGGAGAGGATCTGAGGATTGGGTTGATGTGGTCCTCCGAGGTGAAGTATCTCTCTTTCCTGGGGTGATCGGGATTTTGTCAGCGCAGTTTCCCAAGCTTTGGAATTGGCATCTTACTCCCCACAGTCCTCGCCGCTAACCAGTGCCGGGTTTAGCTCGTGCGGGACCTGTAGAATGTTATAAAGGGGCCCTAAATAAAATAAAAAAACACACACAATTATTAAAACACAATTTTTACTTGCATAGTAAAGTAATTGTATTTTTTCATTTGCTATACAGCCAGATAATTCGACAAATCGCTAACCTAAAACACCCAGTCGTTCATAAAAGTTGAAGGCGGTATAGTACTATAGTAATAGAGCAAGTGCAGAATCACTGAACCGTAATTTATAGCTTGAAAGCATTTAGCGCGGGGCCCTTTAAAGTGCGGGGCCCGTAGCTACTGCACATGTAGCTACTACATGTGTTGCAGCTGCTACTGAGTGTTGCAGCTGCTACTGAGTGTTGCAACTGCTACTGCGTGCTGCAGCTACTACACGTGTTGTAGCTACGATAAATAATCCGGCACTGCCGCTTAGCTGGCAGGTTGTTTATTTCTTGGTTTCCCATGAACAGCGGTCGCATTGGTTATCTACGGATGAAAATTGCGTCCATTTTACAAAATGTAAATTATTGTGATGTTTAACTGTTGTATTTATGAGTTGCTTTTTGTTGTTGTTGTTATTAAAAAGTTACGGCAGTGGGTGGCACAGCCGTACATGGAGGGGGGGTGGCGATTGCAGAGACTTGAGTCCCGCGAGCGAAACCGCCGCAGTCCTCTCGCTCGTCACCAGAAGGCGCAGTGGTCGCTCTCTCAGTTTCAGTCTTTTCAGTTTCATGTATTAGGTTGTAGCCCTGTGAGCCATTCGGCTCTTGAATCGGGTGCAACCGCAACAAACAAACAACAAAAACATGAAAAAGAAAACATCTTAAAGGGACTCTGTGACTGAGTGCAAACAGAAAATATTGCAGAAAAAGCACCGTACACCAACGCTGTGTGCAAACATCCCAGTGGGATGCAAGTCAAACAACAACAGCAACAACCACAAGACAACTTAGATTAACGCCATAAGTCTAACTCCGTACTACAAACAAACATGGCCAAACCAAAAAACTTTTCGAAATCACCAAAAGAAAGCCATAAAAGCAATGTAACAGTGATCATAGGAACTATGACCGAATTTTCACAATAAACGACATAAACAACATGTACCACCAAACCCTGCAGCCATAGCTGGCTGCATGAGTCACTCCACAGCAGCAGGAGCATCAGTCGGAGTATCAGCCGCCCTCTCTCTTTTTGTTTTCGATCAGAGGAAACAAGAAGATGCTCGGTGTACTCGGCACTTTGCTTCGTTCATCATTTAGTTTTTTTGTGTTTTTTTTTCAATGCTTTGCTTTATGTGCCCCCCCCCCCCCCCTGTTTAAATGAAAGATTTCACGGTCTTCTCTCCTCCTTCTTACCCCTTCCCTCTCTACCCCCTCTCTCTACCCCCCCCCTATACCCCCCTCTCTCTCTCTACCCCCTCTCTCTACCCCCCCCCCCTCTCTCTCTACCCCCTCTCTCTACCCCCTCTCTCTACCCCCTCTCTCTACCCCCCTCTCTCTACCCCCCTCTCTCTCTCTACCCCCTCTCTCTACCCCCCCCCCTCTCTCTCTCTACCCCCTCTCTCTACCCCCCTCCCTCTCTCTCTACCCCCTCTCTCTCTACCCCCTCTCTCTACCCCCCCTCTCTCTCTACCCCCTCTCTCTACCCCCTCTCTCTACCCCCTCTCTCTACCCCCCTCTATCTACCCCCTCTCTCTACCCCCTCTCTCTACCCCCTCTCTCTACCCCCTCTCTCTACCCCCCTCTCTCTCTCTACCCCCTCTCTCTACCCCCCCCCCCTCTCTCTCTCTACCCCCTCACTCTACCCCCCCCTCTCTCTCTCTACCCCCTCTCTCTCTACCCCCTCTCTCTACCCCCCCTCTCTCTCTACCCCCTCTCTCTACCCCCTCTCTCTACCCCCTCTCTCTACCCCCCTCTCTCTACCCCCTCTCTCTACCCCCTCTCTCTACCCCCTCTCTCTACCCCCTCTCTCTACCCCCCCCCTCTCTCTCTCTACCCCCTCTCTCTACCCCCCCCTCTCTCTCTCTACCCCCTCACTCTACCCCCCCCCTCTCTCTCTCTACCCCCCTCTCTCTCTCTCTCTACCCTCTCTCTCTACCCCCTCTCTCCCTACTCTACGTCCCCCCAGTTTTCTGTAATATTTGTAAAAAAAAATGTACTGCGACAAGTGCTGCATCTGCACCCAGCCCTTCTCGCAGTCCTACGGCCTCCGACGGGAAGCTCACATCTGCATGCAAAGCCGCCCTCTCTCTCTCTCAGCCGCCCACAAAAAGCAGTTCTACAGAAATGAGTTTCAATCTAGATGATTGATTTAAAAGTGCGTAGCCTCCAGCGGCTTCCTAGCATCGGAAGGAAGAGCGTTCCAGACGGCCGCAGAAGCGCATGCGAAAGCACGCGATGCAGTGGCCGTCTTTGTTCGATGGCTCGCCAAAAGCCGCCGCCGCTGCTGCTGCTGCTGCGAGGTTGAACGCGGCTCGCGCGATGGTTCATGCTCCTTGACTAGATCAGCGAGGTATTGCAGTTCACTTGTGGGCCAGCACTTTGTGTGTGATGAGTGGTGGTGGTGGAGGGGGGGGGGTGACGGCACGGCCAGGCAGAGGCGTAGCTAGGGGGGGCAGGGGGGTACATATGTCCCCGGGCGCCAAGGTAAAGGGGCGCCAAAACGAGGCTTACAACGTTACATTATAACTTATTGCGGCGGGCGCGGCAGCCTGAAACTACTGCACAAATCTACACCTCAACCTAAAAGTTTATATATCCCGCCACACACAGCCTACATGTCATGTAATTACATTTTGGTATGTGATTAAACGGGGGGGGGGGGGCAATTTTATAGTTCGTCCCCGGGCGCAAAATATCCTAGCTGCGGCCAGGGTCTCCAAGGTTCTTCTCGCACGCACTAGGGCGACCCAGCTCACCTCCATGGGCGTTCGTGCATTTTTTAGTTTAGTGAGTGACAACAATGTTTTAACCAGCTGGGCCACGATCGGGAAAAAAAAGTTAGTCCACTTTTCACCCAGCCAACTGCAGGGCACAGGCTGTTATTAACCGAACATTAAAACTAACAATAACGTTTAGGAATCACAGTTAACAGACAAACAACATATACACTGATAATTGTTTTTTTTTACCCTTTTATCTGGCAAAAAAAGGTGTCAGTTTTGTTGCCAGATAAAAGGGTAAAAAACCAATTATCATATTTTGTACTGGCAAATGAGGTACCAATGGTGTTAACATATACACTATTAAAATTGTATTTTTTAAATATATTACTTATGTTGGAAGGGCAGGTGTGGGTGAGGAGGCGCTATGTCCGCGTCTGTATTGTTACTTGTGTTCATGATTAGTTCTGTGTGTTATGCGTTGCATAGTTTCGTGTCGAATTGGGACCCATGCCTAGCAGAGGGGAGCGCTCTTGCCTAGAGACATCTGGGCAGTCCACCAGCATTGGTTTAAGCGAGCCTGGCTGTGCTGCTGATGTGGCACTGAATGTGGAATCAGGTCTAGAAATGGTTTCCCTTGTGCTGTGAACGAATGCTGCTGAAATTGTGCACTCCCAGAAGGCCACGTGGCTGATGGGCTGTGTAAAAAAAGACTTGTATTTCCTAAGCGAAGGGTCGTATGGGAAGGAGCATTGTTGTCACGTCCGTTTAAGTGTCGGCTCAACCCGTAATTCCACCCTGCGGAGAAGCCAAACAGTGGTGGTGCTATGGATAGACCCGTCTCTGCCATGTGACTGTGGAATTTCCGTCACTTTACTCGTGATATGCGGCGGCCCCCTTGTTCGACTGAGCCCGAGTGGAGCGTCGTGCCGAGCCCACCCCGCCGTGTCGACTCCACGTTCACTGCGGCTAAGTCCAGATGCGTCGTGACACGCGCACGTAGACACGGCACACTGTCGGCAGAGACACATCAGCGAGCGCGTCCAGATGCGTCGTGACACGCGCACGTAGACACGGCACACTGTCGGCAGAGACACATCAGCGAGCGCAGCGCTGAAATAGTAAAATGCAAAAAATCTGGTTTTTAACAAAAGACGCTTTTGATTAAAAAAAAACTCGAAAAAAATATGTGCCGGCAATGATATGATTTGCGATAGGACAGAAAAGCCACAGCGGAATTCCTGTATTGTAAGTTCTTATCGGCAGGCAGAGACACACACAGAGAGCGAGAGAGATGCATGCGCCCACGTGTTTGGTCTGCCCCGAGCCAAGAGTCCGTACGGGGAAACTCAGCAAGGGGACTCCGTGCGCTACCTGACGTGGCCCGCACCTCACACGCGCCCCACACACGAGTTGAACCCGGGGCTGTCGCGGGGGGGTCACGGGGCTGCTGTTCAACCTGGGGTGGAAGCACCCCGCTCCTCATCTCACTGCGCCGGATAGAATCCAGGGTCAAACAGCAGCCAGTGTGACCGATGATCCAGCGCTCGCTGATTAACTCCGGTCACTCGATCGCTCAGCGGCGGTCACTCGCCTCCTCATTGCTCCTCCGTCGCTACCACCACTGTGGTTACCCTGGACTTGACTCATTCATACCTCCACCCATACTATTTGGTTCTTTTGGTAAAGTCACGTAGGTATAAAATAAAATAAATTAATTGACCCTTGAGCTACACCCATTTCAAACCGTTTAAAACAGTCTGGCTCAGCAGCAGACCATGCTTTATATTCTTAGGTTTTTTTCGGTAAAGTCACGTAGATAAAAAATAAAAATAAAATTAATAAAAGTAAAATAAAAATCACGACGTTTCGGAGGCAACACAAGCTTCCAAGTAAGACTTGATACCGCAATCGTGCTGCGACTGTTCCACCTGAAGACGGAAGCTTGTGTTGCCTCCGAAACGTCGTGATTTTTATTTTACTTTTATTAATTTTATTTTTTACCTTCGTGACTTTACCGGAAAAAACCTAAGAGTATGAATCCTTGCAGTCACGAAAGCTTCAAATCTAGACCATGCTTTCCCACCTGATGATGAACGCTTGTGTTGCGCCCGAAACGTCGTGATTTAATTTATTTCTACCTACGTGACTTTACCGAAAGAACCAAAGAGTATGGATTCCTGCAGTCACGAAAGCTTCAAATCAAGATTCCTCCACCCATGTTGAGGATTTGGTCTACCAGACACTGCACCTCCGATTGTCGCGTTTGGCTACGTACGGTGCGAGAGAAGTTCAACACACGGCACATACACGCACTGACCGTGTCATGCCATCCGTCACACTGTGTTCAACCACCACAATGCCGGTCAAAACAGCACCGACCCACTCACCCGCCCACTCACTCAGGAAATGAGTGAGTGGCCGCGTGAGGTTTTGCGTTCCCTCGATGCGATCCACGTGGTTTAGTGCCGCGTGAGCGTCTAACATGCGGAGGGGTTTTGGTTCCGGAGAGACGCTGTGGATGGGTGAGGATTGCTGGTCCAGGCCATGTGTCGCGGTGACCGCTTCTCCCCCATTTGTCAAGGGCAAAGGTGAGTCTCGGGGGGGGGGGGGGGGGCGTGATTTATGTTGGTGCGCGAGTGGTCACCGGGGTTGAACCACTCCTGTCGCCCCGGTGGCCTGCGGCTGAACAATTTCACACCGAAGCCGCATTCTCGTGCGTGCGTGCGTGCGCGCGGACGGATACACAAAAGATAAGACAAAGATCCCCCGTATAGCCTTAATAGACTGTAGGGGCAAGTGCTGTTTGCGAGCACCTATGAAGGCCGAAACGGTACACGAAGGGGTGTGTGGCCAGCACCACGCCCGACCGCCTTTGTCTCCCCAGTGGCGATGTTTACACACCGCACCGGGTACTCATTTGAGGCTAAGTCGACCTAGGGGAGGCCCAGGACCGGTTCAGATAATCGTCACTGGGTGTTGGCCGTGAGCGAGGATCGAACCCGGGTCGCCATGTTCGTAGCGCAGCACGCTAACCACTACACCACCGCTCCCCACGGATACATACACACATTTATGTATATCGTGAGACGCACGGAGAGGGTTCAAAAAGGTCGCGTGTTCCGACTCGGAAAGAAATGAGCGGCTCTGGTGAGTCTGTCCTGCGTCTCTACAACAAGTGGTCTTCTGCCTTCACTAATTTTTCAGAGGTTTGGCGGGGGTGGGGGGCACTTTCGCCGATAAGACGTCATCATAATCAACGTTTTTGGGTTTAGATCGCCGCGTTATTTATAAATGTGTCGTAACCATCTTCTTGGTTCTTTCGGTAAAGTCACGTAGACGGGAAATAATAAAATAAAAAAAATAAAACATTATAAAATAAAACTATATATTACTTTATTTTATTATTTCCCTTCTACGTGACTTTACCGAAAGAACCAAGAAGATGAATCCCTGCAGTCACGAAAGCTTGAAATCGAAATTTGTGTCGTAACCCTCCACCACCCGACACGGCCAATCAGTAAAAAAGTGTCACGTTGACAAAAGACAAATAGTTCACTGCTTTAGCCCACCGGTGTGTTGAAGCGTGAAACCACAACATTTACAATTTTTGAGTAGCACGACGTTTCGCTGGTAATTGCATCCAGCATCAACGGGCAATTCGCCAGAATGGTGAGGCTCTGCTTTGGCTCCCGGTCTCATATAGAGCAGCAGCAGCAGGGTGACGTCATCATTAACTCATCAGGTGCAACGATTTCAGGCGGATGGGGGGTATAGTAATTATATACTAGATTAGTAATCAGGCAGTTGTTACGATGCGAGTTGTAGATTAGTAATTAGTTGGAATGTGTTTTAGCGCAATTAATGCTACGTTAGTAATCAGTTAGTGTTTGTTTCCCCTCTACGGAATTGTAATGTATCTTATTTAATATCAGTGTGAGGGCCGCCACGCATTTGGAACCATTGTTGGGTTCGACAGCATCACGACGACGATGATGATGATGATTGGGGTGTTTTCTCACCATTTGTGTAATGTCCTGGGCAGCACGTCAGCGGCCGCACCAGTGGTCGCAAACGGGTTTTGATTCCTTACCCGTACCCGTACCCGGCCGCACCAGAGGTCGCAAACGGGTTTTGATTCCTTACCCGTACCCGTACCCGGCCGCACCAGAGGTCGCAAACGGGTTTTGATTCCTTACCCGTACCCGTACCCGGCCGCACCAGAGGTCGCAAACGGGTTTTGATTCCTTACCCGTACCCGTACCCGGCCGCACCAGAGGTCGCAAACGGGTTTTGATTCCTTACCCGTACCCGTACCCGGCCGCACCAGAGGTCGCAAACGGGTTTTGATTCCTTACCCGTACCCGTACCCGGCCGCACCAGAGGTCGCAAACGGGTTTTGATTCCTTACCCGTACCCGTACCCGGCCGCACCAGGGTCGCAAATGGGTACCCGTACCCGGCCGGGTACCCGTTCCCTACCCGTACCCGTACCCTACCCGAAATGAGTGACAAACGGTTACGCACCAGTGACTCACGGCCTACCCGTACCCGTACCCGGCCGCACCAGGGTCGCAAACGGGTACCCGTACCCGTACCTGGCCGGGTACGGGTAGCCGGGTATCGGGTAGGGTACGGGTATCGGGTACCCGGTTGCGACCTCTGGGCCGCACTCAAGGCCACCAGGACCCGCAAGTGACCCGCGCGCCTTATAATGAAGAACGCCGCTCTACACGGACCCAGTGAAGTGCAGAGTGATTGGTCCATCATCATCAACACGATCATCATCGATGTCCCAAGGATCACATCACCAGCCAGGTGAACGTTTTGCCTCGCTCCGCAAACACTCAGAGCTCCCGTCGCTTCGCCGTCACCACAACGAGGGTGACTTCTGCCCCGAGCAACGCTGTGACTCTGGACACACCCGGGTATACACCCGGGAGAGCCATTGGGAGCGAAGTTTCGGTGAATTCGAGATTTTCGTCGTCTTCTTCTTAACATGCCCTTTGATTTCCCCAACATCTTCGGATTTGTTCGCAGAATGTTTGAGAGTTTCCCTATTTGTCATTGCAGGAATATCATTCCTAATCAATCTTGATTTTAAGCTGTCGTGACTGCAGGAATCCATACTCTTTGGTTCTTTCGGTAAAGTCACGTAGGTAGAAAATAAAATAAAAAATATACCTACGTGACTTTACCGATAGAACCAAAGAGTATACCTAATCAGTCACATCGAATGCTATTAATAGCATCATGGGGTCTACGGTAAAAAAATAAACATGTCTAAATTCTGCTTGCTCAAGTGGTCCGTTATCCATTTGACTTTGCTAGAATTGGTTTAACACGTAGGCTTTCGCGACCAATATTGTTCATAATCAACGATTTTTGGGTTTAGATCGCGTTATTTATAAATGTGTCGTAACCCTCCACCACCCGACACGGCCAATCAGTAAAAAAGTGTCACGTTGACAAAAGACAAATAGTTCACTGCTTTAGCCCACCGGTGTGTTGAAGCGTGAAACCACAACATTTACAATTTGAGTACGACGTTTCGCTGGTAATTGCATCCAGCATCATCAGGCAATTCGCCAGAATGGTGAGGCTCTGCGCTGTCTCCCGTTCTTATATAGAGCAGCAGCAGGGTGACGTCATCATTAACTCATTAACTCATCAGGTGCAAAGATTTGAGGGGGGGGTTATTTTAATTATATACTTGATTAGTAATAAGGCTATTGTTACGATGCGAGTTGTAGATTAGTAATCATTTGGAATGTGTTCTATTGTGATTATGCTACATTAATCATCAGTTAGTGCTTGTTTCCCTTATAAGGAATTGTAATGCATCTTATTTAATAATACGCTTCCAGGCCGCACTAAGCCTGTAGCTGTCTGAGCGATTAAAGTTATTTCTGTTTCTCTCAATCTCAATGGATTCTCTAATTAGTCTTTGCCAGTAGTAACTAGTTTTACACAACATTTCAACGTTGTCAAAATCAATTGAGTGTCCCTGTTGGCAAGCATGTTCTGCCACTGCCGACAGTTGTGTTTGCGATAGTTTAATATTTCTCTGGTGTTCTTTTAGTCTTACACTAACGTTACGCCCTGTCTGTCCAATATAGCATCTGCCACATACACAATTAATCCGATATACACCTTCTGTTGATAATTTAGGTAATTCGTCTTTAGTGCACGTTACTAGTTGTTGAATGTTGTGTACTGTACCAAATCTTACTGTAATGTTTTGCTTTTGCAAAACACGGGCTAATTTGTCAGTTACTCCTGAGATAAATGGTATTTTTATTGTTTTAATAATCTGATCGCTTTCAGCAGTGTTGCTTTGCGATCGTGATTTGGCATTTAGTGCTCTGTTAATTTGAGCATTATTGTAGCCATTCTGTCTTAGTGCTTCTTTAACATGTTTAATCTCTCTCACTAGACTTTCATCATCTGACACTGTTTTAGCCCGATGTATGAGCGTCTTGATAAGAGAGGATTTCTGAGCTGGGTGATGATGCGATTTCGCATTCAGATAGGCATCAGTGTGCGTTTGCTTTCTGTAAACGCTGTGTGTTATTTTACCATTTAGGCCATGCCCAAGTAAAATATCCAGGAACGGGAGTGTGTTATTCACCTCCATTTCCATGGTGAACTGAATGGCCGGGTTTTGTGCATTGAGATGATTTAGAAAATCGTTAAGTGTATCTTTACCATGTGGCCAGACAACCAAAGTGTCATCCACATATCTAAACCAAAAGGATGGTTTTAATGTGCTCGAGGCAAGTGCTCTGGTTTCAAAGTTTTCCATGTACAAATTTGCTATAGCAGGAGATAAAGGAGAGCCCATTGCTGCTCCCTCCCTTTGTTTAAAGAATTCACCTCTCCATAAGAAGTAAGTGTTATTTAAACAATGGTCAGCGAGTTTCGGAATATCTTTTGGTAAATCTGTATTCTTTACCAGTGTATCAAGTAATTTAAGCGACTCGCTCACTGGAACCTTAGTGAATAGCGAAATCACATCAAAACTCACCAAAATATCATTAGGGTTAAGTTTAATATCTTTGATCATATTCACAAGATGTTCTGAATTTCTTATGAATGATGATGTCCTACCGATGTAGGGCTGTATTTGTTTAGTTACATATTTTGCTAATTTTTATGTGGCAGAGCCAATTGTACTGACTATGGGTCGTAAAGGGATGCCGATTTTATGGATCTTTGGTAGCCCATACAGTCTAGGTGGTTTTGAAGCCCTTGGCTTAATTAGGAATTGCTCATTTTTTGGGATTAATGAATTTGCAATGATTGCAGTAGTCTTACGTTCCAGAGTATTAGTTGGATCTCGTTTAATTTTAATGTAGGTACTTTCCTCTAATAAATCTTTAATTTTATTATCATAATCGGCTCGTGACATCACTACAGTAGTGCGGCCCTTATCAGCTGCTAGGATTTGAATATCTTTATTTAGACGAAGCTCTCTTAAGGCTTTTGCCTCGTTCGAGCTAATATTTACTTTCGGTATTTTACTATTCTCAATTATTTTGGCAACCTCGTGTCTAGTCATCTCTGCCTCATTATGTGGAAGGAGTCTTACTGCTGATTCTACCTCAGCAATTATCTCATCCACTGGAATTGTGCGTGGGGTAACGGCAAAGTTAAGGCCTTTAGAAAGGACAGAAATCATGTCAGTGGTTAAATCAGTGTTAGTCAAGTTCATTACGGTTTTGTTTTTAAATTGTTCGTTTTTAATAGGGATTTGTTTATTGTAAAGTCTAGAAAATTTGTTAATTTGGTTAGCATTTGTTAGATTAAACACTTTATCAGCCGATTGTTGTGTTATAGTATCGATTATATTCCAATCATGCATGGACACACTATTGCTTATATTTAAATGTAAATGCTTTAGCGATTCAGAAATGCTGGATAATTCACTCCTGTTGTGTTGTATTCTCTCTATTAATAATAATTCGCTAGCTTTGTGTAGTATTTTGTTAGCTTTAGAAGACTTTATGTGATGTGTTATTTTAACTGCGTTTGGTATTACCTTCGAATCTCTGCACCTTTTGAGGAACGCCAATGAAGATATCAATTTCATCCGCTTAATGCGGAGCTTCTCCAATTTTCTGGTTTTAAGAAAAGAATCCTCCCCATAGAGGTTAGTCAGTTTAACACGTAGGCTTTCGCGACCAATATTGTTCATAATCAACGATTTTTGGGTTTGCTAGAATTTTACGATCGTTGACTTTTCAAATACCTTACACTCGTCTTTAAATCTCTCCGTGACCTCTCCCCACACCATCTCGCCTCTCTCATCTCTCTCTGTCACCCCTCTTCTGTGCCAAAACTCGTATCCGATCGGTCTCTCTCCTTGCACCGCTCCACTGGAATCAACTTCCCATGTACATTGACTCAACACTGCCCATAGACTCAGCACTGCCCATAGACTCAGCACTGCACCATAGACTCAGCACTGCACCATAGACTCAGCACTGCCCATAGACTCAACACTGCACCATAGACTCAGCACTGCACCATAGACTCAGCACTGCACCATAGACTCAGCACTGCCCATAGACTCAGCACTGCACCATAGACTCAGCACTGCACCATAGACTCAGCACTGCACCATAGACTCAGCACTGCCCATAGACTCAGCACTGCCCATAGACTCAACACTGCCCCATAGACTCAGCACTGCCCATAGACTCAACACTGCCCGTAGACTCAACACTGCCCGTAGACTCAACACTGCCCATAAACTCAGCACTGCCCAGAGACTCAGCACTGCCCATAGACTCAACACTGCCCATAAACTCAGCACTGCACCATAGACTCAGCACTGCCCATAGACTCAGCACTGCCCAGAGACTCAACACTGCTAATACACTCAGCACTGCTCATAGACTCAGCAGTGGCCATAAACTCAACACTGCCCATAAACTTAACACTGCACCATATACTCAGCACTGCCCATAGACTCTGCACTGCCCATAGACTCAACACTGCCCATAGACTCAGCACTGCCCATAAAATCAGCACTGCCCATACACTCAGCACTGCACCATACATTCAGCACTGCCCATAGACTTAACACTGCACCATAGACTCAGCACTGCCCATAGCTTCAGCCCTGCCCATAGACTCAACACTGCCCATACACTCAGCACTGCACCATAGACTCAGCACTGGTGACCCCACGTGCCCTCTGTTACGGTCGCTCATTCCCCAGCCCAATCAATGCCCCTGCCATCTAAATCACTCGATTTTTTTTCCGATTTGAATAATGCCATAGAGCGCCTTCAGCTAAGACGCTGTGTAAATACAACATAAGATAAGAATGTTACCAGGAGTTCGTCACGCAACCGCGATGGCTTTAAAACGTCCAACAATGAACCGGACAGAGATGTGGTCACCCTCCTCCAAAGCAACGGACCTTGAACCCGACCTTCACCTTCTCCTGCAGCGCCGTGCCGTGCGAGGCCCACGACGTCTCGACCCTTCCCCTCCATGGCTCCAGCTGGCACCGAGTGATGCCCCCCCCACCCCAATCACTGAGCAGCATCGTGGGCAAAGTGGTGGCTGTGCACGTGGTCTGTCGCCCTAAGCGCTGTGAGGGCAGCGAAGTTCACTTTTCTGTGGGTGTCAGGGTGGAGTCCACGGCGAAAACGTGGACTCCGCGTGCTCCGTCTGTATGGGATAGAGCGTTTCTCCCTCGCACCACGCGTGCGTTTTCTCTGCGTGCTCAGGTTTCCTCCAACACGTGTAAACACTCGTTAATCGGCCGATAACATCTTGCTATGTAGAGGACCGCAGAGTCTGGGCTCGTCTGTGGTTCCTCCTCGCGTCTCCCGGTCGTTCTCAAATCTCCGAGAGAGCAAATTAAAATTCTTAAATAAAAAAAACAACAATAACAAGCTGCGGCGTTTTGTCACACGGCCATCTGGCAATTCATGGGCTGTTTGTTTTCGCGAAAGCCCCGACTGCTTGCGAGACCCTGAAAGGTGGAAACCGGCACCGAGATTGCTTGTCTAGACAAGCGTTGCCGAATTCACATCAGTGTGCAAATCCAATCGGCTGACGGATTGTTACATAACAGAGGTTTATTCATTCATTGTTTAATGCACTATAGTGCCTATGACTTAACGGTGGTTGCGTCGATCTGTGTAACAATACAGGCGACAATGGTAAGAAGAACGTGAGGTTATTAAACGATAACCGGCAAAACAGGTAACCGTTTTCGGGAATCGGTTACCGGTTCCCACGGTCAGGAACCGGTTCACCGTCCCCGGTGTTGATTTCCACACTTGTTGGCCGGTAATGCGACAAGACGCCAGATTTGAGCGAACCGAGTGAGCGAGCGGGTGGGGGGGGGGGAAACGCGGCGATGCGACTGCGTGTCTGGGGCCACCGACACGAACAGAGGACGACGTGGAAGTGGAGGAGGAGAAGGTGGAGGAGGTGGAGCAGGTGCAGGTGGAAGAGGACGAGGTGGAGATGGAGCAGGAGGAGGAGCAGGAGGTGGAGGAGGACGAGGTGGAACAGGTGGAGCAGCAGGAGGAGGTGGATGATGAGGTGGATGATGAGGAGCAAGAGTTGGAGGACGAGGTAGAGCAGTAGGAGGTGGAGGAGCAGGTGGAGCAGGAGGTGGAGGAAGAGGTGGAGGAGGAACTCGTGGCCTCGATCCCGCCCGCAGCAGCGAGACGCGCCGCGTGCCCCGGGGGCTCAGCGGTGCCCTCGGGGCGTCATTCCCGCCTGCTGAGTGCTGAGTGCTTGACGCGGCGGGGTGACGTCAGGTGCGCAGGCACAAGAGGAATTTCCAGTTTAACACGTGGTGGTGGTAGTAGCAGTAGGACTTTCACGACCAATGTTATCCATAATAAAGAGGGTTTTTTAATTTTGGGGTTAGATCGGGTAAATATAAATGTGTGTCGTTAAACCCGCCGCCACCCGACAAAGCCAATTAGTAAGGTTTGGCACGTTCAACAAAACGTGGTAATTTGTGTTTAGGCGAATAAAGCCACAACATTTACAATTCGAGTACCGTGACGTTTCGCCGGTGACTACAGCAACCAGCATCATCAGGCGACAGCCAGAATTGTGAAGACGTCTTTCTGTTTCGATCCATTGTAACATGAGTTATAACGGATGACGTTCATCTGAGAAGTAGCACCTATTATAATCAGTGTTTGGGGTTATTCACAGTCAATGTATGTACATTGTATTGATCTGATACTGTGTAGATAATATGCAGTAACCTATTATTGGCTGTTCAATGTTAATAAACACGCGGTGGAATGTTTGTTCTGTATGTCGAGTTTGTTGTTGGGATTTCCGCAGTACGCAGCCTCCCAGCCCTCCTGACGACACACGCGGTCGGGTTCACATCCCGGGTCAGGGAGTCGTCAGCTCGGCCCATCAGCCCTTCGCGGGGGTCGGTAAATTGAGTGACCACTTCGTGGGGAAGGCGACGGGAGATTGGTAAAGTGACTATCGAGTTGGGGTCGGGCGAGAGGAGAGGCCCGTGGAGACTCAGGGTAGCTGCCTCAAGGGAGACCTCGGTTTAGACAATTACGTGAGATACGAGCACAGAAAGAATGTTCACGTCACAGCCAACTTCGGCAAACAGCAAACATGGCAAATGTCGCCGAGGTGATCTTCTAATCTAATCTTACATTTAGAGAGACGCCTTCCCTCAAAGCCCTTGGCACAGTTTGAACGAAAAGCCAACGGTGACAGGATTAGAATGTTCTTCTTGGTTCTTTCGGTAAAGTCACGTAGAAGGGAAATAATAAAATAATAAAAAATAAAACATTATAAAATACAATTCTCACGACGTTTCGGCCACAACGCAAGCAGCCGTCCTCAGGCGAAGAACAGGTCTGTCAGACGCTGTCTTTCCGACAGACCTGTTCTTCATTAAAATAAAACATAATACAATAATTCTCACGACGTTTCGGCCACAACGCAAGCAGCCGTCCTCAGGTGCATCCGGAGTCGGGAGGCTCCCCGCGACCTCGCGGAACCTCGAAGCGTCGCCAACGTGAAGCGTCGGGCGAGCGAAGTGACCGCGTCGGCCGAAGACGACGACGCTCTAGAATGTGTCAACAACTTCTTGGTTCTTTCGGTAAAGTCACGTAGAATTGAAATAATAAAGTAATAAAATAAAACATAATAAAATAATTCTCACGACGTTTCGGCCACAACGCAAGCCTGAGGACGGCTGCTTGCGTTGTGGCCGAAAAACCGTGAGAATTATTTTATTATGTTTTATTTTATTATTTTATTATTTCCATTCTACGTGACTTTACCGAAAGAACCAAGAAGATGAATCCCTGCAGTCACGAAAGCTTTACATCGAAATGTAATGTGTCAACAACGTTAGCGCACGGGGGGGGGGGCGGTAAGTCGAGAGGCAGATACAAAGGGTGCGAGGGGACACGGAGGAGATGGTGCCTTTGGAATGCAACAGTCTGTCTGGCTGGTGTGATTGTATTTGTATTCTGTTGCCACAGATATGTGGCAGGGTGCCAAAGGCGATCCCGAGGCGCGTGCGCGTAGCTCGCGCGCGCGGCCACGCGGGCGCCCCGCGCGCGCAGGGGCTCGAAGGCGCAAAATGCATCGGTCGGCCCGTCAGAGATGTGGTAGAGAATAGTTTGAGCGCGTTGAGCGTGAATTGAGCGAGGTTATTGTCGTGACGGCTTGAAGGGGGGAAAAGCGAGACGATAATGGGAGGAGGGAAGTCCGAAGCGGAGCGGTGCGAGAGAAGTTGCAGAAAGAGAAGTGACCTGCGGTGTGGTGAGTGGGTGAGTGAGTGGGTGGGTGCGTGAGTGGGTGGGTGAGTGGGTGAGTGGGTGGGTGGGTGGGTGAGTGGGTGGGTGAGTGGGTGAGTGGGTGGGTGGGTGAGTGGGTGGGTGGGTGAGTCGGTGGGTGGGTGATTGGATGAGTGGATGGGTGAGTGAGTGGTTAAGTGGGTGAGTGAGTGGGTGAGCTGATAAGTGAGTGGGTGAGTGGATGAGTTAGTTAGTGAGTGAGTGGATGGGTGAGTGAGTGGATGAGTGAGTTAGTGGATGAGTGAGTTAGTGGGTGAGTGGATGGGTGAGTGAGTGGATGAGTGAGTGTCTGAGTGTTATGATCTGCAGCAGTGTGGTGGTTGAACAGAGTGTGGATGAGACGACACAGTCTGACAGACCGAGTCCTCAGCGTGGGTGGAGGAATCAACGAGTGAAGTCCATGACGTCAACAACTATTCTCGCAGTTGAGAGAGTGGTAATCCTGTCTGGTTACAGCTCAGCGTGAGCGGTAATTCTGTCTGGTTCTAGCTCAGCGTGAGTGGTAATCCTGTCTGGTTCTAGCTCAGCGTGAGTGGTAATCCTGTCTGGTTCTAGCTCAGCGTGAGTGGTAATCCTGTCTGGTTCTAGCTCAGCGTGAGTGGTAATCCTGTCTGGTTACAGCTCAGCGTGAGTGGTAATCCTGTCTGGTTCTAGCTCAGCGTGAGTGGTAATCTTGTCTGGTTCTAGCTCAGCGTGAGTGGTAATCCTGTGTGGTTCTAGCTCAGCGTGAGTGGTAATCCTGTGTGGTTCTAGCTCAGCGTGAGTGGTAATCCTGTGTGGTTCTAGCTCAGCGTGAGTGGTAATCCTGTCTGGTTACAGCTCAGCGTGAGCGGTAATTCTGTCTGGTTCTAGCTCAGCGTGAGTGGTAATCCTGTCTGGTTCTAGCTCAGCGTGAGTGGTAATCCTGTCTGGTTCTAGCTCAGCGTGAGTGGTAATCTTGTCTGGTTCTAGCTCAGCGTGAGTGGTAATCCTGTGTGGTTCTAGCTCAGCGTGAGTGGTAATCCTGTGTGGTTCTAGCTCAGCGTGAGTGGTAATCCTGTGTGGTTCTAGCTCAGCGTGAGTGGTAATCCTGTGTGGTTCTAGCTCAGCGTGAGTGGTAATCCTGTGTGGTTCTAGCTCAGCGTGAGTGGTAATCCTGTCTGGTTCTAGCTCAGCGTGAGTGGTAATCCTGTCTGGTTCTAGCTCAGCGTGAGTGGTAATCCTGTGTGGTTCTAGCTCAGCGTGAGTGGTAATCCTGTCTGGTTCTAGCTCAGCGTGAGTGGTAATCCTGTGTGGTTCTAGCTCAGCGTGAGTGGTAATCCTGTCTGGTTCTAGCTCAGCGTGAGTGGTAATCCTGTGTGGTTCTAGCTCAGCGTGAGTGGTAATCCTGTGTGGTTCTAGCTCAGCGTGAGTGGTAATCCTGTGTGGTTCTAGCTCAGCGTGAGTGGTAATCCTGTGTGGTTCTAGCTCAGCGTGAGTGGTAATCCTGTGTGGTTCTAGCTCAGCGTGAGTGGTAATCCTGTCTGGTTCTAGCTCAGCGTGAGTGGTAATCCTGTGTGGTTCTAGCTCAGCGTGAGTGGTAATCCTGTCTGGTTCTAGCTCAGCGTGAGTGGTAATCCTGTGTGGTTCTAGCTCAGCGTGAGTGGTAATCCTGTCTGGTTCTAGCTCAGCGTGAGTGGTAATCCTGTGTGGTTCTAGCTCAGCGTGAGTGGTAATCCTGTGTGGTTCTAGCTCAGCGTGAGTGGTAATCCTGTGTGGTTCTAGCTCAGCGTGAGTGGTAATCCTGTCTGGTTCTAGCTCAGCGTGAGTGGTAATCCTGTGTGGTTCTAGTCGCGTCGCCGTGTTGCTGGGTGCCATCTCAGGAGATGTCTTGACTGAAACACAGCTCCCAGTTGTAGAATGATTTAATACATACACGCAAACATCTTGATCTTCCTTTCATTATTCATTCCACTTGCGCTACGAGGGGGCAACGAGCTAAATAATCCGTTTGGTAATCTCACAAAACGCGGCGTCCCGCGTTCTGGAGGATGGCCGCATGAGATTTGTTTCACGGGACAATGTATTACAAAAAGTATTTTCAAGTCGCGTTCTTCATCCAGACTAGAGGTTTTTGTTGTTGTTGGTGAGATCGCGTGAATATATAAATGTGTCGTTCAACGCGCCACTACCCGACACAGCCAATTAGTAAGGTTTGTCACGTATACAAAACATGCCAAATTTTTAAGCACACTTGTTGTGTGTTTGAAAGTAAACCCACAACATGTACAAATCTAGTACGACGTTTCGCCAGTAATTACAACCGGCATCATCAGGCTGACTGCCAGAGTTGTTCATCCTTTACACTGCAGGGGGCGCACTCACTCACCCACACACTCTACTATGCTAAACTAGAAATCTAACTCTTGTTCATTTTACCAGGCAATGCCGACGGAGTTATGTAACGCTTATTCAGAAGCGACTTGGCCACAAATGATCGCTCAACGAGGTGGCTTCTATCACGTGAACATCTATTGCAGCCAAATACTCTTCAACGCGTGATGTTGATTCTAAATGTGGAAGGAAAAACCGCGGAGCACCAGAAGAAAAATCCACGTGACCAACGGGGAGAGAGAGACACGCAAACTACAAATATACAGCAGCAGGCGTCGGAGTCGGGATCGAACCCACGACCTCCTGCATACCAGGCGAGGTAGTTAACATCTCGCCACTGATTGTCGCATGCTCAGTACACTGCTATTTCAAATGATCAGAGCTTGTAAATCAGCCAAATGAAGCGGAACGCAACTTTATAATGGTTATTTGCGAGTCATCGGTGGCTAGGCTGAGCCTCACTGAGTTTGATCTTGGGCAGCTGAACCCCACTCACTCGGAGCCCAGGTCTCTTGTGCACGGGTCTGGCGCAGAGCTCTGAACCTCTGAGAGCACCTGGCCACTTCCAGCTGCGGGATTGAAGCATGCAGATTTATGACGTTTCTGAGCCGGCTGGCGGTCAGGTGTGGGCAAGGGGGTAGCCCAATAAACGCCTGCGTGTTCTGGGGTGAGGGCTGCTCTCTCAGACTCTTGTCTGAAATCCGCAATTTGTTATCCGGACGTTGGCAGAAAAACAATCACCTTCAAGTGTCTCTAGGCAAGAACCTGGCTGTGTGTGATAAAACGCGATGGCGGTGGTGGTGGTGGCGGCGGTGGCATCGTTCTGGCGTTGAGATCCACACGGGCTTGGGAAACATGCAAAATGTAATTCACGAGCACTGCCTCGCAACACAAACCAGTCCAACATCAGATTATCACGTGACACTGTTACGGAGAGTATAAGTAACACGATTAATGACACGGACGTAATGCCTCTTTCTCTCCACATGAGTGCTGTTTACACATCCCATTATCCGCACTGTTTACCGGGAGTGCATCCCATCAGCAAGATCGCTTCAAAGTGTAATAAACGACTGGACCACGATGTCTGGCTCAGTGTCCTTTATTCGGTTCGTGTTGTACACCCACACGGCTGTCTTTACTCTGTAGCTTCTCCACGGTGCTGACTCCAATGTCGGCCCGATCCACAACAGCAGCCCCGCTGCTGTTTCTCTCACACAGCCCCCCTTGGCTGTACTCGCTGCAACTCCTCTCTCTCCACTGCTCTGACAGCCTCGTGCTGTCTCCCTCTCTCCCTCCGCAGCTCTGACAGCCTCGTGCTGTCTCTCTCTCTCTCCGCAGCTCTGACAGCCTCCTGGCAGCCACACCGCTGCCTCTAACACGCAGCCCTTCTGGCTGTCTCCTCTGCAGCTGCACACCACTCCGCAGCTTCCTCTTGTCTTCGGGGTTGGCTCCCGATAGCCGTCGGTGCCCCCCCTCTTCTCACCCGCCCGCGTGGCCTCACTCTTTTCCGCTCACACCCCGACTGACTTCCCCTTCCGGTTTTCCCGCTTAAGGACCCGAACCTTCCACCCACGTCACATGACTCCACCCCCCGTGACGTCACATCCGGAAGGTCGCTTACGCCCGCATTACACCACCCTCCCCCGTAGAAAAATCCCAGCCGACCTCGGCTGACCAATAGCAAATCGTAATGCGGCGAACCGAGCTTCCCCCCCTAAAGGACACTAAGCATACAATGTAACAGCAAGAACAACAACAACAACGCAATTAACATCAACGAACGTACAAAAAGCATGCAATAAATACAACTGTAAGAAAAAAAATAACAAGACAGCAACAATCAACGAAACGTAAGCGATTTGGAACGTGTGCGGGTCGCCGGCCCGTCCCGGACGGTCGGCGGCCCACTCGCAGAACGGGAACGCGATGAAAGTCGAGGAATGACAGGGGGTAATCCCCCTGTCGCAGCTGGAAGTCCACCGACGTCCCGTGTCCCTAAAGAGTTAGTCTTGGGCTTGTCCTGTGACCGTGCCCGCAGCTGGGTCGGAAGGGCTGCAGGGCTCGAAGGTCCCGCAGACCTGGCAGGCGTCCTCCGAGCAGGGCCCCTCGTCCCCCGCAATGTCACGGCCGGCCTGTCTGGAACAGGTACGACAGGCTCTCTAGCAAGATCAATGGACGCAGGCAGGGGAGAGTCAGCAGCAACAGACCCCGGCAAGGCAACATTGGGGGATGACGCATCATGTAAGGGAGCAACATATGGTTTCAAGCGCGACGTATGCACAACCCAGCGACGAGACCCAATCTGGACGCGTGCTGACTGTGGGTTGGGAACCGCAATGAGGCGTACGGGACCATGCCAGGGTTTGTGCAATTTCGGCGAGGTCCCCGGACGTACCTGTGGACAATGAAGCCAGGCTAGGTCCCCAACCTTCCAAGGGCACTCCCCCTCAGACCGTCGCGCATATCGCTCGTTCCGGGCCTGGGCTTTGGCCGTAGCCACGCGGGCATTCTCCCGCGCCTCCGTGACTCGGCGAACCGTGTCCTGAATGTATTCAGGAAGTGGTTTACGAGGTCCCTTCACCCCAGTTCCCAATTGCACATCCACCGGCGGCACGTTTTCCCGACCATACATAAGGTAAAACGGCGAATATCCTGTAGCCGCATGAGGCGTCATCCTGTACGCCGAAAGCACCCCGGGGATGTGCAGATCCCAATCTGATTGTTGTTCACTCACGGTATGGCAAAGCATGGCAGACAATGTCCTGTTCAGCCGTTCAACCATACCATCCGTCTGCGGATGGTATGGGGATGTCCGTACTTTCTTAGTCCCAAGGCCCGCGCACACTTCCGCCAATAATTTAGAAGAGAAATTCCTGCCCTGGTCCGTGAGAAGTCTCTCAGGCGCCCCCTTATCCATAATATACCCAAACAAAAAGGCGTCGGTAATGGCCGCGGCCGACTGATCGGGCAACGGCCAGGCCATCGGCCAACGGGAGAGGTACTCAACCCCTACCAGCAAATATTTATTACCCCTCGCCGATGGTGGAAAAGGTCCCAATATGTCCAGTGCCACCAATTCATTGACTCGAGACACCTGAATCGACTGGAGAGGCGGCACGTAAGGATGTTTCGGCGGCTTACGTCGTGCACACGCAGGGCACGCGCGCACGTGCCCTACGACATCTGTCGCCATGCCGTGCCAAAAATAATGACGTTGCAACGTCAACAAGGTCTTCTGCACCCCTAAATGTAAGAGAGTGTCACAATGGAGGGTTCTAATCAACTCGAATCGCAAGGACGTTGGTACCACCAGGCGCCAACGTTCCTGGAACCCCTCCCGCCACATAAGCAGACCATCTCGGAGAGCGGTTTGCGGCCCCATAGCCGTACTCGGACTCCCATTGTCCCTAGCAGACCGCTTCCGCAAGGACACCAATGACTCATCCATCATCTGTTCCCGGATCCAGACAGACCGCGGCAGATTCAAAACCCCGTCAGCCGGTCCCGGTTCCATCGGAGTGTCCGACTTCTCGACGGCCAACGTAAGCGGCTGAGGGGGGTTTGGAATCGGCGAACACCTATGCGTCCCCGACTCACATTTACAAGGGGCGCGCCGCGGTAATCTGGAAAGTGCGTCAGCGTTCGCATGGCGCACTCCCTTCCGATGTTGAATTTGGAAGGAAAATTCCTGTAGCGTGTCCAACCAACGTGCCAACTGTCCGGATGGCTGGTCAATTTTAAGGGCATATTGCAAGGCCGCATGATCCGTATGCACAATAAAAGAACGACCGTAGAGGTATGGTCGAAATTGCCGTAGGAAAAAAACAACCGCCAATAGTTCTCTGCGAGTGACACAGTAGCGGGTTTCCGCAGGAGACAAGACTCGGCTACCATACGCCACGACACGCTCTACACCCCCTTTAGACTGTGATAACACCGCCCCAATACCTGTGTCACTTGCGTCCGTATCAAGAATGAATGGGTGATCGAAATCGGGATAATCCAATGTTGGGGCCGTGGCCAATAGATCACGCAGACTCCGAAAGGCCGCCTCCTCCGGCTGTCCCCAAACAAACTTCCGTCCTTTACCCGTAAGGAGATGCAAGGGCCTCGCAATCGTCGCAAAACCCGGCACAAATCTTCGGTAATACGAGGCAAATCCCAAAAACCGCCGAACATCCCCCACGGTGGCCGGAGTCGGCCAATCCCGGACGCACGCCGTCTTTTCCGGATCCGTGGACACTCCCTCAGCACTCACAATGTGCCCCAAATAGCGGACGGACCGTTGCAGTAGGTGACATTTCTTTGGTTTGAATTTCAATTTGGCAGAACGCATCCTCGTGAACACTGTCTCCAGCCGCGTCAAATGTTCATCAAATGTGCGGCTGAAGACAATAATATCGTCCAAATATATAAGACACGTCTCCCACTGCAACCCCGTCAAAACGAGCTCCATCAATCTTTGAAATGTAGCAGGAGCCGCATTCAATCCCATCGGGAGACAGTTGAATTGAAATAACCCCTGCGGCGTACGGAATGCGGTTTTCTCCCGTGAGGACTCGTCAAGGGGAAGCTGCCAAAATCCCGAAGAGAGGTCCAGTGTGGAAAAGAACTTAGCCCCCGACAATGCGTCGAGGGAGTCATCCATACGCGGCAGGGGGTACGCATCTGCCACCGATATCTTATTCAATTTGCGGAAATCAACACAAAATCGCAATTTGCCATCCTTCTTCTTAACCAAGACGACTGGAGCGCCCCATGGGCTGTTAGATGGCGATATAATGTCCGCAGCCAACATGTCTTCCACTGCCCCCCGTACGTGTTCTCGCTCCGCAGGACTCATCCGATGCGAATTTAATCGAATAGGGGCAGCATCGCCCGTCTCAATGTGATGGTAAAGCAACGAAGTGCGGCCCAAATCCAAATCATCGGAGCTGAACACATCGGAATATGTCAACAACAATTTACGCAGCGCACCACGTTGCTCCATGGACAGGGAAGAATTTCCGTCACATAAATGAGCAACCCAACGATCATCCGAACTCCTTGGCTCGGAAACCCCAGCAACAACTCCCCGGCTATGTGGACAATCATGGGTCGCAAACGCCGTAGTGGCATGTGCCACAACCGTACCGGCCGGGACACGGACGTTTTCTCCCCCCGCATTAAGCACCTGTAAAAACGGTAATTGATCCGGCCGGACGATGGTCTGTGCCCCCACTAACGCCAACCCGGTTGTTATCGTGGCGGACGGTGACAACAAGACCCCTACTGCTCCTAGCCGATCAGGCAGGGGCTTCCGATACCGCAAGGGTATAAGCATCTGTGTACCAGGTGGGATGTCCACAGATGCGACGGACAGCGCCTGCACTTGTACGGCCGAAGCAGGTCGCCCCCAGGGCGACGGCAGAAACGAGATTTGACGGCCCCCCGGCAGTTCAATACAATTCTCATTGATTTTGATCAAAATGGGCATCTTAGCCAAAAAATCGGTGCCTAACAAACAAGGAACCGCCAAAGATCTCGATATCAACACAACACCCGAGGCCGACACATCCCCAATAGATATCTTAGCATCCACCTGACCCACGATACCCATGCTACCCCCGTTCGCAGCGACGCACGACCCATAAACCGGACGCACAGCCCCCGGCGGGATGCCCAACAGATGGAAAATGACATCCGAAATAATAGTCGCAGACGCGCCGGAGTCGACCAAAATGCGTACGTCCACCCCTTGTATAGACCCCGGTACAGTGGACGAGCCCGTAGCGGCCGCGACGACTCTCCGTGCCAACTTGCGCCACTGCGTGACCGAGCGACAAGGCCCCGTCGAAGGGCATGCTTTAACCACAACGTTAGGATGGCGCAACGACGGTGATGGGTGAGGTGTAAAGCCTTGCCGAGTGTCTGGTGCGTGCCGACATGCCTGTTTCGGAGGATCTTTAGCCGACTTGACCGGTGCCGAGGCCTCCTGCTGCGGCGGAGCCGGGAAGCGGGCCCAGCAGTCTCTGGCGTAGTGGCCCCTACGCCCGCAGCGGAAACATTCGGCCTCGTTGCGCCGAAGCGCAGGCCTCGCCTCCTGACGGCCCCGTTCTGGTAGCGCCGCGCGCGGTCTCAGCCCGCCGCGTCCCGTCCATGGAGCGGAGGCGGCCGTCAGTTGTTGAGGGCCCCGGTCATCCGGAACATAGACAGCCTGCGCAGGGTTCCACCCCAGCGCATCCCCTTCTTTGACGGGCCCCCCCGTCCACGCCGTCACTTGTTTCCAGCGACGGAGGTTGAATTGCGCATCGAGACACTTAGCAGCCGTCCGGGAAGTTAGCTTCTCATGCCCACACACAGGCATGGGGATCCCTAGATCCCGAGACAGCTCCAACATTTTCCCTAATATGAGAGGCTCGAGCAGGTCCTGTGGCGTCTCAGGATAAGCTGCCATGGCCAGCTCCAGCACCGCACCCCTGAACGCCACGGGCGACTCCTCTGGTGCTCGTTGTCGTTGAGCGAATCGCCGATGCGCATCATCTGGTGGCTCATAAGCATCGGCCATTTCTTGAAAAACACCACATAAAGTTGCCTTCTTATCGGTCGTTATGGAACGGAAGAATCGGACAGATTCGTCGTCCAGGAGAGTCGGCAACACCTCCAAAGCCTCCGCATCGGTCCATCTTGCTGTGCGTACCGCCGCCAAGAAGCGGCAGGCGAACGCGCTCCAGTCCCCACCGACGGAAAATTATTTAACCGTTGTAAGGTGGCGACTCCGACTCCTCTTCCCGCCGTCTTCCAATGGTGGTGGTTGTGATGGCAAATTCAAAATGGCGTCGGCCCGCGGCGTGGCCAAGATGGCGGTTTGGCGCCACGAAGCGCGCAAAATGGCGGCCTCTTGCCGCGTGGGCAATGGCGGCGGCAGGACAGGCAACGTGGCGGCCCGCGGAGCACCAATTGCATCATCCATCGTCCCTGGCGCGACGAGATGGCATAGATGCGCCAGGACGTCCTTAAGTGCCTCCAGTTGTACCGCCATCGCTGCCATCGTTGATCCGCGTCTGATGATGTCGACGGACCCGCCACCGCGCCAACATCCTCCACTCCCGTTCCCGTGGTCGCCTCAGCCGGGCTCTCCTCCACCACCCCAACAGGATCCGTGGTTGGAGGGAGTTCGTCGTCGTCGGACGAAGAAGCCGATGCAGGCGCCGGATTAACTTTCTTCCTCACTTGTTTCGACATGCCGTTGCACTTCCGACACCAGTGTAATAAACGACTGGACCACGATGTCTGGCTCAGTGTCCTTTATTCGGTTCGTGTTGTACACCCACACGGCTGTCTTTACTCTGTAGCTTCTCCACGGTGCTGACTCCAATGTCGGCCCGATCCACAACAGCAGCCCCGCTGCTGTTTCTCTCACACAGCCCCCCTTGGCTGTACTCGCTGCAACTCCTCTCTCTCCACTGCTCTGACAGCCTCGTGCTGTCTCCCTCTCTCCCTCCGCAGCTCTGACAGCCTCGTGCTGTCTCTCTCTCTCTCCGCAGCTCTGACAGCCTCCTGGCAGCCACACCGCTGCCTCTAACACGCAGCCCTTCTGGCTGTCTCCTCTGCAGCTGCACACCACTCCGCAGCTTCCTCTTGTCTTCGGGGTTGGCTCCCGATAGCCGTCGGTGCCCCCCCTCTTCTCACCCGCCCGCGTGGCCTCACTCTTTTCCGCTCACACCCCGACTGACTTCCCTTCCGGTTTTCCCGCTTAAGGACCCGAACCTTCCACCCACGTCACATGACTCCACCCCCCGTGACGTCACATCCGGAAGGTCGCTTACGCCCGCATTACAAAAGCAAGCACAACCGTCGATCCGTGTCCACATTGAGTGTCTCATCAACAGCAGCGGGCAGGCTTTGCTTGAACCATTGCCGGCGAACTGGCACGTGTTTATATACGTCCGCTGCTTGATATGTTTCTGTGGATGGGCAGATGATGTTGAAGGTATTACGGTCTGATGATTTATTGTCTGCCGCTACACCTGCCCCGTTTCCCTGAAGATGCCGGCGACTCGGTGACAAGCCGCTTACGATGTTATAATTATTTGGATATTTCGGTAAAGTCACGTAGATAGTTTAACACGTGTGAGGCTTTCGCGACCAACATTATTCATAATTAATGTTTTTGGGTTAGATCGCGTTATTTATAAATGTGTCGTAACCCTCCACCACCCCGACACGGCCAATCAGCAAAAAAGTGTCACGTTGACAAAAGACAAATAGTTCACTACTTTAGCCCACCGGTGTGTTGAAGAGTGAAACCACAAAAAAATTGTAAATGTTGTGGATTCACTTTTCAACACACCGGTGGGCCTAAAGCAGTGAACTATTTGTCTTTTGTCAACGTGACACTTTTTTACTGATTGGCCGTGTCGGGTGGTGGAGGGTTACGACACATTTATAAATAACGCGATCTAAACCCAAAAACGTTGATTATGAATCACATAGATAGGTTCAAAGAAAATAACCAAAAACTACAACGTTTCCTTATCCCTTACTAATTGGCTGTGTCGGGTGGTCGAGGGGTTCGGACACATTTTATAAATAACGCGATCTAACCCAAAAACCTTTATTATGATTATAATGTTGGTCGTGAAAGCCTCCCTGCGTGTTGAGCTTCGCTTCCTCTCCACGTGGTGACGTCTTCCTCCGAGCGTCTGCCCCCCCCCCATCTCTCTCTCTCCACATTCAAGAATTCAACGTCGCTCGCTCACCCCTCCTCGTTGGGAACTCCTCGTCAGCCTGTCCTCCTCGTAGCTTTTCCCCCTCCTCCTCCTCCCTCCCTCTCTTTTTATTTATTTATATATATTTTTACGATCAGAGGAAACAAGAAGATGCTCGGTGTAGTCGGCACTTTGCTTCGTTCTTCATTTTGGTTTTTTTTCAATGCTTTACTTTATGTGCCCCCCCCCCCTTTTTTAAATGAAAAAATTTACGAAGATTTAACGCTCTTCTCTCCTCCTTCTTACCCCCTTCCCTCTCTCTGTACCCCCTTTCTCTCTACCCCCCCTCTCTCTACCCCCTCTCTCTCTACCCCCACTCTCTCTACCCCCTCTCTCTCTACCCCCCCTCTCTCTACCCCCTCTCTCTCTACCCCCTCTCTCTCTACCCCCTCTCTCTCTACCCCCTCTCTCTCTACCCCCTCTCTCTCCCCCCCCCTCTCTCTACCCCCTCTCTCGCTACCCCTCTCTCTCTACCCCCTCTCTCTCTACCCCCTCTCTCTCTACACCCCCCCCCCCCTCTCTCTCTACCCCCTCTCTCTCTACCCCCTCTCTCGCTACCCCTCCCTCTCTACCCCCCTCTCTCTACCCCCTCTCTCTCTCTCTACCCCCTCTCACTACCCCCTCTCTCTTTACCCCCTCTCTCTCTACCCCCTCTCTCTCTACCCCCTCTCTCTACCCCTCTCACTAACCCTCTCTCTTTACCCCCTCTCTCTCTACCCCCTCTCTCTCTACCCCTCTCACTACCCCCTCTCTCTACCCCCTGTCTCTCTGTCTCAACCATCAAGGTCTGAACCGTCTCCTCCAGCGTCGTCTTGCGACCTTGTGGCCACATGTGCGAGCCACGCCGCTTCATGATTCTCTCTCTCAACTTCTCCTCCATCCACGACGCCGCCGCCGCCTTCACTCTGCGCCTCAAATTCTTTCTCCCTTCCCCGCACGATCCGTCCTGACTCACGACCCGACAGATGCCCGGAATTCCAACCCCAAGCCCAGGGCGTCCTCTTGCTGTGAC